>NW_026067961.1:2317669-2429888 GCF_014885135.2 Alexandromys fortis | reverse complement strand
CTCTCTCTCTCTCTCTCTCTCTCTCTCTCTCTCTCTCTCCACACACACACACACACACACACACACACACACACGGCTCACTAGCATCAGCACATCACTCTCCAACAAGAGGTCTGTTGGTGGCCAGGAGCTGCAGTATTCATGGAGAACAGTCATTCTAACAAAAGTCTAGGGGTTGTCTAAGTTCTGCATTTTCTCAACACAGTGGGAATTCTTTCCTTTTCCTTCTTGAACATGTTGTCTCATGGCTGCAAGGTACTGTCTGTCTTAGTGTTCCATTGCTGCGAAGAGACACCATGACCATGACAGCTCTTATGAAAGTAAGCATTTTACTGTGGCTGGCTACGGTTCAGAGGGTCAGTCCATTATCATCATGCCGGGAAGCATGACGGCGTGCAGGCAGACCTGGTGCTGGAGAGGAGCTGAGAGTTTACACCCAGACCCATAGGAAGCAGGAAGGAAGACCCTGGGTTTGGCTTGGGCTCTTGAGACCTCAGATCCTACTCCCAGTGACACACTTCCTCCAACAAGGTCACATCTCCTAACCCTTTCAACAGTGCCACTCCCTGGTGATTGAGGATTCAAATGTATGAGCCTGTGGGGCCGGTCCTCTTCAAACCACCCCACGGTCACACCAGACCAGGCATTTGTGTGCACGGTAGAAACCCACAGGAGAAAAGACCACTCATGAAACTCTTGAGTGTGCTTCCCTGGAGTCACGGTTTCCACAGCTCAAGGAAAGACCCAGGCTTTCTCACTGCTAAGGAGTGAGGCGGGCTGGTTCTGAACAGCCGATCCAACTGGTTTGACCCGAGCAGCTGAACCTGAGCCGTGCCCTGAGTACCTGCATGCCTACTCTCTTAAGGCTGGATAAGTAGGCCACTTATCATTTTTGTTGAGAACATTTTAATGAGCTGTGTTTGTGATCTTTCCCCAGGTTTATGATTATTTCTTCTTCATAAATTCCTGCAAATGGAATTAGGAGGTCAACCGCTTCTGCTGTTTAAGGCTCCTGTGTAGCTGTGGCCATCCTAATTCCAGCTAGAGATTCATGGCTCCTCAGGTCCTCCCCAGAACCCTCCTCTAGCCATCTTTAGCACAGTGTCTTCCAGGCTTGGCTGTGTTAGCCCGAGGCAGCACCTGTCACCCACGTACATCCCACAAAGGGGACAGTTTCTTTACCTCTAGAGTAAGCAGGGGCTCAGCCAGAATGCTCAAAGGCATCAGATGCAATTGTCTGTCAATGCAAGTGGCTTTACAGTTTGGACAAGTGGCTAGCCTTTGGGCGAAACTTTCCTCTTCACCCACCTCACTGAACAACTTGGCCAAATCTGCCCGTGGTATCCATTCAAGGTCAGTCCCAAGGTCATCATCCCATGACTTTGATCCAGTTACTCTGGAGAAGGAAGAGAGGGACTCCCTTACCATGCCTCGACTGATTTGGGGATTATGCTGAATGCTGGGTCTGTAGCAAAGGGCATGGTTTGGAGTTTGAGGTTTTTCTCTCCTGTGTACCAGCTGGACTCTCCAGATGGAATTCTGACCAAAGAGATCTCTGCTTTCAGGCTTCCTCAGAGGAAGCACAGAAAGTGGAGGGATTCAATTAGCACCCAGGAAAGGGGGCAGCTGAAGCCCTGGTGGAGCTGTGGCCAACCCCAAGCTTTTCTCCTATGGCATAGGCGATTGCTGTAAAGGACCAATGTGTTTGTTGCTGGACTCCATAGTTTCCTCCTTTAGATGCTGTCCTAGAAGCATTAACTGCCAACCTGGCACAGCCTAGAGCCATCTAGAAAAAGAAAAAAAAAAGAATCTTAATTGAGTGATTGTCTTCATCAGGCTGGTCTGTGGGCACATCTGCAGGGGATTGTCTCCACTGTGGGGTGGATGGTCCTGAGATGTATAAAGAACCAGCTGGGCATGGGCTGGTGTGAACCTGTGAGTGTGATTGGTAAGCTACGCTCCTCCATGGTTAAGCTGCTGCCCTGACTTTCCTCAATGATAGGCGGTGACCTGGAGGTATATGGTGAAATAAACCCTTTCCTCCCTAAGCGGCCTTTGGTCAGAGTGCTTTATCAACCAAATGAAACTGAAGCAGAGAGAGGGGGACAGCTGAGAGAGAAGGAAGGATCCCTTCTGCTCCCGAAGTGAGGTTTCTCATTTTTTTGGGAGACTGCTCTCTTCACCAGACAAGCTGGAAAGACCCAGAAATCCAAATTTGGAACAAGATCTGTGCTCACGTAGCATGTTAGTGCCCAGTTAGGGAGGTGGGCCCTCCCAGGAGTCAGGGTGTGTAAGCAGAGACCTGCTCATTTCTTTCCCAGCTCCTCAGACCCAAATAATCACAGAAACTATATTAATTACAACACTGCTTGGCCAATAGCTTAGGCATATTTCTAATGTAATTATAACTATCTATTTTTTTTAACACCATCAAAGACCCAGCAGGATCTAGTATTACCTAAGTTAACTTCCAAAACTCTAGAATTGACAGAGACATCTTGCTTCCTGAGCAGTCACCAAAAGTTCTTCTGTAATGTTGGGGCATCCATATTCAGCCTGCAGGTCCATACTATCCAACAGAGTTTTCCATGAAACAGGAAATTTGAAGATCTGTTATGGCTTGTAATGTTCATTAGTTGCTTTCTTCTGTGTCCTACAGAATGTCTGGCAGTTTCTTCTGTGAAGCAGGAACCCTGAAGGACCATTCATCCTTTAGAAAGTTCAACAGTCACTTTTCTGTGGGTCCTGCATACCCAGTTCATACAGCATACCATCAAGCAGTGCACACAAGAGCAGTTTCTTGTCCACATGGCTAGCCTTGTCACATTGAAGGCAAATTCCATAACAAGTTTCTTTGATGCCCATCAACCTCCCTGAAGTAATTAAACCAGACATGTCTCACTATTGAGAAAAGCCTAAATTCTTAAAATATTTTAAATGCCACATTCTGTAGGTCTTTGAAAGGTTGGAAGAATGCTTATACATTTGAAATATATCTCTGTACAACTAGAAAACCTAACTAACATGACTCCAAGTTTGACTATTATAAATGACTATCTATTAATCTGTAATTTTAATTATACATTACATTTTTAATGAGCTACACAAACACACAATACCTTAAACAAGAGTAGAAATATACATATAACAAATAACAAAACCACCTTTCTAGGCTTGTTTTGCTTACTTATGAAGTAATTGTTAAATAGAACCTTTGGGAATCCCCCTGTCCAGTAGGAAATGGCAAAAGCAAATTATTTTATTTTCTTTGCAACTGAAGACATCTTCATTGTACTCTTTCTTATATATGATAGTTTACCTGGGAATAAAATTCTAGTCTGACAATTCTTTTCCCTTCACATTTTCAAAAACTTTTTAAAAAGTGTTTATTAAGAATTATTATTTTTAATTATGCACATCTGCATTCTTAACCACTGAGTCATTTCCCTAGCCCAAAGCTTCTAAGTTTTAAAAATTTTTGCTGGTGAGTAGTCTGCTATAATCTGATTATATGGTTTAATCTGCTATAATCTAATTATAAGGCTTGTAGACTTTATTCTTTCAGATGTTTTTCAGTCTCACTGCTCTGTGTTTAAATGCAGATTTAATCTTATTTATTCTGGGGACTAGGGAGCTCACAACCACCTATAACTTAGTTCCAGGAAATCTGGTGACCACTTCTGGACTCTGTGTGTATGTATGCTTGTGTGTATATATCCACACACACATACACATACCTAATTAAAAGCAAAAAATATTTAAAAATATTGTTTATTCTGTTCAGAAATTAGGGTGAAATTTTCATGTTTCTCTAGGTCTGGACACTTAGCTGCTCTTGTCTCCAATGCTGTCTTCCTGTGTTCTCTCATTCTGAAACCTCTGTTATTGCATTTGAATCCGAGCGTATATACTTCATTTGCATTATGTGATTATTATGCCTGTGAAAGTGGGTTGCATCTGATGTTCTCAACACAGCTTTCAGCTAGGCAGCACTGTGGAGTAATTTTTATTACCCATGCACACACATATACACGCACACACATATACACACACCATGGTGTTTAGTCTGGTGGCAGATTGCATGACCTCAAAGGTCAAACTGCAGCCTATGACATATTTACATACCATATAAGGAGGGAGGTGTGTGTGTTCGCACGCACGTGTGTCATTGCACATTTGTGGAGGTCAGAGGACTTGCAGAAGTCAGCTCTCTTCTACCATGTGGATCCCAAATATTTGATTCATGTTTTCAGACTTGGAGGACAGTGCCTCTGCCAGCTAAGCCTTCTCACAGCCCCATTCCACTCCTACAAAGCTGTTTCACAGCGCTGGGAGATGACTCCGTAGTGAAGAGCATTGGCTGCTTTTGCAGAGGACTGGGATTTGAGTCCGAGCACCCACGTGGCCTCTCACATCACCAGTAATTCCGGGTCCAAGAGGCTCCGCTGCCCCCTGCTGGCTTCTGAGGGCACTGCATGCATGTGGTGCACAAACATAAGCGCAGCCAAACACTCAAAGGCATAAAATAGAAATGAATAAATGAAGTTCAAAAAAGCCATTTATCTGCACTTAGGATAGACTCTCCAAATCGCAAGCATCCATGTCAGTCTAGCTGTGACAAGCATCGTCTTCCTGTGCTTTAAGGGTATCCGTTTCACTTCCAGCCAATGCTGTCTCAGATTTGGCACAGCACAGTAAGTGTGTTTTGAAGTTCTGTCCCTAGCCGTTTGCCTCTTCACCTGCCACTCCCATAGTCTCTGTCTCTTTCAAGCTGGTCACCACTGTGACCGCCATAGAGGGAGATGCTGTAAGCTTGCTTGGGAATAATAGCACTGCAATGGGGACAGGCGAGTCTTCATGAACTGTGTGTTACGTAGGGAGATGGAGGCAAGGGGGGGTTTGAAAAGAGGCACTCAGGTGTCAGACGTTGATACAGTAAATTCTTCTCCACGAAGGTTATAGCAACGGCAGATGTCTTGACAGCGGTACTTTTGGCGTGAGCAGGGGGTGGGGATGAGGATGGCGGGTAGCCTTTGTGCAAGCGTCGGGTTCTGGCCAAGTCCCTTGTGATCATTGTGTGGTTCTTTTCTGCACATTTCCCAGCTTTGATACGAGCAACTTGGTCTTTGATAACTTTCACATCCGTCTCTCCTGAGGGAACAGGCCTGGCTGGATTTTTGTCTGTTTTGTCCATGTTTAGCGCCCAGCAGGAACCCCCCCCCCCACATCCTGCACTCAGCAGGTGTTCGATAATGGCCTGCGGTAGGTTGATTGAGCTGTAACAGGGCTATCCCGAAGGACTGAACCAATTTCCTTTTTTTTTTTTGGAGTGCATTTATTGTTCTTAATGACTGTATTTTCATTTTCAGAATGTTAATAGATCGTTTTTCTACACCCACTCTCGGTTTATTTGTGTAACTTTTCAATGTTCGCATCTCAGTTCTGACTTTAGGAAGGAAGTGGCTGAGGTGTTTGGTCTTTACTAATTTCCGCATCTTTGTGTGGCCGCTCTGTGGCTGGCTGTGGTACACACTGAAGGATGCAGTCCCTCCCTCTGGATCTTGTTGGGGTCTTCCTTGGCAGCTGACCTGGCTGTGCTTTGGATTTGCTAACAAGCTGAGTCAGCAGTCCTGGTTTTCAAGGCTGTTACCTTACTACTCCACAAAGCACCTGGAGAGGGGATTCCTTCCCCTGCGTGGTTTGCGGGATGCAGCCCACCATGGTAGAGCAGGCTCAGCAGCAGGAAGTGGGACCCTGGCAGCCAGAGCTTGAGCCTGGGACTCCTTACATCCTCCTGGCTCAGAGACCTGGAAGCAAAGAGAGGAATGTGCCATGGTTGGGTAGAACATTCCCCGCAGGCTCTGTCTGAAGCCTGATCTCAGGATGGTGCTGTTTGTTTTGTGAGTCTTCTGAAAAGGGATGGAGCCTCTGGAGGGGAAGTGAATCACTGGAGGCAGTGTTGAGGTTTATGGCATGGCCTTCCTTCCCATCCACTCTTGGGTCACTGTGGCTTCCATGGTGGGGACATTGTTGGTTTCCAAGACTCCCTGCGTCTTGTGGTCCCTGGAAAGGCTTGTCTATTGTTGGATTGGCTGTCAAAGTCTAGATTTGACTGTCTTCTGTTCTTACTATGTGTGGTGTGTGTGCGTGCGTGGTGTGTACGTGTGTGATATGTATGTGTGGAGTATGGTGTATGTGTCTGTGTGCCTGAGTATGTGTGTGTGAGTGTGTGTGTGTGCTGTATTGTGATGTGTGTGTGTGTGTGTGTCAAGGCCAGAGGGTGAGGTCAGCTGTATTCCTCAGTCCACCTTATTTTTTGAGACAGGGTTTCCCTGAGCCTGGAGGTCTCCTACTCCCTGCTAGCCAGTGAACCCCAGTGGTCCTCTTGTCTGCCTCCTCCGCACTGGATCACAGGTACACACCATGGCACCCTGCTTTTATATAGGTGCTGGGGACAGAGACTCAGACCTGTCCACAGCAAGCACTCTATAGACTTAGTTATCTCCTCGGTCCTAAGCAGAGACTTCCTTTTGGAAACCTTTTTTCTTTTATTGAAAATAGTCTTTTTTAAAATACAATATATGTTCTGATCATGGCTTCTCCTCTCTACTTTCCCCATTTCTCCCCTTCTCTCCTCCCGTCCAGATCCACCTCATTTCTGTTTCTTATTAGAAAACAAATAAGCTTCTAAGGGACTATGCTATACTATGATAAAACATAGTATAAAATATTATACTATGATAAAACACAGTATAAAATATTATACTATGATAAAACACGAACAAACAAATCAGAATGGGACCAAACGGACAGAAGAAAAAGGTCCCAGAAAAGATGAGAGAAACTGATATACACACAAGTTTGCACATTCAGGAATCCCATAAAAACACAAGACCAAGAAGCTATAAAATAGATGTACAAACTGTACAATTAAAAAATAATAATAAAATCAAAGTTGAAAGCAATTACTGATACATTGTGAGACACAGAACCTTCAAAGATGCCGCTGCAAACACGTCTGAGCAGAAGCCCTGTAGATAGGACCGCTGCCTGCGCCACCTAGAGCCAAGGCGGCTCTTTTCACTCTGAATCTGTTTCTCACGCTCCTCTGAGGACTCTGGGTGAAGTCACTGTCCCCATCCTCAGGGCTCACTTGGGAGGCTCTCTCCTGGACAGCAGGGTTCTTAGCTTTGAGCTGATGCAGTTCTGAGTTCAAATCCTCTCTCACTTATTTTCTTTCTGAGTGACCTTAAAGTAAACCTCGTGTCCCCAGTTTGGTCGCCATCCATGTGTGCAGACATCACATGGCAGGCTGTGTGTCTGAAGTCTTTCAGAGGGATGGGGGTGTCTGGCCGCCTTCTCCAGACCACCCCAGCTGTTGTCCGTAGCCTCGAACCCTCAGGACCCTGTGATTGCTTTGAGGGGAGAGGCACGGTGCACCAAATGAAGCTGCTTCTTTCATGAACGGACGTGTGTTAAAAGGGTTATTAGAGGAGGAAGTCAGTGCGAACTGCAGCTCCGTCAGCGTCCTATTCAGAGATGAATCTGAGATCCGGGCGGGGGTGGCGTGAGCACAAGGAGAACCCAGTCCATCCTGTAGCCCTAAGGGGAAACTGGAAGCCAGTAATGAGAGCCGGTGGGGTGGGGGCCTGGCCTGGGAGACACCGGAGGTGCGGACCTGGGCGGTTTCTGCCTTTCTCAGCTGCAGCCTGTCCTTACGTATGAACATCCCCCAGATGGATCGTCCAGACAGTCAGTCTCGCAGGGCCGTCGTTTTTAATGAAAATGAAGTGCTTGGCAGTACTAAATAGAAGCTTTGCTGACTTGTTTAACTGTCGCGCTGGGAGCAGAGAAAAACCACTTTGGAAAGCAAGCGAAACTTGAGAGAGTCGAACAGGCTCCTTTTAACGACCCGAGCCCCATTAACATGAAGGAAACGCGTGTTTTCAAGCCGCCTGTCCTCTGCATCCTCCCTTTCTGGTGTCTCAAAGGGATGGCGTGCACCGAAGATTACACAGTCAGTTTTTTAACCCAGACTTCCTCTTGACACGTCTTCTGGGTGTTTTGCTGAGCTGCCTTGAAGCCATCCTCCCTGTGAGGCCGGTGCCTGAGAGAGAAAAAGCAGCTGCCACCTTTGCCACGCCCCCCTCCCCGCCCCCCCCCCCCACTCTCCCTGCTTCTACCTCCTCCCCACCCTGCCTGGCCACCCTCTAACTGGATCTTTCCTTTGCTCCTCTGGACTCCAAATCCAACAGTGAGAGGCAGGCTGGTGGGGAGCAGCCCCTCGGTTAACTGACGGGGCAGAATGAGTCAGGAGTCAAATGTTCTCTCTGCACACCAACAATTCGGGTAATTGCGAGGGATTCTGTCAGCTTAATAAAATGGGCCTTCTCAGTGCCGACAGGATTGATTAATCCACTAAAGGAAAACTTCTGGAAGGAATCTTCAATCGAAAGTCTTTACTACCCTAGAAAATTTTCCTAAAGTAAGCCTGAATTAATGAGGTTTATTGTATTCAAACCCAGAAGCTTAAATCGCTATGCCTTTCTCTTTGTCTTCCTTAAATCTCCTAGAATGAAGAGGCTTTGAGGAAAATAAAGAAAAGTTCTCTTGAGAAGTTACTGAGAAGGGAGAATCATCCACCCATGAGTGCTGTGAGCTAGGACTGTTCTGGAAGGAAGCCTGCTGGAGGGCATTGAGTCAGGTAGACTGTTAAGGGGTGGTTGGTAACTGTCCCCTTTTGTTGAAGCCATAAGCCCAGAACCTCCCTGTGGGGACCATTTGGAGAGAGGGAGGGTGTATTCCTAGCTTTTCTGTGCCTGTAATAAAACATCATGGCTGTATTAGTCAGGGTTCTCTAGAGGAACAGAACTTACAGAACGGATCTTTCTCTATCCACGGAAAGGGGCTTACTGGAATGACTTAAAGGCTACAGTCCTGCTAATCCAGCAGCGGCAGGCTGAGAGCAGACAGCCCAAGAATCTGCTCAGTCCACAGACTGGATGTCCCAGCTGGTCTTCCGCATACGCTGGGATCCTGAAGAAGCAGGCTCCAGTGCCAGTGAAGGAGTGGACATGGCTAGCAAGGTGCGGGCAAGCAGACAAAGAGCCAAAGCCTCCTTCTTCCACGTCCTTATACAGGTTTCCAGCAGAAGGTGTGGCCCCGATTACAGGTGTGTCTTCCTGCCTCAAGAACCGAATTATGTGTTTTCCTTCTTTAAAAGTCTGGGCTAGAAGTGAATTCACCCACTTCAAACCAAAAAAGAATCGCTCACAGGTGTGCCCTACATTTCTGGGTTTGTAGTTCATTCCAGATGCAGTCAAGCTGACGACCAAGAATAGTTGGTTCACATCACAATAACCAAGGCAACTTAAGGAAGAAAGTTCATTTGGGGTCATGGTTAGGTAAGCTATACGTTCTCAAAGGGGAGCCTGTCCTCAACTTGAGTTCTGGGTTGGAAGATGTGGCAAAGGTTACTGTGGGGTTCCTGGACCCAGAGGGAGTCTCAGAGGTGATCCAGGCCACCTACTAGTTTCTGTGATAGTAATGTGCCTGTCTATGGGGTGAGGCAGTGTCTGAGGGAGAAGGTCACACAGTAAGCAGAGGGCAGAGAGCACCTAGCGAATCAGCTAAAGTGATTACTAACATTCTGACAGGTGCCAGACAAGAGAATGCTGGGGTCACAGAGGAGTGACTTCAGACTGTACTACCATACCCCTTGTTTGGAAGGGCTAATAATGTACGGGAGGGGATTGGGGTAGGTGGATGGTTTTCTCTGACCCATGGTCTCCAGACATTTTGCTTTTCAGGTTGGGAAGATATGTAGACTTGGAAATAAGTTAAAAACCTTACAGGCTTGCCAGGGGTGTTTAGAAGTTGGTTTACAGTGGGGAACATTGGGGGACAGTGGAAGTGTCAAACAGGCCTCTTCGGACACACTTAAGGGGTTCTAGTACGAAGCTTTTAATTCTGGTTCCCCAACTTGGCTCATCTGGCAGAGCTGCTCCCAAGAGTCCTTCCATGCCCCATTGTTTTCTTGGGGAGGTCCTTCCATTCTTGATGTTCAGGAGATGTTGCCACTACCTGGCATTGGGCTTTGTCCCCTGCAATGTCTAAATGACCTGGGACACCAAGTACTTTGAGGCCCCGAAACCCAGGGAGACCATGCTGAGCTTTGCTATGAGGGTGGTGTAGACCATCTGAGATGGCCCCTTCCTGAATGTGCATCCTTCCGTGAACAGTAGGTTTCTATGCCCAGGGTGCAGCAGTTGTCAGCAGGCTGGCTACCATGCTGGATCTCCTAGAAGGGAGGCATGGCCTCCTCCATTGAGTTGTCTGTGCTAAGCATACCTGGCCTCTCTTCGTGGTCCCCCTTTGATGCTTGTTTGCATCCCCCTGTCATTTTCCATCAGCCACACAGGGCAGAGTCCCAATCCTGCTGTCTTTTGGGTGCCCGATGGCTGCCTTAAGAGTCAGCAGGATGCAAGTTTAATTCTGCGCTTAGGATGCATTAGTGCCTGAGACATTCAGTTTGGCCTGTTTCCTTACAATGGGCTTGGAGGAGACATCAGGACCACAGAAGCCCAGGAGGTCTCAGGATCTATAGGCTCAGAGCAACCACACTGTACAAATGCTGCCCAGAAGCCTGCACGTTAGAAGATCCAGGTGGTCTGATGACCTGCAGAAGGCTTGGAATGATACAGTCAGCTGGGCCTCATCTCCAGGGTTTTGGGGGCATGGCCTTAGGATTGTCACCCTGCTGGGCTGCAGGACTGCATCTAGGTAGCTCAAGGTGCAGACAGCCTGGTTCTTACAGCTTCAGCTATAGGTGGCCATCTCCTGGGTGCTGTGAAGTGGAGGTGCCCGGGCCCTCACTTGGGCAGTGCCACTGGCAAGAGGAGTGACTGAGCACTGTAAACTTTAGAAGCTCCTGGGGACACCGAGTCCCACAGAGGGAGGGTCATTTAACCTTGGTGACAGGCTGAGTCCGCCCGAGACAGTCGCGGGTTACTGTGGCTCGCTGAACATGCCTGTGTACACAGCTCTGCGGAGAACCCAAGTGGGCTCAGGGGCAGCAGGGATCTGATGCAGAGGGAATCCTCTCACGGGTCCTTCTGTGCCTTCCTATCTGTGACCCACCCTTGCCTAGGGACACACAAGGCAGAGGTCAATACCCCTTTGAAGCCCAGGTGGGAAAGCAGACTCAGCAGCATTCACCTGTTCAAGAGCTGATGCTGACCTTCTCCTCTGCCTTGTCCAAGTCCCTCTCCACTGCCTCAGTTTCCCCTTTGTTACGACAACATTAGAATGTGTAGATCCCCAACAAGAGAGGGCAAGTGTGTTGCCCAGTGTCAGGTACGGTACAAAGTCCCACACATTCTGCTTCCCCAGCTGAGAGAGTGACCAAGGCCATCCACCTCCTACATTGACCCCAAAGTGGGATCCTGACAACAAGCCCCCCAGACATGAAAACACATGCCTGGCTAGTTTGTCCTTTCATTGCTGATGGGCACCAGTAGTCCCCATGGAGTACAGCGTGTCAACCGGGCAGGACAGCTATGTATTATTACAGAGCCCCTGCCTCATTAGTTAACGACAGGAACGCTTCCGAAAGGAATGAGATAAATGGCCCCATGCCAGAAGGTTCTTTGCACCCCAAGTGTAAACATCATAAGTGAGCAGCAGCTGCATTCTAGCCATCGACTCTGGTGAGTTAACCTCTGTAGGATGCAGGATGTGAGGTGCAGCCCCTCTAGCCACCCATCACACTCTTCAACTCTGGGTTTCCAGAGAGAAGTAGCAGAGAGGCCGGAAGCCAGGGGGTTAAGGTGATATCATCCTAATGCAGGGAAGAGATGATTTAATGAGGGCTTTTTCTTCCTTCGTTGCAATCCGTCTCTGTGAAGAGAGCCGAGTTACTGTCAGGGCTGCTCTCCCGGCCCCTTGAATTAGGAAGCAGAGTGCCGCACGTGTCCGGAAAGAAGAGTGACATTGCAGGGGCTCTCTGGGTACCTGAGTGCCTCACCTGCCATCTCCACTAAGTCACAGGTCTGGGGCTCAGCATCTCGAGTGGTCCTCTTAGCAATGAGGGAGAGGAAGACAGCTCCCTGACGCTGGGCACGCGACAGTGATGATTCCTTACACTAGCAGTCTCTGACTTCTGGAAGGGATGAGGTTGTTCCTCTGTCTCATCCTGTCTGTCCCCTGTCTGGCCACTTGCAAGGCTTCTGGAAGAAGCAGGGTCCCTGAACATGGTTTTGACACCCTGCAGGTCCCAAGGAAGCAAGGGACACCCTGCCTTGTCTGACTTTGTTCTTCCTGGCTTGTGCCTACAGTGAGTCCCTTTGCCAGCCCAGTGGCTCTGAAGGAAGCCTGGCCCCAAACCTTCTTCCAGGGCAGTGATAGGAACAAATGGTCAAGATCCAGCTGTGGACAGCAGGGACTCATTCATGGGGTCCTCTGATCGACCCTGCCACACCCTGAGTATCCAGGAGAATCTCCCGCAGAACATAACAGATCAGTGTCCGTGGCCTGCCTGTGGATGAGCCATTACAGGTCCTTGGCAGAGAGGAACAAAGTCCAGAGTCAGAGTCCAGTGATGCAGGACCCGGGGCTCAATGTGGCCCTAGATCTTCGGAAGGAAGTGGGCTCTCACCCAAGACCCCAGCCTAGTGTCTGAGAACACTGAACTGTCCTCTGAGACCCACCTTGAGGACAGTACAGGCTGCCTTTTAAGTGACCAAGCTATTCTTAGAACTCAGCAACAGTACGAAGCACTCTATTTGGCAAATCTAATCTTCCTGGGCCTATTATCAACATCCCATCACATTGAGAATCGTTCATGACAAAACGCAAATTATAATTGGGTTACCGTCATAACATCTTAAGCAATAATAAATTGGCCCTCATTTAATAACCCACTTTAAGAGTAGAAATGGTTATGCTAATAGATGATAAAATATCTGGGTCTGTGTACACACAACACCCTGGAAATACATTAAAAATTAATTATAGTAAAATCGATATGATTAGAAGCACAAGTCTTTTCTGCGGAGGCCGTAAATGTGCTTAAGATGTTATGGGAAAGGAAAAAAAAAAAAAACGGAAGTGCCCTGTGATTAAAGAGTTGGGCAACGGTGGTGGAAAACTTTTAATAAATGCTCTCCCCGCGGGCAGTTTAGATGATAGATCTTAGAACCTCATTCTCTCTCAGATGTGGTTTTGGCAGGTGATTGCTGCCTCATTGACTGTTCTGGAGGCCTTGAACTTGGCCTACAGAGGCTCACCAGCCCAGTCCTGGCCTCACGTGGTTCAGCATCCTCAGGCCTGGATGTGCAACCATACCTCTGTCTCCTTGCATCTCCAGTTAGGAGGGACTGGGCTTTTGTGAAGAAACAGTCCCCATCCTAGTGCTAGAGTTTGAGGATTAGCACCCCTCCGTCCTGCAATAAGAGCCCTGAAGACTTGGGATAGGAAAAGTGGGGTCATTCGTTTAATGATTTTGAAAAGTTGAGCATCAGCTCAGAATGGTGGGCCTGGTGGCTGAGCGTAGAGAATGGTTTTGATAAACCAGATTTGAGTTCCCTCTCCTCGTCGGCTGAGTAATCAGGAAGGTACAAGCTTACACAGCCATCTAGAGTGTACCTTTCCATCGACCACTTACATCTGTCTCTCTGAAACAAAAGCTCTTGCTTGCATGGGTTCCTCTCTGTGTTTTATGCCCTGTTTGCTTGAAAGCTCAGAGGCATGGCCTTGTCAAATGTGCCGGTGCTTAAGCCAGCTTGGCTGTTGTAGCAATTTTCCATTTTGAACTTCTGGTTTGTGTGCGGGGGCCGGCTGACTAGCAGAGCTTGGGTGGTGGTAGATAACTGTCTTAGTTTGCTTTTTGTTGCATTGATAAACATCGTGACCCGAAGCGACTTGTGAAGGAGAGGGTTCACTTGGCTTGCTCACCCTGGTCACAGTCCGTCACTGAGGGCAGGAGCTCATGCGGCAGCAGAGGCAGGGCCCACAGAGCAAGGGTTCTGATGGCTTGTTCCCCATGGGCTGCTCTTTGTGCTTTCTAGTATAATCTAGGACCACCTGCCTGGGGATACCATCACTCACATCAGTCAATGATTAAGAAAACATCCCCCACACACGACTGCCGGCCAATCTGATGGAGAAATGCCTCGACAGAGGCTCCCTCTTCCCAGGTGTGTCCAGGTTTGACAGAAACTAGCAAGCAAGCTCACCGAGCAGACCCTGAGCTGGCAGTCACCCTGCCCTCGCTGTGACAGAAACTTGACTCTGTCAATTTAGAAACAGAAGAGGTTCATGCCAGTTCGCCATTTGAAGATTTCAGCCCTTGACCAGCCGCTTCTTTGCTTTAGGGGACAATGATGAGGTGGTGATCATGGAGATGCAGGAACACAAGCGGTGTTCTCATGGCTGGGGTCAGGCAAAAGGAAGAGCCTGCTGAGTTCCTAGGCCCCGTCTCTTAAAAAGGTCCCACAACTTCCCAATAGAACCAGGGGCTACAGAGCAAGACTTTAACACATGGATGGGCCTCTGGGACTACCTAAGGTCAAACCCACAGCACCCCACTTCCTAATATCACCATCTTTGGGGGTGGAACATGTATGTTAGGGACGGTGTCATACAGACCTTGGCACCTTGGTCCTTCCTTGTGGCTCAGAATCACAGTCACATTGCTTTGCTGACAGGGGCATCTTCTAACATCATAGTGAACTTCCAGAACCTGGACCACTTTTCTCTTTCTGGAGTGAGCCTTGGTCCACTGGCGGAGGAAGGTCACATGGTCACGACTCACCTCAAGAGCTGACCGCCTCTCCCTCATCCCTGAGAAATGTTGTGTATCTTGAGACACACTGGTCTTCACCCAGTGTCCTTGCTAATTGCATGTGTTCAGAGGACCTGGCAATGGCTGAACTAGAGATCCCTCTGACCAGCAGGCCCAGCTTGGGTGCTTCCAATCTGCTTTCTGCAGAGGTAGGGCCTGGATCTGAGAGCTGGACTTTCAGAGGAAGCCACATGCTCCTTTTGGAAGCACAAGGTGGAACTTCCTGAGACATCCTGGCTCTGGAGCTGTGGCTGCCCATCTCAGGTACAGAGAGCTCAGGATGCTCCCCTGACTCTGAAGCCAGCTCTTGACAGCCCTGGAGCTGAGGGCAGGACCTGGGTGTCAGCTCTTGCTGGCTGGAGGCTAGGATGGGTCTGCCACCACTAAGATTCAAGCTGCAGACTCTCTGAGATGTTGCTGGAAGCTTCTCTCTACCATTGAGGAAATCAGGGGCCAGATGAAAATCTCAGGATGAGAGGAAGGGTTCACATTGAGGGGAGGTGGCCCTGATTGTCTGATGGAAAGCCCTTCTCCCTCTGCTCCTGTTCTGCATGGATTGAATCAGAGATGGCAAGGGAGCTTCAGGGCACCTTCATGTTCAGGGACTGTTGGGGTGTGGCTCCAGTGTTCCCCCCAGCCCCAAAACCACCAGACCTGCCCCATTTCCAGATCTCATCAGTCTAGAGAAATCACTCAACACGAGACCCCCACCCCATCCTGGTCCCTAGGATAAAGAGGCAAGGCTATACTGAGCAGGGCAGGGGAGACCTGTCTGCAAGTACAGGTCAGGTCATTCATGACTCAGCTAAGGGAACCTAACAGACGGTTCTTTGAGAAGATGGTTTATCTGCTCTAGAGAGGAATTTGGGCAAAACAGGCATGGGCTATAGGGGAACACGGGGGTCAGTTAGAGGCAGAGGGAAGGAAGGGGCAGGCAAGGGCTTTCTCACAGTGGATTTTCTAGTGTGGGCAAGCTGAGATTGGCTTAAACAGAGGCAGAGGACTGACCTTGTTTGTCTATAACTGGCCCTGGGTGATCAGGGAAGATGGGGGTGTCTGGTGTAAAACCTCATGAAGGAGGTGATGGGATGTGGACCTTGGGCTGGCGTGTAAGGCAGGCTCCCAGGCATGAGTCCTCGACCGGAAGTGGTTGACCCTGAGAGCAGCAATGTTTCAAGGAGACTATGCATCAGCCTGGATTGAGCAGAGATTTGAACCTCTTCTGCTGCTGGTGTCAGGAAGAGTGTGTGTGTGCACATGCGAATGTGATTGTGCATGTGTGTGTGCATGTACACATGTGCCCAAGAGTGCTTGAGTGTTTCAGTATTTACTACTGTGACAAATATCCAAAGTAATTAGCTTACAAATCAAAAAGGTTTAGTTTGGTTCATGGTTTCCTATGTTCATCTGTGGTTGGCTGACCACGGATGCTTTGAGCCTGGGATGAGGCAGGACATCATGGCAGCTGCATAAAACCAAACATTTACCTCACAGCTAAGACACCAAAAAGAAGGAGGAGTCTCCTTGGAGTGCATAACCTGTTTTGGTCACTTATTTTTCCTGTGATGTACATCTGTTTAAAGGAGGGAGGTTCTTCTTGGCTCACAGTTTCAGAGGTTCCTGCTCATTGTCAGCTGGCTCCCTTCCTATTAGGTAGAACTTCATGACAGGGAGTGTGTGGTGGGACCGAGCTGCTTACCTTGTGGTGGTCGGGGAACAGGAGAGCTGACAGAGCAGCAGCCAGGACAGGAAGCACCTGCAAAGACAGCCCAGGAAGCCCCACCCTCTACCTCCCACAACTGCCGCTTCCTCTCCATAGTCCATCTCACTGAGCCCATCAATAGATCAATTCATTGATTGGTTCAGAGGAGTCATTATCCCAAGCTCTGTGATATGACAGCCAGCCCTTTACCCACGAGGCCCTGGGGGCAGTTCAGACCCAAACCTTGTCAATTCCTACTACCTGGAGACTTCCCACTAGGCCGGTCCCACGTCTTCCTGGCAGCATCAACCTGAGGATGGAAACCTTTACCATGTGAACCTGCAAGGATGCTCCAGACACACTGCAGAGCTGTGGAGACAGCCATCTCAAATTAGAGCTGACTGGATGTAGCTGAAGACACTCCAGCCCTGTTTAGTCTGTCGGGAAGGTGTTATTCTCATCAGGAAATGGAACTTAGGGCGCAGCTGGCTCTGGGTCAGCTTAGAGTACCCTGTGAGGAATGGGGATAGGGTTGTTCAAGAGCCCTCTGCAACACTTCCGCTCACCCCAGGCAGGGTAGGGAGGGGAGGATGTTGTGGTGGGCAGAGCCCTCCTTTTAGACAAACCTCTGCCCGGTGGTGCATGGCTGGGTATCGGAGCCCCTGGTCCTGTGACTCTGATGTGCCCTTGTCACTGGGTTTTCTCATCTGTTCCATCTGTTTCCACCTTGCTGGCAGATGGGAAGTGCCCCTTGCATGCCCAGGAATGCCCATGTCCACACACATAGCCCCAGGCCGAGGATGTCCAGTGTGGCACCCATCCAGTTAGAGCCTGGCTAGAGACAGCTGCTACGGGAGACATCCCCACAAGGGCTGCTGTGAGGAGCATCGCTACAGCGGAGCTCACGGACAGGATAGGTAATGATAACTTTTGATTGGTCAGGAGTCTTTCTGCTCTGGGTGTTTCCATTTCCCAGGCTCCTTTGGCCACTGCTCAAGTTCTCCTCCTCTGATTCATGACAAGGCACCAATCTGGGTCAGCAAGAAATCCACATCTCTAGGTGAAGGAGCTTTTAGGAATAAATCCAAATAAAACTTTCCCAAGTCATACTCAATCACACGTTCGCTGGATCCAGACCCAGGCGGGGCCCTGGTTTAGAGCCCGTTAGTATATCTTGGAATTTGCCGGTTTATCCTTTGTATTTATGTAGCTCATACATCTCCCTTGACTGGTGGGGTGTCCCCATAAATACTGGGCGCAGCAGTGCGGGCATGTGGGCTGGCTGGCAACGGGGGCTTTCATATTTCACCCGTGGCTGAACGGAAGGAGATGGATTGAGGACCTGAGATGCATGCACAGGGCTGCGTGGTGCTGAGGCCCGGAGTTGCGATGTTGTCCTTTGCTGGGATGCCACGTGTTCCTCCGCTCTGCCCAATGGCTGGGTGATAGCTCTGCCTCAGATAGGGAGGCCTGGAAGACACTTATCATCCTTGCCTGAACCCTTAGCAGTGGGCGAAGACGATGAGGTTTAGAAAGGTTGTGAATCCAAAGACATCCTGTGCAAGAGACACTGGGAGTTCAGCCTCAGGCTTGGTGACCCCAAGTGCAGCCGCTAAACTAATAAACCTCGTATCTGGTGTCTAAAGTAAAAACCAGCAGCCTCTGGTGTGCAGAATGGAGCCGCAGTTGAGGTTGGCTGCCTCCTGGCACTTCCTGAGGTGGGCCCTGAGGTACAAGACTCAATTCTGATTTGGAACATCAAGTGTGAAATCCTGATGGGTCTCAGAGATATACCTGCACGTCTCTGCCACGTCAGCAACTGCCGGCTTAACCAACCTTCTCCAGAATAGGCAGCTTCTTGAAGAGTCTATCTCATTCAGCTTGTTCTGACTGATTTAAGAGACGGGATAAAGAGATCAACTGGGGGATGGAGACATAACGTGCCCGTGCCCGTGCCCGTGTCGGGAAGTTAGGGTGTGATGCTCTGTGGCTGTGCCTGACTGGGGGCCCCATGAATAATGAAGGACTTGGATATTAACAGGGGCAGCGAAAGTGCGAGGCCGGCAGGACTGTCACTGTAAATAGATTGAAGCAGAGGGATGAGGGACAGGGCATGGATAAATTCTTCATAAAAGATGTTACTTAAGAGAGGAGAAATTAAGCCTCCAAGCATCCATCTTCCCAGCTCGCCGACTCAGCCTTTCATAGTAAATTCCAGTTAAATCCACTCGAGCTAGAGAAGCTCAGTAATGAGGCTTGATGTCTGCTCCCTGTGCAGGGAGAGGGATGGGAGAGGCCAGCCAGAGGCTGGGCAGCTCCCCCGAGCACCCCGTGCCCTAGCTGGGGAAGCACTGGTAGTACCTTCAGGTGCCAATAGTCAGAAAAACCTGAAATGAAATATCCTGTCACTTCCAAAAGCAACCTCATCAATTAACCAGGAGAGGCCGGGCCCTGTTAGGGGAAGATACATTCATTCTAGAAGAAGCTTTGGCCAAATTCTTTTAAAAGATGTTTCAGTAAAACTACACTAGGCAAAATAGTTTCTACTTTGGAAAAAATATATGCATGGACCCAACAAATGGGCCAGAGAGTCTAACAAGGCGTCTTTCCCCGTGTTGTATTTTAATGTTTCTATATAATACATGTCTTTCTGCACATGAGTACATGTGTATGTGTATTGCACTTGATGGATAGATGGATGCAAAGTTGCATGGCAGAGAGATGCATGGACGTGGGGATGGATAGATGGATGGGTGCATGGAGAGATGGTAGACAAATACACAGACAGGCAGGCAATGGGTAGAGAGATGACAGCTAGGCAGAGGGATGAGTAGATGCACAGATATGCACGCACATATATATTGCACTCATGCACGCGTGCGCACACATGGACAGACAGACGGACGGACCGACGGATGAACAGATGTGAAGAGAAGAAAAGCAGAAGAACAGGAAAAAGATCAAGATGAGGAGAAAGATTCTTCTGAACAAAATAGAACCTCTGCTCCCTGGTGGCTGTGGCTGCTCCTCCAGCCCAGCCCAACCCAGAGAGCAAACAGCTCTGTGCTCCTGTGATTGCTCAGGGCCGCACAGTCTAGCTCCCTCCCTGTGTGTTGCTGTGACTTGGTACTTGGACTGCTCTTGTCCTTGTTGTGTTCACAGCATCTGAAAGGCGCCGGGATCCACCTGGATAGCAGTTCTGCCGTGGTCACCTCAGTTTCTGTCTCTTCACCCCATGTCACCCCAGCTCTGTCTCCTTCACCCAGAGTCACCCCAGCCCCCATCTCCTTCATCCCGAGTTATCTCAGCTCCATCTCCTTCACCCCGAGTTACCTCAGCTCCATCTCTTTCACCCCGAGTTATCTCAGCCCCATCTCTTTCACCCTGAGTTACCTCAGCTCCGTCTCCTTCACCCCGAGTTACCTCAGCTCCGTCTCCTTCATCCCGAGTTACCTCAGCTCCATCTCCTTCACCCCGAGTTACCTCAGCCCATCTCCTTCACCCATGTTACCTCAGCCCATCTCCTTCACCCATGTTACCTCAGCTCCATCTCCTTCACCCATGTTATCTCAGCCCCATCTCTTTCACCCTGAGTTACCTCAGCTCCGTCTTCTTCACCCCGAGTTACCTCAGCTCCATCTCCTTCACCCCGAGTTATCTCAGCTCCATCTCCTTCACCCCGAGTTACCTCAGCTCCGTCTCCTTCACCCCGAGTTACCTCAGCCCCATCTCCTTCACCCATGTTACCTCAGCCCAGTAAACCCTTTGTGCCTGTGCTTTCCCCTTTGACATACTCCGAAAGATTTGAAACGGAAAATTCCAGAACTAGATGATTTCTAAGTTCCGAGTGGCATGACATTTCGAGTAACACCATGAAATGTCACACTGTGCTGCTTCATCCTTCTGTCCTGCTGGGAAGTGACTCATCGTCTATCCAGGGACCCGCACCGGTGCTACCTGCCCAGCATCTTTATAGCCTGGGTTAGGATAGCCTTGGACCTATCCTTAGAAGGTCAAGAACCTGACGTCCGTGCCTGCGTCAGCCCAAGTCCTTACGTAGGCATCAACGTGTGTCAGAGAGAGAAGACTAGAGGAGGACACAGAGACAGAAACAGGGAAAAGGAGAGAGAGATACATAGAGGCAGAAAGGAGAGACACAGACAGTTACACGGAAAGACAGAGAGACAAAGAGAAACGATGAAACACATAGATCCCAGCAGGTGCTACAAGCCACGACATCATACAGTAACTGCTCAGCCATCTTTACACGAGCGACTTATCAGAACCGAGGGATCTGGTAACGGCTAAATCAAAAGGCAAGGCTTTTTGGTGTCACTGCTTTGTGAATAGCGTGGCTGTCCTTTGCTGTAGATTTTCGCTGTGGCTGATTCCCTTTCTGTTACATATTTGGGGATTAATTCCCGCCGTTCAGAACTGTTTAGTGAGAACAGTTTCCCACTGACCAGGCCTTCTTAGGTAAGCACAGAGATCTGCCTTCCTGCAATTATCTTTATCAGCAGGCATTTGTCAGTGTTTAGGCAAGAGCATCCCGTCTAAGATACTCACGGATCTCCAAGGACATAGAATTACCGCCTGCCCACGCTGCTGCTCTGGTTTTCCCTCACTCAAAAGATTCTTAACCCCTTCCGCTCAATTCCACCTCAGTGTACTGATGACTTTAGTTCAGGACTCTCAAGGACAGCAGAAGGGAAATGAACTGCAGCCCAGAGAAAGGCCCTCAACACCCACGATCAGAACGGCTGATAACAGCATAGCCCGGAACTGATCATTTAGAGGCCTGGGTCTGTCTCTTCTTCGCTTAGAGCAGTAAGTCTAACTCCAGACCCAGACTGTAGAAACTGCAGCATCTGGTGTATGAACTGTCTGGTTAGGAGCCATCAGCTTCTCCTTGACTGTTTACTTAGGTTGTCTGGTTACCTGGTATCCTCTATGTATACTGGAGAAAAGAAGTGGCGTGCTGATTTAAACAATCTGAGCCCTCTTCATAATTTTACTGAAAATAAACCTTTTAACCTTTTATC
Source organism: Alexandromys fortis (assembly GCF_014885135.2). Classification (NCBI taxonomy): domain Eukaryota; kingdom Metazoa; phylum Chordata; class Mammalia; order Rodentia; family Cricetidae; genus Alexandromys; species Alexandromys fortis. The sequence goes on along the minus strand of NW_026067961.1, from coordinate 2,408,302 downwards.
TACCACCTAAAAATGTACTATAGCACATTAACCTTCCCTTCTAGAATTTCCTGATGACTTATTTTCCTTCTTAACTAACTTTCTCCATTGAGGAGTTTACCGGACAGACGTGTGTGTGTGTGTGTGTGTGTGTGTGTGTGTGTGTGTGTGTGGCACAAGAACTCCGGAACCTGCTGGGGCTGGGGAATTGTTGGTTGGTTCTAAGGCAGTATATGACTTAGAACATTTCTAACGGGTAGAACTAAGGAACAATGCAGAACTAAGAACAATCTAGAACAAGAGAGAAAAAAAGGAACAACGAGGAACAATGGATTGAAGAGAGAAGAATAGAGAATTATGGTATAGATGGAACCTATTGTGGGTAGACTTCTCTACCCTCAGATCTTTGACCCCCTTTAGCTCTTTATGGCGTCTTTAATTGAATCCTGAAAGGGAGTCTTAAAGGCGAAAACTTCCAAGGCGCCTATAAGCAGGCCCGTGTTTGGCAGCTTGGTCCTCAGCTGGTGCTGTTGGAAGATGAGGCCATGGAATCTTTAGAAGGTGAGGTCTGCCTTACAAAATAGGCCAGTCGGGGTAGACCTTTGACGGTTAGCTTAGTTCTGGATTCCTGATCTTCATGAAGGTGCACCATGAACTCTTCCGCAGTCTCCACGCTTTCCTGGACTGAGATTGTCTGAAACCGTGAGCTCACACTTTCCCCGTTAACTTGCTTCCCCAAGGTCACCACATGACAGAAGTAACTAACAGATGGGACTGTGAGCCCTGCTAGAAATCCATTAGACAGAGCTCCATGGGCCGCCAGGGTGGGGTTATCTCCAAATCTGTTCCCTGAGAAGAGCTTTGCAGGAAGTCTCTGCAGAACTTGAGGTCATAGTGGATCCCATCCGCCAGTCACCGTTCAGCTTGGTGGAAAGCTTGCATCCTAAGGAAGAGTGTGTCCCCTGGAGCACACTCACCATGGGTGTGAGCACTGTGAGGAGATGGCCTACTTATCTCTGGTCAAGCTGCACTCCACTTCACATAGTACCTCATTGCGACATCTGTGCCAAACACCATGAAGCTTGGTCTCACATAGCTGTTTTGTTAATGTCATGGCTACTCTGGAGGAGCCACCATGGTCATTCCCATTTAGGAGATGAGAAAGGTCTTGGGTCACCTCACTTCCCTGGGACACAGTTGAGACCTGGTTCTGTTCTTTGCCATGATTTATAGGGCGTAGCTGTTTTCTTGAGATGTGCTCGGAGAAGTGACAGACCTGGAAGGGATTTATGTCAAAGGAGGCCCTAAATGGGCCAGGCTATACTACACTGGCTCTTCTCCCACACCACTGGGGTCCAAGCCCAGTGCTCAGACACAACAATGTAATGGTGCCCAACACAAATCATTTATTGTCAAATAAATATAAATATCAGTAGCAACTCGTGTCAGTAACTCCATGTCATCCAGCCAGTGGGGGAGGGGGACTTTACACAAGCTCATTTGTTTAGTTTGGGGCGATTTCGGTATCTTGCTCTAATTTAATTTGTTGAGATTTGACTCGATTAGAGGGTATTGATCTGGGGTGCCCAAAATTACTGCCATTTGTCAATAGTGGCTAACTTGTAAGATCTCACTGATAATAAATCACATCTCGGGCTGCTCAATATGAAGTTATTACAGTCAGGACACAGATGCTGCCCCCGGCTACCCGTGACAGATTAATACCAGCCGACGATGTAAGAAGGATGACTAAGTTTGCTTGTCTCTTAGGCCAGTGTCCGGGATGGGCTGCCATGCAAGAGGCCTGGGGCAGCAAAGGGGAGGGGACAGAAATACTGACATCAGTGACAGCTGATGAACTATGGCCACAGACCTCCCAACATGTCTCTTTGTATATTTATGCCTCAACTCTTTGGGAACACATGGCCCAGAACCTTTGCTCTTCTTCAGGATGGGCACTGACTGAGCAGCAGTTGGTCCTGTGGGCACAGACCTTGGCTGGTTAAAAGTCTTACAAACAAATGTATGGTTACGGGTCCCTCAAACAGTCTCTCTCTCTTGAGAGTGGTCTGACAGAGTCTGTCTCTGCCTTCATTGCTCTTATCTGGTCAAGGTCTGTGTTGGAGAGCTGCCCTGGAGCAGGCACTCCACAGAGAACACTGGAGATGCAGGGTCACTCCATCTCTGGCCTGGTCTGCATGGCTGGAGACCTTCTGTGGACAGCCGGTTCGGTGGGGGCAGTGGAGGCAGTGCTTGCCGTAGGAAAGTTGACAGCATGGCCAGGTGCTCGACAGGGGTGTTTGGGGGTACCTTTCTGTACCTTCATCCTAGAGCTGGCATCAAAGGCCTCCTGGAGAGTCATGGCTGTGGGGATTGGCATGCATGGGAGGTCAACCTTCCAGTCCTCTGGCTCTTGGCAGCCTTGGTTGCTCCAGGTTGTTGGGGGAGAGTTATCTTGTCAGAGAGCCCTGGGCCAGCTGAAGGCTGTTTTGGGCATGAGCAGGATGTGCTCAGAGCTGCTTGTGATGCATAGAAACCGGGCACTTGTGTGTGAACGTTGTTCTTTTATTCATGAGCCTGCCGTTGAGAGTTTGTAAATGACATTACCAGTTTCGCATTAAGAAGGGTGGCAAGGCTGGGGAGGCAGAAGAGGCTTTGCACTCCGGACACTGTTCTGGAGCCAGATCAGCCTGTGGGCCAACTGCTTTATTAGGCATGTTAAAGAGGTGCCAGTCATTTTATCTGATACTCTTAAAGGGCTATGAGTGATTGGGAGGAGAAGGGATACCACTCTGTCTGTCTCTGAGTCCTTGGTGGCCTGCTGGAGGTCAAAAGGTGTTGCTTCCTTCTTAGCCTGTCCCTTGGTGCCTTCTCGCCCCTCAAAAGGCCCAGAGCAGGTGCACTGGAGTGTCTGTCTCCTCTGCTTCAGATCAGCCTTGCTCAGCATGTTGGGCTGACTTCCCTGTCAGGGTGGAACTGTCCTGGGTTGAGTTCTGATCTTTGGGGGTGGGGGCTCCATGTTCTTTTCTCTATTCCCAGCATTGTCTCTAAACTGGCATGTGGTGGCCTCACAGAGGGAAGTTAAAACCATCCATCCAACCAACCAACCAACCAACCAACCAACCAACCAACCAACCAGCAACAGCAGCCAGGCACTTAGGAGGAGACCATCCATCCAACCAATCAACCAACCACAGCAGCCAGGCACTCAGGAGGAGAGCAGGGGTGATCTACAAGTAGACACCAGTTCTTTGCCACTGTGTGGGGACAAGTAATGGACATTTCCTTTGGACTTGATGCAGAAGGAGAAAAACCTGGTGTGTGGTAAGGCAGACCACAAGCTTGTTGAGTGAAAGTATTATTCCCTCCCAGCTCCTGGAATCAGCAATGATGGAAAAGACATACAATATATATATTTAATGTGGGGGTCTTTTAAAAGGCAAAATGGCTTTTACGGTGCCAGAGGACTCAGCCTTCTTCTGCCATGTTCTGTGCTGTTTACCTCAACACATAAAAGGGATCTGTGATCAAATATGTTTGTGAATCACTAGACACAGACAATTTAACTACCGTAGGGCTTTTCAGGACTTTTTATTTGGTCCTCAAGGACCAAAGCAAGTCTTTTTTGGTCATCAATGTCTCCCACTCTTGTATGCATAAGGAATTGCGTTTCTTTCAGAGTTAGAAACACAAGCCGTGATCTTCCAGTGTCTCCATTTAGATGGTGACGTGTGTGTGTATGTATGTATGTATGCATGTATGTATATATAGATGGGTGAAAGGAAGGGTAGATGGATGGATAGTGAATGGATGGATAGGTGGGTGGATGGGTGGATATATGTATGTATGTATGTATGGGTGGATAATGGATGGGTAGATGGATGGGTGGATGGATGGGTGGATGGATGGGTGGGTAGATGGATGGATGGGTGGATGCATGGGTGGATGGATGGGTGGGTGGATGGATGGGTAGATGGGTGGATAGGTGGATAGATGGATAGTAACTCTGCGGATGAATGGGGTGAATGGATAGATAGTGAATAGATGGATGGATGGGTGGGTGGATGGGTGTGTGGGTGGATGAATAGTGGATAATAACTCTGTAGATGAATGGATAGACCATAAATAGATGTATGGATGAATAGGTGGATAGATGGATGGATAGTAGCTTTGTGGACTAATGGGATAAATGGATAGATAGTGAATAGATGGATAGATGGATGGGTGAATGGATTTGTAGATGGGTGGATGGGTGAATGGGTGGATGGATGGATAACAGCTCTTTGGGTGAATGGTATGAATGAATAGACAACGAATGAGCAGATAGAGAGTAAGTGGGTGATAGATGTATTAATGGATGATGGGTGGATGGACAGATGATTTAGTGGACTGTGTGGATGGTGGGTGGAGGGTACATGGATGGTTTAGACTGAAGGACAGTTGGTTGATGGAAATATGATGATGTATGCATGTGTGTTTGGATATATGGTGGATGTTGTAGGGAGGCCACTGTTCCATTCCTGGCTGCTCAGCTCCGAAATAATCACACAGAAACTGTATTATTTCAATCACTGCTTGGCTCATCAGCTCTAGCTCCTTATTGGCTAATGCTTACATCTTAATTTAACCCATTTCTATTAATCTATATATCACCACGTGGCTGTGGTTTACTGGGTAAAGTTCCAGTGTCTGTCTCCCAGCGGGGCTACGTGGCTTCTCTCTGGCTCTGCTTCCTTTCTCCCAGCATTCAGTTCAGTTTTCTCTGCCTACCTCTATTCTACCCTATCAGGTCAAGCCCATTTCTTTATTCATTAACCAATAAAAACAACACGTAGACAGAAGGATCTCCCACACCATTTTCCCTTTTCTGATTGAGTAAAAAAAAGAAGATTTTAACTTTAATGTAGTAAAATTACATATAACTTCAGTCAACAAAGGTGGATGGATTGGTGGATGGATGAATGGGGAATGGTAGGTGAGTGGTAAGTAGATCGATAGGTAAGAAGTAGCTTTGTGGATAAATGGTCATGGATGAGCAGACAGATAGTGGATGCTTAGTAAAAAAATGGATGGATGGTGGGTGGGAGGATGGTGGATGGATAGTGGATGGAAGAATGATGGATGACTGATGGGTGGTGGGTGGGGGGATGGTGGATGGTGAGTAGGTGGGAGGATGGTGGATGGATAGTGGATGGAAGAGTGATGGATGACTGATGGATGGTGGGTGGGTGGGTGGATGGATGCTAGGTGATAGAAGTGAGAACAGGTGATGGATGAATGAGAGTTTTCCAGATAGATCGTAGTTTAGTAGATAGTCAGATATTTACCGAGAGCCTGCCTTGTGAGTTATTGATTTAGGTGTAGAGGACACATCAGAGAGCAGAGCGGTCCACACCCTGGCCTCCACGGAGCACAAGTGCACCTAGGGAATGGATGAGCGACAGCAAGTGACAGCTCCATGTGTGGCTCCCATAGGAGAAGTGAACGGACCCTCACAATGAGTTTGTGTGTCCCTGGGAATGGTGTGGAATGAATGCCAAGAGCTGTGAGCATCGGAGAAGAGGAACAAGGTGGAGGAGCCTGTGAAGTGATAAGGGGCGGGGCTGGTGAGATACCTGGTCAGGCGCGATACAGGATATGAAGAACGGCAGGGGACATGTCAGCTTGGGTGGGAGGCGGATACAGTCAGCTTGGGTGGGTAAGCTACTATTTGTTAGACAAGACAGGGGCCTGTCCTGATCCAGGATAAGGTCTTTCCTTATGCTGTAGTCAGAATACAGAGGCCAGGTAGATGCCATGAAGATGAGGAAGAACCAAGGAGAACTATTGAGCAGGGCCCTGGCAGTGGCTATTACCTGTCCTCACACCACACCCAGGCTGTACTCAGAGTTGGTGAAAAGGCAGAATGGGACCCACAGAGGTGGGACCAAACTGTTGAGTGACCCCCATGATGGTCTCCTTCTGTCTTATTCCTGGAAGCCCCAGTAAGACTCATGAGCACTGGGCTCTTTTGCAGAGACCTGGGAATTGCTCCTGGAGGGAGGAGTAGGAAGGAGGATATCCTTCAGTCACTAGAGGGTGAAGACCAAGGCAGCTGGAAAGTATCCCCACTGAGTGGAACCTACTCCCCCTCCCCCCGTGGGGACAGGGAGATTGTGGAGGATTTGAGTTGTTGAGACCTTAAAGGGTGGTTAGGGCTTTGGGAGTGCAGGAGGAGGATACCCTGCTTCTCTGTCCCTCCCTTGGGAGCCATGTAATGACATCATGTTGGAAAATATAAGTTCTGCCCCATCTCCTTCCCTGGCTTTGGAGACATGTATAGATGGGTCCATGTATGGCTGGATTATTATATGCATGACTGGGTGGGTAGGAGATGCACAGATGGATGGATGGATGGGTGGATGGGTGGATGGATGGATGGATGGGTGGGTGGATGGATGAATGGATGGATGGACAGGTTCAGGGGCCAGAGTAGCTAGATGGCTGCTTAGCAAGTAACATGATGGTCCCCATGGGAAGCTACCCAGAGGGGCTTCTTTGCTTGGCCTAGCCCTCACTGGCTAGTGGAGTAGGTGGCCATATTCCACTCCTCTGACACCTGCCATTGGACTTGGCCAATAAGCAAGCTCATTTTTTTCCCTAGAAATCTGTTCTTGGCAGCAGCTGGTTCCATGCAGTCATTTCCAAACACGCCCGATACAGTGGCAACCGCAGACCTCGCGGCTTCGGCGAGATACTGACCCTGGTGTTTCATTCGCTGCTAACCTTCAATTTCTGCTCCTGACCTTTCTCTGTGAAATATTTCAATATAAATAATGCAGCTTTGCAAACACATTGCCCTGATTACTTCCTAGGGCCCCGATTCTCTGCGTGTGAAACTCTCTGAAGTAAGTAGTAATTTGTTCTCCTTTCTGGTAATTGCTGTTTTAGAAATAGCTTCTTCAGACTCCTGCCGCAAATTGGCATCACCCAGACTCCCAGTGAGCTTGCCAGCGGCAGTAGCTCCATGATCAGCTCCTGCTGCTGATGCACCGCTGCCCAGGCACGGGACCCTGACCCAGGGGAAGGGGCGTTCGAGCTGTGCCTATGAACCCCAGGTTAGCCTCATCCTTTCAGGAGAGAGGATGATGGTGCCCTGTGCTGTCTGTGTCAGTGCCCACAGCTTACAGTACCATCAGGGAGTGGCTTCTGGAGGGATGGCAGTCCCTGTAGGAAAATACTTGGGTTTCAGACCCAAGGGACAGTCTACCTTGAGTAGTGGACAGAAACCTCAACCCCTAGCAGGCATGGAGACCTGCACATGCTGCTGCGTTCCTTCATCCCCTGACTGCTGTGGGCCACATGCAGTTCCAAGGCAGCAGATCCTAACCTGTTCCTGGGCAGAGTTTCTCTATATGGCACCAAAGCTTCTCTTACCCTCTCATTCCCTGATCCATCCCTTCATCTATCCTCCACCACCCGCATACACACAGCACGCACGCACCCATCAGTATATACGGGGATGGTTTGCAAGACCCCTCACGGGTACTAAAGTCCATGGGCACTTGAGCTGCTCTGGGGTGGCACAGTGGGGCACCTGTGCAGGCATCGTGCTGCCTTCAGCTCATCTCCAGGTATCTTCTGAGCCGAACACTGCTGCCTGGTCTGTAGGCAACTACCTCTCCATATTTAATGGAGAACACAAGGGAATGAATCTCTACCTCAGACCCTACTTTTTCTTCTGAGCATTCTCTCTTTGGTGATGGGTTGAAGCAACAGAAACCGGGGGTACGTACCATCAGCCCCACCCCTCATGTCTACCTCCAGCAACTCTGTGCAGTCTGTAGCGGCTACAGCCCTGATGGTAACCGTTCTCCATTGGAACTGCTTCTTGCAGATTAAATTGGTGGCCGGGGAAAAGTGTGCTGGTAGGGGTTGGTAGGTAGTTTGCCCATTGGCCATGTCATTAGGCAGCTAGTCAGAGGCTGTGCCCAGCTTTAGTAGAAGGTCCCACGGGCCTAGGGTCCTTACTGACCCTGCTGAGTACGGATCTTGTCCCCTAAAGAAGGTCCTGTTGTGGTTTGAAAATGAAATGTACCCATAGGTGTATGTGTTTGAACCGTTGGTATCCCATGATTACTGCTGTCTAGAGGGTGGGTGAACTTTGACTACAGGAAGTGAATCACTGGGAGTGGGCCTTGAGGTTTTATTGTCCAGCCTCATATATTAATCACTTTTCTGCTGCTGTGATAAAGGACCCAGTACAGCTTATGGACAGAAGAGTTTATTACGGATTGGCAGGAGCACTTCACTCTCAAAGCCCACCTCTAGTGATGTACTTCTAGCCGCGCCACCTAAACCTCTCCAGACACCACGATCACCAGGAACAAGTATCCAAAGGCCTACGCCTATGGGGGCGGGGCATTCACATTCCAAACACCACACACTCTGCTTCCTGAGCAGCGCTGGCCCCCTACGCCAGCTCAGGATGAGGAGCTGCTCTTTAGAGTGTGTGTGACTGACCTGTCCCCTCAGTGGGGTGGAGCTGCCAAGGTGGTAAAGGACAGAGAGCCCCCTGTTCTCGTGCAGTGGCTGAGAAGGAAGGGGCTGAGGAGCTGAGCCCAGTCCAACAGGTGCACTCAGGATGGACAGAGAGTCCTGCTGACCCAGCCTCCCTCCCTCCGGGCCTGGCACCTCCGCCTCACCACCTGCCACTGGGAATAGAAAGTGCTAATCCTCAGTGGCTGTTTTGAGCCATTTGGTGATTAATTTCCGTAGAAGGTTAAGATGCAACGGGAGGGAAAAGTCGATGACTAATCTATTAAGCTCCTGGGGTAACTTAATTTACATGTTTTTAATGATTTCTTCCTACCTGAGACTAAGTGGCTCTGAGCCCCAGACAGTAGTAGCCTCTTGCAAAGCAGGGCCTGGCTCCCAGCATGAGCACATGACTTTCTGTCCAGCAAGGAGGAACACCTGCTCCCTGTGACCTGAGCTTCCTTCTGCAGGAAGACCTTCCTAGGCAGTCACTTATGCACTCAGGCTGTGCAGGACAGACATGCCACAGCCAGTCTGTCCAGAGCCCGAGGCTTTGAGCAAGCTCCCACGACTGTTAAAAATACCTGCACCCATGTCTCCACCTCCAAGGCAGATGTAAGCCTTGCTCTCCAGGGACTATCGTGCCCAGACCTCAGAGGTCCCCGATGGCACAAAGGAGGAGGAATTCAGGGCAATGACTGACCAGGCGCCCTGGTTATTGACCTATGACCTCTTGTGCCAGGTGGTTCATGGCTGAATGAGGCACTCCTTAGATTCATTTCGAGGCACAGATATCTGGAGCCTATGCTGGGTCTGCTGCTCATTGCATAGGATTGAATTATGACTTCAACAATTCATATCTACAGGGAACTGGAGATGTGACCTGAGTTAGGACCAGGTTGGCTGCAGAGGTTGTCAAGGGGAGGGCACTGTGCCTCATAGTCACATGATCAGGTAGAGGAAGGAGAGTTCTTCCCTTGAGCCTTTAGGTAGAGGTCAGCTGGTGACCTTACAGGCCAAGCTTCTGCATCCTGGCCCAGCTGGTGGTGATTCTCTAAGCCAGCTGTGCACACTGCCACGCCCAGGAGGGGCCTCACTTCTACGGTTTGATGTGAGATTCCCCTCTGAATGTTGTAACTATGTTTTATTGCCACTGGTTAATAAAGAAGCTGCTTTTGGCCAATGGCTTAGCAGAATATAGCCAGGCTGGAAAAGATATATAGAGAGAGTAAGAGGAGTCAAGGAGATGACATGTAGCTGAATAAGGAGACAGATGCCAGAGAAGCTTACTGGTAAACATGAGCCTCGTGATAAAATACAAAATAATAGAAATGGGTTAATTTAAGATATAAGAGCTATCCAGGAATATGCCTAAGCTATTGGTTAAGTAGTGTTATAATTAATACAGTTTCTATGTGATTATTTTGGGTCTGGGTGGCTGGGAAATGAACAAGCAGCCTCCCTGTACAATGGTTGAGATCAAGACTGGCTGAGGAGGATTCCACACCCAGTTCTGCACGTTGGTGGGATTTGTTCTGAGGAAGGGTAGGGTGGCAGATGGGCATTCTGTTGGCTCCTACTGAGCTCCCTCTGTGGGCTGCTTGCCTCCTCCAGTACTGGGGAGACAGACATGCCTTCTTCTAGCCTTCTCAGGGCGATTCTCTGGGGTCCTGTCAGGGAGTCAAGCAGGGAAATGTCCACTCTGCTCATCCCTGACCCTTAGCTCCAGCACATTCCTCTCCCTGATGCCTTCCTTCTGCAAACAGCAATGTCTGGGGCCACCAGGGGAGCTGCTCACAGAAGAGCGTGCCGAAGAGCTGAATCCGTCTGCGCCTGAGGAGACTCTGCAGCGCCCAGAGCAGCCCAGGGCAGGTGTCTGAAGGGACCAGAAAGCATGGTGACCAGAGATTCAGACGAAGCCCATCTCTATGGGGTCGATGATCACCATGGTGACAGGCCTTGGATGGCAGGAGGGTGGGTCAGACGACTCAGGGGAACATTGAGGTGGTTGGTTCTGGTTCCGCACCTTCAGCTCACCTCAGCTCACAGTGGAGTGACACTCCAGGCACCATGCTGGTCAATGAACTGTGCTTCTTACATGGAGACTCGTTGGAGATTGCCAATAGGGGAGGGTGCTGAGGGCACATAGAGACTAGAAATATTAGTGACCATGGTCCAGGACACAGTGCAGCCTCCTAGGACAGAAGGTGGCCCTACCCTGAGCATTCACAGAGCTGTGGAGGAGAGTGTGCAAGAGAGCAGAAGTGCCAAGCCTTGCACGGGTCCAGCTGCCCAGGTTCCTGTCCTGGCTCTAGCCCTGCACTGGGAAAGGAGATAAAGACACATGGGTCTCTTGTTATAGAGTGGGCCTGCGGAAGGCCAGCTCTACTAGGCTTCCTGTGTGCCTGTGGCAGATCTGGACACTTGCTCCCTCCTGCCGTGTTCCTGAGTTATTTTATCCTGCAAAGCAATTGTTATGGGTAGTCCATCAGAGAAGACCACTCAGACAGATTCTATAGCCAATTGAAAGTCTTCATTCTAGCTGTCTCGGACGACACTCTGGTATTTGGGGCCCAAGTGCAGTGCCAAGCATTAAAAACATCCTGTTATCTTTCTTGGCAGCTGCAGGGGGTGGGGAGGTTTTGTGCAAGCAAGCAGTTTAACAGAAGCTAAGTCAGTGGTTAGCTGGAGGGGGAGTTTTGCACAAATAAGCAGTTTAACAGAAGCTAAGTTAGTTGAGGCATCTTGACCTCTAGAGTTGGGTAACTTTCCATGGGGCTTCCCATCAGAGAGATCAGATTCTAGCCAAACTTAAAATGGTTTTAGAAAGAATATAAGACAGAGAAAACTCTGTGCTGTCTGGCCCTGTCACACAATGGCCATGGGCTTCTGCTCTAACTCTTGCTAGAAGGCAAAGTGAATCCTTCCTGGGTCACACTGACCTTCATGATGTGGTATTCAGAATAGTAATATAACTGCCTCTCCAGGAGAACACCCCCAGCACACTTCTTTGGAGAGGACTGCTTCCTAGAATACCTCTTCAGGGGAGGACTTCTCTGCAGCAGGCCTCCTTAGGGAGGACTCCTTCCTACTATTCCTCTTTGGAGAAACCTGCCCCCTTCCGTCATGTTTACTCTGGGAGGACTATCCCCTAGGAGACCTTCTCCAGGAGAACCCCCTTACCATGTCTCTTTAGAGAGGACTACTCCCAGAATGCCTTTTCAGGGAGGACTCTGTGGGGAGGATTTCATCCAGCATGAAGCCCTGTGCGTTTGAGGCAGCATCCTTTGTCCTGAGGAATAAGTGATAACCTGGAAGCGGGGAGAGAAACTGAAGCTCAACAGACTTATAGGGTTTGCCAGTCACTTATAGGGTGACCAGAATCCAGTCCTATGACCAGACCTCATGGGACTATTGGTTTCAATGGGAGCCTGCAAAAGCCTTGGGGGAGGCCCCTGCCGAGGGACCCTGGAGAACTTACCAGGTTTGCGCCTAATTCTTGCTCCACATCATTCTGTCAGACTCCCCTAGCAGCAGCAGCGGTCCTGATACTGTCCTCAGAAGAGTCCCTGGAATTCAGCTATTGACTGGGGTGGCTTGAACATCTCCCAGTGTGGTTAGAAGCAGACAGATATGGAGGCTAAGTGCTGGGAAAAGATGGGGACCCCAAATATCAGGCTTTCTCCAATGCCTGGTCCTGCTGTCTGCCCTGTTGCCTCCCATTTGGGGTGCACCATCATCAGAGAGCTAAGAAGGGCAACAGTTGGGGTGTGAGCACAGCCAAATTCTGAAAGCTGATGCTTTGTGAGGGCCTCAAAGTGAGTGCCCGACAGAATATTAAAACAAGGCCACAGGGTGAATCTCCAAACAGACTGTCAGGGCCCATTAATGTCCACACTCGAGGAGGTCCTTGTCACTTCCAGTGCTCACGAGAAGCACAAATTCATACCGAGTTCCCAAGCAGAAAGTACAGGAGGAGCAGGCCTGTGGATGTTGTGTGTCTAATGACATCCCTTATATTGATGGACGTGTCTACTGAATGCCACTGGGTCAAACCTACAGTACTCACCGGAGCCCAGGCACCCTGAATTTGAGCCCAGCTCTACAGCAAACTGGATAAGCTGTCTCCAGGACTTATGGCCTGTGGCTGGAATCACAGTGACTGGTTCTACCACCCAGGACACGTGTGAGAAGCCTCACGGGACTGATCATAAAGTCAGCTTTGGATCCAGGAAACCATATGGAAGTCCTTGTCCCCTTACAAGATGGCTAAAGTCCCCTTACGGGATCCTTTGAGAGTTAAGTGGTCCATGGGCATTTATTAAGTAACCCGTGAAAGGTGGGGGGTGGCCAGTCAGGCTGTTAGCATGACCACTGGCCATCTTAAAACACGGCCCTGTCCATACGCATGCAGCTGGTTCTGCAGTGCTGATATGGCAAAAACATCCCCAAGATGCATTGACCAGAACAACATGGACATCACCTGAGTGGCTTTGCTTGGAATAATCTGATGGGTTGTGGGGACCAAGCAGTTTTTGGAAAGTGACCACAACTTCCAGTGGTTGTCCACAGGGCCAGACCACCCCTATCAGCCCTATTCTTACTTAGCTCAAAATGACACTGCAGAGTCCTGTGTCTGTCCCAAGGCTGCAAACCAGTGGCAATGCCCAGGGACAACCTCCAGGACATCCCCAGGTCTCTTCTTTATCCACAGTCCTTTCCTGGCCATTGTGAGGCCAAGAGCATGGGACTGGCTGGGTTTCTGGAGTCTGTCTTCTCTGGGTTGGTTGCTCATTGGTACCATCCTCCACACTGGGGCATGTTTTGGGGAGTGACAGAGGATGTAACGATCAAGGGATACTGTGGTGATACTCTGGGGTTGGGACACTGATGGCAGCCGGTCTTACGGAACAAGGGAAGGCAGCACCAGGGGGTCTGAGCTATGAGAGCCAGCAGACTTCAGACACTGAGGGAAGAATCGGCCAAGGCTAAGAAGGAGGCGCCCTACAGCAGTTTCTAAAAAGGTTTTAGGAGCCAGGAAATAGGCGCCTTCCTTTCTCACCACTGAGGGTTTCCAGCTGAGACCATCAGAAGGTGTCACCACTCTGCTGAACTCTGGGGAACTGGAGAACCCTATGCCCACTGCCTCATGCCCACTGTTCTGTGCCCACTACCCCATGCCCACTGCCTCATGCCCACTGACCCATGCCTGCTGCTCCATGACCACGGACCTATGTCCACTTCCTTGTACCCACTGTCCTGTGCCCACTGCCCCATGCCCACTGTCCTGTGTCAAACTGTCCCATGTCCACCATTCTATGCCCACTGCCTGTGCCCGCTGCCCTGTGTCAACTGTCTCATGTCCGGCATCCCATGCCCACTGCCTGTGCATACTGTCCCATGCTCACTGCCCTGTGTCAACTGCCCTATGCCCACTGTCCCATGCCCTCTATCCAGTACCCGCTGTTCTGTGCCCAATGCCCCATGTCCACTGCCCCATGCATTTCCACTGATGCTCTCTTTGAGTCTACCTGTGGGGAAGCTGGGAGCCAACAGAGCCATCCTTCTCTGAGCCTTGGCACTGATCGCCGGAGGAATTTAATTAGTGCCTTTTAATCATTTATTCTAAAATGGATGGATGTTTGCTGCTAAAATCCAAACACTTGCTCACTTTATAAATGACTCAGGCCAGTATGGGAGACAGACTGGCTTTGATCAAAATCGGCCTAGGGACAAATGGCTTATTTACTTGGAACGTGGACACAGCGGTGAGTTAGTGCTAGGTGGGTCACTGCCTGGTGAAGGACGCCTCAGTTAGTGGAGAGAGTGAGGGTGGAGGCTGCAGGGACAGATAAGTGCAGCACACAGGGAAAAGAGTAGACTGTCCCAGAAGCCATACTGGCCTTCCTTGTGGCTAGGGACAGACAGTTCTACTATAGTGTACCCAGGAAAGAGAGCTGAGGCAGGCAGCTGCCTGCAGACAGGAGATGCTGAGTCGGATGGCAGATGACTTGAAGTATGCAGGAAGGGGGGTCTGCAGTGTGGACCCCTGGACTCCAGTGCAGTTTCAATGGGAGTACTACTGGGCCTTGGGGATTATTAGAAGTTGGCTTCTCTCTTCTCTTCTCTTCTCTTCTCTTCTCTTCTCTTCTCTTCTCTTCTCTTCTCTTCTCTTCTCTTCCCTTCCCTTCCCTTCCCTTTCTCCTTCCTTCCTTCCTTCCTTCCTTCCTTCCTTCCTTCCTTCCTTTCTTTCTTTCTTTTCTTTTTGTCTGATGAGAACTGGGGACTAGGACCCCACATGAGATCCTACTTTTTCTAATGACTGGGGTTCTGTGAACTCCTGCAACCCTTCCAGGAGTGATCAGCAATTCTGCCTCACAGTGTTGAGCATTCTGCATTATGATAACTGTGGGGCTCAGGCCATGTAGGACCCAGGGCAGCCTGGCCACACATAATGGGGCCTAGGCAATGTGGGACCCAGGGCAGCCTGGCCACACATGGGGCCCAGGCTGCACAGCTGCCATGGCAGGCAACATGGGGTTCCAGGAAAAGCCGTAAACTGACACCACCCAGGGAGGGCCAATGTCTAAAGAAGTACCTGATATTCCAACCATTAGATGAGATTAGACAAGACCACCAGAGGACCCTGAATCCAGGACTCACCTACTTTCCTTTTGCCAAGACCTCTAGACAGATGTCAGCCAATCAGGGTCCTGAACCCTGGAAATCCCCTCGCTTCAGCCTCTATAATGATTAAAACAAAACAAAACAAACAAACCCCACCCTGACTGGGCTTTGTACTTTGCTCTCAGCTGCTGCATTGGACAGACAAGAGTCCAAGTTTAAGCTTGAAAAAGGCTCTATGCTTTGACACACA
Source organism: Alexandromys fortis (assembly GCF_014885135.2). Taxonomy (NCBI): domain Eukaryota; kingdom Metazoa; phylum Chordata; class Mammalia; order Rodentia; family Cricetidae; genus Alexandromys; species Alexandromys fortis. The sequence goes on along the minus strand of NW_026067961.1, from coordinate 2,392,929 downwards.
GGACTCGGTCTCCTAGTTGGTTTGGGGACATAGCAATAACCAATGCTTAGGTTTCTTGAAGGAGGGCCTGGCTCCTCCTTTCTGCTCCAAGACCTTGGTGAGGTATCATGTCAAGATGGGCTGGACACCTTGTCTTCATTCCTAAGACAGGAGACCATCGAGTCACTATGCTGGCAACTCATTTAGCAGGTGTGAGCCCAGTGTGGTGAGTGTACGGAGGAGAGGCGAAGCCCCACAGCCCTGAGGTGTGTGACATCCTCCCTCACCAGTGTGACACTCCGCTTTTCTTTCTGCTGTTCTTTTTTTTTTTTTTATGTAATACACATGTTTATTCAGGCTAAAGTGTGTTTTGTGAAACTCAGACACAGACAGAGATGGCACAGCCTAATATTTTGTTTTACTCTAATTTAACTTGGCTTCTAGCCTCCAGGCTCTAGTGTCAGAACATTCAACCTGAGTTCTGCTTCTCTGAGAGGACTCATTCCTGCTCTTGAGACGTAACTAGCCAGAAAGTATGGGCCTGGACCCTCGGAACTCTTTCCTTTCCAATGGTTGATTGTCCATAGTGTCTTCAGCTACATGACATAGTAGAAAACTGTGAAACTGTCCTTCTCCCAAAGGTTAGCGATCCCTGAAACAGCAGATCTGTGAGCAGCTTTTCTAGAAGTCTTCAGAAGGGAGGTAGCAGCTAGGAATATCTGTGAACAGGGAGCAGAGGGGGCCCTCTTTTCTTCCTGCTTTCCTCTTTGGGGTGAGCGTCCTTATACTTCTGAATAGTGTTAGTCACTGCCCCATGACTGCTCAGGAAGCCATACCCCTACCTCCTGCCTGCATGGTGACATTCTTCCAAACTAGCTTTGGAGAGTCAACAGGTATCCTAGGGTCAGTGACCAAGACAAATGACACACGGGGCCATGAGATGGAGTCAGAGAACCCAATGCCTGTGCCCTCGGTACCCTGCCATGAAACAGGTGAGCAATAGGACTCTGCCCTCGAGGACACGCGTGCACACTAGAGCTATCCATCACCAGCTAATGGTGGGAAAGCCCGCACTCGAACCGCCTTGTATGGAGTAGATATTGAAAGCCCCTTCCTTAGATGGAGCTTGTAAGCCTGGCCAAAGACATAGATTCCAAACTCAGCCAGGCCTGGTGCCTGCCGTGGGAGGCTTGGATAACTGAGTGAGATACTGACTGTGTCAGAATAAAGGTAGTGGTGGGGGGCAGTGCATGTAGGCCAGTTGGTAGAGTGATTGTCTAGTATGCTCAAGGTCTTGAGTTCAATCCTCAGTATGGAAAAACAAAACAAAAGCATTTAAAATAGTCCTCTCCTCCACACCTTCCTTTTGTCAAGTTGGCTTTCTATGTCTCTGTGGGTGGCCTTCAGGGGCTGAGGGAGTGGGGAGAGGTTCGGGTACTTCATAGTGGCTACAACTGGGTGGTTTCTGTGAATCAAAGTTGGGAAATGTGGGCCAGCATAAAAACGCTATGCTTGCATTTTAAGATAAAAATATGGAAAATTGGAATCATGTTGTTAATCAGTTGGTGTTTGCTGTAAACCTTCCCACCCATCCCCAACTCGGGTCCTAGTCTCTCTCATTCTCTCTCTCACTCTCTTCTCTGCTCTCTCTCATAACCCACAGGTTTATAGTCTAGTTTTTGATTGCTAGCTTTCTGTAAGATGGATGGAGAATTTAAAGTCATATAGAAGGCAATCCTCTAGATTCAGGTGATTTATCCCCTAGTCTCTCATGGTTGATTTGTGGAACCTGCCTAGTCCAACCACCAGGTCTTTAAGAATCCACCATCTCTGTTCTTTCACAGGGCTGTCCTCCAGACAGCATTTCTCTCTCCCCAGACCTGGGCTGCTCCTGTAACATTCAATGTGCCCCCTAAATGCAGCCACAGGGGCTTCTGGATCCAGCAGGTATCAAAGTAAAAACAAGGTGCTCACCCTCTGCATCACACTGGTCACAAAATGTCACAAACTGGGTGACTTAAACAACAGGAGTATGTCCCATTGTGGTGTAGAAGGCTGGATGTTCAAAACGGAGGCAAGGCTGAAGTCACTCTGGAGGAGCACTGAACGGACAGTCCCGCCAAGCTTGTCCCCTGCCCGCCCCCCTCCCCATCAATCAGGACAACATCCTGCAGACTTTTCTACAGACCAATCTGATGGAAGCATTTTCTCAGTGAAGATCCCCTCCTCCCACATACATCTGGGTTTGTGTCAAGTTAAAAAGAGACCAATCAGAACAGCAGGCATGCGGCTTAGTGAGCTCCAGCCATGACAGGTGGAGCTTGTAAACAACAGACATCTACCTGTTGCCTCTCTGCAGGCTGCAAGAGTTAAAGAAGTGGCAGCTGCGATGCTGACCGGCTGGAAGAACTTCCGTGATTGGGGAAGAGTTGGAAAGTTGCAGATCCATAGCCAAGTTGTCTTGTCTATCTTAGTCTCCCTAAACAACATTCATCGCCCACCTCTGTGTCTGACCTGATAGCCTAGTGACTACTGAAATGTACAAGCAGACTCCCAGCACACAGACAGACAGACAGACACATACACACACAGATATACACATGCCATGCATGCATACATACATATAAATGAATCTATCTATCTATCTATCTATCTATCTATCTATCTATCTATCTATCTATCTATCGTCTATCTATCTATCTATCTATCTATCTATCTATCTATCTATCTATCTATCGTCTATCTATCATCTATCTATCTATCTATCTATCTATCTATCTATCTATCGGCACATACATATGTCCACGCACATACATGGACATTGACTTGGATATGGGTATGTACACATGCTTGGACAGTCACATGCACACACATGGATGCAGAGTTTGTGTTAAGACTAAAACCAAGAATAAGAAATCTCCAAGCAACCGCCAGGACACTGGGTCTCCAGGGCAGTAGGAGCTGGCGCTGAGATCCTGGACCAGGTAAAGGCTGGGGCTGCCTGGTGTCCTCTCTGAGGCAAGAGCTGAGCTCAGACCCTGTGGAGAAACAGCAGAAGCAATAAAAGGGTTATACTCACACCGACAAGCACAGAAAATAGGACAACTTCAAAGGAATGTTAAAATAAGCGTGTTTAAAGTATTTTGGGAGATAAGGGATAAAAGAGACACCACAAAGTGAGAACATGGCATTAGGAAGGAAAAAAATATAGTTGGAGCTGATGGAGAGTAAGCTGGACCCATGGAAGTTAGCAGAATCAAAAACAAGTGAAATACAGCTAAATGGGGGCTGGCAGGATGGCTCAGCAGTAGGAGTGATTGCCACCAAACCCAATGACCTGAGTTCGATCCCTGGGACCCATGTGGTAGAAGGAGAGAATCAATTCTGGCAAACTGGTCTCTGGTACAAGCACAGATATGTGCACACGTGAAATGCAAAATTAAAAACTCAAATGGAGAGCTTGATTGTAGAAGCAAGAACAAAGAGAATTCTTAACCACTGAGCCACCACACCAGCCCCATGCGATGGCATGGACAGATGGGCAGGAAAGATGGTTAATTCAAAGAAAATGCAACTCTGTCAGTGTGTTTGTTTCCTGTCTCCACATGTGCTCATGGTTGGGCACAGGCGGTGACTGACATCTTACAATTCTTTGGATAGCAGGCAAAGCGCAGTTCCCCTTGTACTTTATGTCTGACTAAGTGTGCCACTGGCAGCATCTGCGACAGGCATGCATGGATGCACTGGTGTGGAGGTAACCACGCACCTGACTCCCTGCCACCCCAGGCTCAACCTTGGCAGGTCTCTAACGGCACCCAGTTTGAACTCCTCTGACCCTCACGCTTGTCCTTGCTGCCCTGAGTCCATCAGCCACAGCCGCCTGCTCTCTAGGTTTGCACAACTTCGGCTCTGCTCTGTCGCTATACCGACCTGCATCTCCATCGTCCCCCAACCGCTTTCACGGCCTTGTTTTCTGCCTGTCTCACTTTCGAGGCTGTGACCACCTAAAAGCAAGGCTTGGCTTTGCTTCCTGCGGGGTTTTGGAGGCTGAGGTGGGGCCATGATAAAGATGTTTAACTGGGGTCTATGGCGTCTCCAATCCATGTTGAAGCTTTGGTTCCTAGCCTGAGGTGCCATGGGAAAGGAGTGGCGCCTGGTGTGAGGAAGTGAGGTCACAGCGGAAGGGGGTGGTGGGGCGGGATAGTCGTACCATCTCCCTCTCTGCTTCTTGGCTGGTACTAAGAGAGCAGCTTTGCCCTGCCACAATGCCGCCCCACCCCTGGCGACAGCCCCTTCCTATGTGTTGCTCCTCTGCGAAGTTGACTGTCCCCGGTATTTGCCGCAGTGATGGAAGGCTCCTGGAGACCTTGACTTCTCCTGAGGCCTCTCTTTTTGTCCTGTAGATGGCCACCTTTCACCAGTGTCCTCATGTCACCTGCCCTCAGAGCCTGTGTCCCTCTGTTCTCTTTCCACAAGTCCAGCAGGCACGCTGGCTTAGAGCCTACCCTGGAGATCTCTTCTTCACTGGATGGAGTCCTCCGGATAATGTCTCTCAACACACTCATGCTCTGAGGTCTTGAGGTTGCAAATCCCACAGAGATGCTTGAGGGTGACGCAGAGTGACCCCTCCCCCATTTCTACACACCTTGTTCTCTGCAGCCTCATACTCTACCGCAGAGATCTTGCTCCAGGCACCATGGATGGTCCCTGGGCAGCTAAACAAATGTTTACACCGTAAAAGAACCAATTGGTTTCATTTGGTGCCGATGTAAAGTATAGATCTTGAGGGATCTGGATAAGAGCCCTTCAGCCCATTCAAAGAGCTCCTGAGACGGGGCTAGCAGAGAGTGGAGGCAGGGGAGTGAAGTGCTGCTGGCAGTGAAGCAGTCCTGGGGAGGCCTCACAGGATGTCTGGTCCCACACCGGCTCGCTGCCATGTTCCTGGGACATGTTGTCAACCTAGCATTCCTAAGGAGATGAGCAAGTTCTTAGTACTCTTAGCAAGGGGCTGGTTTTGAGAACTGGGTGCTCTTCCTGTGGAGGGGTGGCTGAGTGATGTTTAGAGACATCCAGAGGGTGTGTGCCCCTCTCATAGGAACAGTTCAGGTCCTCCACTGAGGCTCATCACCTCCAAGGGATGCAGATAAATGCCCTTCCATCCCTCAGTCAGAGAGCCCTGTCAGCGGTCGGATGCCTCCCCATCACTTAGCCCTGGCCTTCCTCCTTCACTGTGATGAGCAAGGCTGAAGCTTTGCTGACAAAGATGGAGGAGGGGAGGGAGGAGGGGGAGAGGGAGGGAATGAGGAGAGTGCGAGGGAGGACCCTGAAATATTTAAACACCCAGCTTCACTGGTCCAAAACGTAATCAAATGTTGAATTATGAAAGGTCTCTGAGTGCAGCGTGGCCACGGTAAGAAACGGATGGGTTTCGATAATTTGGGAGACAGGCCCATCTCTAACCTCCACCGAGTGTGCTCTGGCGTGACTGGCTGACAGCTTCACAGGAGAAGAGGAGGGAGAAAAAGAGCCCCATCAGGACGCTTTGGTGAAATTGAGTCACCAGGGCACGAGCCTCTTCCGTTACCTGAGAACACGATCTGTGGGGATGGTCGTGGAGCAACCATGGTGGCAGAACCGTGGGGCCTCTGCTTTCCTAGCTGGGGTTCTGCTCGGTCAATAGCCCCTGCCTTAGAAGTGAGTGGAAGCAGCAGCAGCTTAGCTGGATGTTAGTGGACATCCCTACTAGACACAGCGTCCCATCCATTCCGGCCCTTCTCTTGGTTCAGGCTTAGGGAGAAGGCTTGAGAGTGTTTAAGATGGGCTGTGTGCTGTGCTGATCAGCAGGTCAGGCTGATGGAGCACATCGTCACCTTGTGCTGGCTTTGTCTAGCGCAAACCCAGTGTAAGTCAAGGACCACCTGAGTGTGAGTGGGATCACATCCTGGGGAGCACCTGAGTGAGAATGGGATCACCTCCTGGGGAGCACCTCAGTGTGAGTGGGACACATCCCTGGGAGCATCTGCATGTGAATGGGATCACCTCCCAGGGCTGTCCACTCCCAGGGACATGACTCTTCTCTCGATTCTATCGTAGCCTCATGTGTGTGTTGACAGGGTTATCTAGCCAGAGCCATTTGAGCCCCAGGAGTCTCCTCTTGAGTCTGCCTGGACAGTGGCCTTCCTCATCTGCATTGTGACTCTGTGTCTTCCTGCTTTACCTTCCTCCTGCACAGCTTCCATTTGAGAGGGACGGAGGCATAGTGTCCACCCTGTGCCATCCTCAGTTCCTCTACTGTGTGGTCATTTTAGCTCTGGTCTTCGTGGTGTCTGGGTTAGCAGGGGACGTCCAAACTCTTTCCAAACAGAGGGCTCATTTATGTCTTCTGGTCTCTGACGTGTTCTCACTGTTTGCAGGTGAGGCCACTTGGGCCTCAGGTATGTAAAGCCAGCAGTGATGGATGGTTTATACCCAGGCTTTAAAACTCGCTAAAGAAAGCGGGGTGGTGGTGGCACATGCCTTTAATCCCAGCACTAATGAGGCAGAGGCAGGTGGATCTCTGTGATTTTGAGGTCAGCCTGGTCTACAGAATGAGTTTCAGGACAGCCAGGGCTACACAGAAACAAGAAAAACAAACAAACAAACAAAAAACAAAAGTAAAATGACAGCAACAGCAAAAATAAATAAACAAAAAATAACCACTTCACAAATGGAGAGGGAAGACACAAGAAGGGGTGAGGAGGAAGGAGGAAGGGAGGAGAGAGGGAAGAAGGAGGGAGGGAGGATGAAGACCACACTGGCTTGCTGGCCTCTTCTTCACCTCCCTCAACCTCTCCACTCTAAGTCTGATTCCTGGCAGACCTTAACCCTCAGGCTAACCTCCCGCCTGTTCTCTGCAGAGATGGAACCCAGTGACTTTTTCAGTTTTAAATTCTGCTGCCTCACCCGCCAGCCCAACAGAGAAACAGTTAAAAGCAGGAAAAGGACGTTCTATCCCTAATACCTTAAAGCCCGCACCCCAACACACTCTTGTATCAAAGCCGCATTTGCTAAAAGTGGCAGGCGGCTTCTGTGCTCCAAGGTCTGTGCTTGCTAAAGAAGAATAGCCCCCAGCCTGTGCAGAAAGCCTGCAAAGCCTCGGTGACCTGCCAAGGTCAAGACCCAGCTGGCTCCAGCGTCCCCTCAGGCCCAACCTGCCGCTGCTCCCCCAGGTCCTCTGGAGCACCACGGTGAGGAGGCTGCTAAGTCAGTAGCGGTGAGAGCTGGCGGCTGTCAGGACAGCTATGCAGTGCGTGCAGGCTGCATGCTTAGTGCAAGGCCCAGGTTCTTACAGGCAGAACAGGCATCAGGATACACATGGCGGAACTCAGAGCTGCTTGCGCCCAAACTCTAGCCCAAATTTAGGAAGCAAGTATGGAGACAATGGCAGAGACCTGAGGAGGCTTTCCTCCCTTCTGACCGGGTCCTGCAGAGGGGACGGCCAAATCCTGCCTGTTAACTGCCTGAAACCTTTACCCCTAGCCATTTGCGTAGGGCCTGCCTCTCTTCGCTGTGCTTCTGGCTTTTCTTGAGCATGCTCTGTTCCTCAGATAAAGCCTGGATTGAGGAAGTACTTCCAACTTCCGGGCTTCCTCTGCCAACTGGCTGCTTTAATATGTCATTTTAAAAAGATTTATTTCTATTTTAGTATATGAATGTTTTGCCTGCACGTGTATCTGTGCACCCTGTGTGTGCCTGCTGTCCATGGAGCCCAGAAGAGGGCATCAGATCCCCTGGAACAAGAGTTATGGTTGACTGTAAACCATTATGTATGTGTGCTTTCTCTCCTCCCACCCTGTGGGTCTCAGGGATCGGGCTCAAGTCCCTGAGCTTGGCAACAAGCGGCTTGCCCTGAACCATCTCGCCAGCCCCTCATGGGAGTAACCCTCATGATTCAGCTTCCAGTCCCAAATCTTCACACTCTGATGGGTGACCACCTGAGCAGCCCAGCTGGGGCCCAAGCACCCACAAGTGTCTGTGAGGACCGAAGTTGAGTTTGGAGCAGTAGATGGACCAAGGGATGCAGAGGCCTCTAGAAACAGCAGAAGACACAGCGCTCCTTCGTTATCTTGAGACTCCAGCCCCGGACTCTAGCTCTGCCCACCTTCCTTTGTGCTAGATCCTTCCAGAAATGAAGAAGTAGGACTCTGTTTTAAGGATTCCCATCTATCACTGTCACTGATTGAGGCAACAGAGAAAAGTTAGGGTGACATCTGCCATTAGGCTAAGCCACTCCTCTTGTCTGGGCTGGAGGGAGATATGTGTAGTTGGGGGAGAAGCCATAAAGATTCAGGTCCTTGTGGAGGCTGGCGAGTGGTGGAGGAAGGGGGAGGCACTGGGAGGGAAGTTGAGGCCCAGAGTGTGTGGCTGCCAGTCTAAGGACACACACTAGGCAAGCAAACCGGAACATGGTCTCCACCGAGGATCCACCCTGCTCTTCTTTGTGGTTGTGCCTCTACTCCGAGGGTGCCATGAGGTCCTTGGGCTGGGCTCCTGGGAGTGGAGCTTGCAGATAGAGACAGGCCTGTCCTTGAGACAAGGTCACGTGGTCGTGACAATGTTCTCTGCACACTGCGGCCAGCTATTGACCGCTCATTACTCATCCTAACCTATTTCTGCCTTGTGGCGGCGTGAGTCAATTCTCACCATAAGGACTTTTCCTGCCAGCGAGCAGAGGGCCTGGCTTTCCAGTTGGCAGAGAGATACAGCCAGAGAGTGAGTCCCAGCTTTGTTGCTCCTGACTCCCAGGCCACCCTGCCTCCCTGCAGTGACCAGCTGCAGGTTGCCCTGACTCCCTGCAGTGACCAGCTGCAGGCCGCCCTGCCTGAGACCAGAGCAGTGACCCCCTGGGAAGAAGCAGAATAGGAGCAAACATAAATGTTTGTATGGGAAGGTCAGAGGGTGACTTTTGGGAGTTGGGGGTCTCTTCCTCCACCTCATGGGTCCTGGGAATTGAACTCAGGACATCAGGCTTGGCAGCAAAGCACTGATACGTGGCAGCTCCCCTCCTGTCACCATTTTTTTTTTAACATGGGGCTTGAAAAGTAAAAGTCCTCTGTGTAAGTGTCTTTGGGGACAGCATTGCTGCATGGTGCATCTAGACAGCGCAACGGCTTAGCTGAGCTGCTTGGCGACGTGCTGGGCTGAAGTCCCTCATGGTGGGGGGAGCAGAGAGGGGCTATCACAGCCGTCTGTGCTTCCTCGCTGTGACTGTGGGCCTGGAGCACAGCCTCCCTTGGCAGGTGCCCACCTCGAGAATAGGAGGGTGGGGAATGGCTGAACGCAGGATGAACGTGAGGCGGCTCTTCCTGGCCTTGTGTGAGGATGGGTTAGTTGAGGACGGGATGGGGAAGTTGTCCCTCAAGACCGTAGAGGCTCAGCAACGGGCGACTATCCTGTTTCTTGCCCCACCTCTCCCAGTGGCTTCCACTGCTCTCTTGGTTATTAAGATGTCCATCTGCCTCTGTGGTGACCAGGTCTGAAAAAGTCACTTGGTTTCACGGGCCCACTTTTTTTCCTGTCGATGGCTGCCACTCCTGGTTTGTCAGGTGTGGGATTTTGGTGCTATCACGTTAGGGGACGCAGTCTGACCTTCCTATTCTCAATGAGTCCCATCTGTGGCCACACAGAGCTGCCTGCAGTCCTGGGGTGGGGTCCATTCCCTGCACCTGCTGTGGGAGGGTTCCTGCAGAAGCCTTGGGGCTCAGCAGGAACACCAGGCACTGAGGAGTCTCCCTTCAACTCAGTCTCAACTTTAGAGGTGTGCTATGGGACCTCTGTGGTTCCTTTTGGTTTGTCACACTTATTTCCCCAAAGCAGAGCTCAGGAAATTGTCTGCAAATAATTGACCTTTTCCCATTCGGCCAGAATCTGTCCTACAAAAACCACGACAGTCGTCACTGAAAGAGCAACTCAGTCATTCCTCTGTGCCACCTCTTCCAGTAACATCAAGAAGGACCATTTCCTTGCAACCTCCTATTTAGCCTTTAGACCCAACTCAAGTTACCCCCTCTATTATCCCCGTGTGTGATGCACCCTCCGTCTTGCACCCTCATGCTCATACATGTGTATTCCTCCCCCTTCCAAGAGCCTCTGCAGAGGTAGGGAAGAGACCAGATTGCTTGTTTTGACTAATTTACATTTATTTTAATTTTTAATTAAATTCAAATTTTAGGGTTTGGCATACAGTAGTTGCTTGAGAAACGTTCAAGAGATTGGTCATTGCTTTGAAGTGCGTTGATGATTATCCTCTTGCATGGCTGCCTTGCCCGATTAAATAGATATTCAAAAGCCCTGGCCCATCTCTCTGGTCCCTGGGTTTGCCCATACTCCTAGCTCCTGGGCACAGGCAGGAGCCTCTGGAGCCTGCCCTGGTATTCCTGGATGTTCCCGCGTGGAGAGAGGCAGGATGTGTCATGGGATTGATTTTTGTCTTTATAATTTAGGCTACAATTGATTTCTCAGGGAGAGTCTTTGCTGTTAATGAAGTGAGGGCTGCCGGGCTCCGTCTGAGATGGGATTGCATGAAAGGACAATTACCCTGCCGGCGACAGCTTCTGTCTCTTAAAAATATATATAAAGAAATGAAAATAACTCAGCCGCTGGGGCTGAGCTACGGGGTGACTGTTGGTGGCCAGCAGGTGTTGGCTGCAGGAGTTGCATGGGGATGGTGTGAGAGAAAGGGGAGAGGGCGGCTTACTGAAAGGAGGGAGTTTTTATGTCTGTTGTTTTTCAGGCCAGGGAGAAATCCCTAAAACCACAGGAGCTGAGGAGAATGCTTATTTCCTGCCCAAGAACCCACCAGGAACTTTCCCCCAGTCTCCAGATTGGTGTGACTTGCTGGAGGCCAGGAAACAGCTTTCTGAACAGCCTCTCCCATCCTGGGCTTCTGAGGTCATAGGGACACACCCCCCTCCACCCCCATGTTTGAGGAGACCCACCCCCATTCTGTCTCACAACTAAAATAAATATTAGTAGAGCCGTTCTATTTCTAGAAATAACCAGAGAGCCAGTGTTCTGAACCCTCCTGTTTTGTACTAGATGGGGAACTGTCCCTTGGATGTGCTTTATGAAGGCCTATTTGAAGTTGGTCCCTAAACCCAGTGCCAGCTGTCCCTGAGACCCACTGCCTTGTTTGCTAGGAGTTATCTGGGTTCCAGGACAAAGACACCCTCATCCCACGGGAATCCTCAATACCAGGTGACTTGGGAGAGTAGGTCACCGCTGTCATCACACAAGAGAGGAGGAGACTTTGATGTTAAGATGGAGATGGCATAGTAGCAGCCTCCTTTCTGATCCCCCTTACACCCCACAAACCACCCAAACAACTTGTAAATAGAATTATTAAAGAACTCAAGCTTTGCAGGAGGTACCTGGACCCTGCGTCCTTTCTTTAGGAAAGGGTGTGGGTGTTGCCTCCAGGCCAGTACCATGTGACCTCAGTGCCGGCTAGGGTCGGGTCTCCTTCCCTTCCTGAATGCCCTGTACATGCCATCACCTCTCAGCACTGTGAATGTGTGAGCACCTTATAGGATGGGCCTGGGGCCCACACAGATGTGACCTAAGTTGGTCACTTGGATTATTCACTCAGAGTCACAGTGTGATGACTCAAGGGCTCGGGGATGTTGGGGATCTGGCTCCAGTCCCCAGATTGGGGCTCTCACTAGTGGGGTTAGGACCTGTCAGGGAGAACCCGACAGGTGACTTTGAACTACTAGAAAAATTAGGCTGAGCTGTTCATTGTGTTTTTAAAGATAAGGAAGCAGGCCAGGCAGTGGTAGCACGCGCCTTTAATTCCAGCACTCAGGAGGCAGAGGCAGGCGGATCTCTGTGAGTTCAAGACCAGCCTGATCTACAGAGCAAGTTCTAGGACAGGCTACAAAACTACATAGAGAAAACCTGTCCCGAAAAACCAAACAAAAAGATGAGGAAGCAGGGAAGCAGATGGGCAGGCAAACCCCCAGCCTTCTCAGTCCTCTGTCTGTTTTGTGTAGTAGCATTTCATTTGTATTTTAATAAATAAAGTTTGCCTGAAGATCAGAGTAAAACAGCCCCGCTGGTCAGCCTTACCGACCAGGCAGTGGTGACTCACACCTTTAATCCCAGTAGCCACACAAGTTGCCATAGAAACCCAGTGGTGCACACCTTTAATCCCAGCCCTAGAGAGGATTATAAAGCAGGAGGAGACAGCTCTCAGTCACAGTCTCAATCTGAGATTCTTGAAGGCAGGATCACCACTTTGGACTGAGGTGGAGGTAAGAGCCAGTGGCTGACTGTTTTGCTTTTCTGACCTTCGGGTTGAAACCCAATCTCTATCCCTGAGATTCTGTTGATTGTGCTTTAGTTTCTTGTAGTGAGTGAATTTTGATTTTGGTACTGAGTACTAGCTATCCTGTGGCTTGGCAGAGCAGGTGGGGATTTGGAGCTGGGCAGCATCTGGGGGTAAGACTGTGATGGACATGGAAGCAGAGTGGTCCCTCGCTGTGACCTACACTCTGGTCATGATGGGTTTGGATCTTGCTAGCTGACAGGTGTGTCTGTACCAGGGGCTGTCCCCACCATCCAGGACCATCTCCTTCCCTGCTGCATAGAGGTGCCCTTCATGGGGGATACAGACCTTGCTTGTGCCAGAACTGCTTGATTCTGGCCCAGCTGTCTTCAGACCAGAGCCCAAGGATGGAAGGGTCTGTTGTGTGGCTGAGAGCTTGGAGGAGGCTGCAACAATTGGAGACCTAATTAATGTTTGTTTTATGATGTTCCAGGGAATGATCGCTCGATAAGATAATGCAAATAGAATTTTTAAGAAGCGCACATTCAATTTAAACACTGGCACAAACAGGCGAAGCGGTGGCTGGAAGATGCTGTAGCGATAAGTGCCCTCCCTCCCCTGCTCTAGGTGCCCCCCTGGTTGTTGGGCTCGTTGTAAACAGGTTGGAATGGGAGCTCAGTCCCACCTCTTCACAAGAACACAGAGTCAGAGGGAGCCGGTGCCAAGAGAGAGCCCAGGATGCCACTGAAGCCCTCTGCCTGCTGTCAGACAGTGGGTGGGGCTCTGGATTTGAGTCTAGGCCACTAGGGGCAGGTATGTCTCCTGGAAAAGCCCAGCTGTGACCACTGTTTTATGATGAGTGCAGGGAGCGCACTCCCCACAATGGTTCAGAATTGTGTTCAGCTTTCACAAGCACTGTGGCAAGTGCCAAAACTTCAGGCAAGGTTGTTTGGTTACCTTGGTTCTGAGGCTCACAAGTCCATATGGGCCTCCTGGGGCTAAAGTGGGCTGTGGTTGGGACTTGCTTCTTCTGGAGGGGCCCCTGGGAGGATCATTTCCTCCCCTCTCTGGCCACCACCCTGCCCAGGGCATCCTCTTTTATATTGAGAACCCCACATCCGTGTCCAGTTCTAACTCATCTGCTTTCCTCGGGCATCTCAAGGCGAATCTCTGAGAATCCCAAGAACTTCTCTAGCTTCAAGGTCAGCCGAGTGATCTGTAACCCGAGTCCCTTTTGTTGTGGCAACTGGTTTGTTCTGGGGATCAGGAAGTGGACAATTTGGGGTTGCTATCCTCAGAACATGTAATGTGTGTTTTATATTGATTGCTTTCTTCTGTATCAACCTTTTTATTTTTGAAGAGAATGGAGGAGAGAAGGAGCTAAGGACCACGGGATATTGCAGCTTTGTCCCAGTGGTCACTGGGACCCTGAGGTCTTCCTTTGAACAGGCTACTTATTTACTGCCCAGCCCCAGCCTGTGTGGCTTGGCCCTTTAGAGCTGCTGGTGAGGACCTTTCAGCAAGAGTGAGACTCTTGTCATGTTTGCACCCTCAATATTTGCTCAGAAAGTGTAAACATCCAGTGAGCCATGATCACCTGCATCGCACCTGGGATCATTCTAGTACATCTCTTTGAAGCCTGGATTCCAAATGGCATTTCTCTGGAGCACCCTCCAGGTCTGTGCAACACCCTTCACGTCCTGTGCCTCATCAGTTTTCTTCAGGGACAAACTCTGGATGGATTGTCCAATCCTAGTTGTCAGCTCTAAGCACAGGTACACATAGCAACATTTAATGGATTCAGAAGGTTTTATATATGTTATATGCATATATAATAACATTTGTAACAATATGTAACAATAACTATTATTGTTCCACACATATCTATATATGTATGTAACAATATGTAGCAACATATGTGCATGTGTGTGTGTGCGTGTGTGTGTGTGTGTGTCTGTAGCAATACTAGTTAAAGAAGCTGAAGTCTTGAACTTGAGAGGGAGTGGGGGGCAAGAGGTATTGGGGGAGGAGGTGAAAGCAATGAAGATGTATCACTGCTGTGCAGAATTCTCAAAAATAAAAACATTAGAAAGAGAAAAAGGAAAGATACAAAATGTGGTTGTGGACAGCAACCCCAGATTCTCTCTCTTTTCTGATCCTGGGGACAACGTTGCCCAAACATTTAACTCAGAGTTTTGTTTCATGTGTCCTAGAATTCCACAGAACATCAATTAAAACATCAGAGGATCACCCTGTTTGTAACCACAGACGTCAGTGCACAGAGAGCCACGGAATCTTTAAGCTACACTTTACACAGAGGGACAAGGGTCTGAGAAGGCAGCAGAAAAACTGCCTTCCTCTGCGTACCTCTATCCAGCCTGCTCCAGGGAGGGGAACAAAGGCAGTCAGTCACTGGGGAGCTGGGCCCCGCCTCTCTGGTCAGGTGGTTTGAGCTAGTCAACCACAGTTCCTGTGATGCTGCTGCCACCCTTATGAGCATCCCTCTTCCTCTCCCTTTATCCTCCAGGTGTCTGGGCTCAGGCAGGTCTTGGAATGTGGAGACTAGCACTGCGGTCTCCAGCTGCTGTCTGGGTTGAAGCGCTAACTCAGAACAAGCAAAGGTGTAAGCAGTGTGCACTGCTGAGCTGCTATTAATGACGCGTGCGCTCTGGTTTCTCTCTACAAGACAGAGTACAAATGTACTTTTCTAGTAGAGTATGAAAGTGCTTCTATCTGTTCCCATCTCCTGTCAGACCTAGAATCATCTGGCCTACAGACCCACTCTGGTCCCTGCTTCCCATTTCTGCATCTTCAGGTGCAGCCAAGAATGGTTCTCACAGTGTGGCTGGGTTGTGGTGCCTTCACCCCTCTCCCGAGAAGGGACTTGAAACTCCTGGTTTAGAATTTGTTAGGGGGAAAGACAATGAGAACATTTTCATTAAAAAAAAAAAGCAGGAGAGTATGTTTCTTTTTCCTCATGCTACACCTGTGCTACTTGGTCTTACAGGGGGTGGGGGGCAGACACATATGGGAGGTGTGATGAGGCTCAGGGACGCTGCGCCTGCCTCTCCAGCGACCTTGCCCTAGGGGAGCGCCCACGTGCCGCGACTGCGCAGCTGGCCTGTATTGTATATGTCCTGCCCTGTGCCCATAGTTTCCGGGGCCCTGCGGGGTTGTGAGGGTGACAGCCAAGGACCCATCTGCAGAAGGCGAATGTCAGACATTCCAGCACCCTATCCTGCCTCCTTCTCATTGCTCCGGGGCCTCGCTCTGGTGTTTGTTTATATATTTATGAGCCCGGGAATTGCCGCTTCTGGCACGCTATTTACTTAACAATCTAACAGTAATTGTGGGATAATTGTGCTGCGATGAAGGAACAGCCAGGGTCTGTGTGGTAAGTGGATAATAAAAGCCAGGGTTTATGGGTTCTGCTACCAGGAAGATTTACAGCCTTAATATTGCGTTATGTAACTCACCGTTCGTTCCCAGTTCCGAACTGCCTGGGATTGTGCTGAGACCCTCAGCTGGTAGATGGTGATGAGAAGACGGGGAGAGTCAAGCGTGCGCTATTTTGCCCTACCCCCATGCCCACCTTTGGAGGCTCATAACTCGTCCTTTGTCTTGGAGACAGAGAGGAAGCCGAGATCCGCTCTAGCTGCCAGACTTTTCGGCTTTCTGGTCCTGTCAGGCCATTAGCAGTGGACAATTGGGTGCCAAAAGCAAAGGCAGTGCACACTGTGGGAGGCATTGATTTTCATAACACCCTATTTTTCTGAGCTCTGAACATTTTCACAGAGCCCCGAGCCTAGGGAGGGCTTCCTGGCCCATGGACCATTTTCAACATCTTCCTGATTCTAAAGCAGGAGTGTGGAGCCATAGAGTCACCCTTGCCTTAGCCGCATGAAAACCAGCAAACATGGTTCCAAAGGGTGGGCTCATCACAGGTATGCTATGGGGCCGAGCAAGGCCAGTCTGTACCCGGGACTGCTCAAGGCTTGCATCATACGATTGGCCCTGCACCTCTCAGCATGTGTGTTGGGCTGAAGCCTTGGGGTTGGGGGTGTGGGGGGGCAGCAAGTGGAATCTGCAGCCTCTGGAAGAGGGGAAGACACATAGAGAAAATGCTGACACCCACCGTGATGGTGAGAACACAGCTGGGAGCAGGGTTGTTAAATCTGGGACAAGTACAATAGGCACGGGTGATAGCTCAATGGACAGAATGAAACCTAGGGGTCCACGCTGACACATACATGTGGAGCAGAGTGGGGAGAGGACACACTCAGAATCAGAACCCTGCTCTCACAGGCAGGAAATCATCAGAACCCTGTAGTCGGGGGCAGAGCTTGACTTCAATCAGAATGTTGATAGAAAATTGGAGCCGTCCTCACAAATTATTTATAATTATGAAATCTAAATATTACTGTATAGAGAAAGACATGGTGCAGCCTTGAGCAGGAGAACCAAGCTCGGCCCAGAATGGGGCATCACGTGCTTGATGAGGACCATGAGGAGGACTCAGGCAGCCTGGGTAAGCCAGAGTGTGCTGGGCTGGTGTCAGAAGATGCAGAGATGCCTGGACCCAGGGCAGCTGTCAAGGGACTGTGCCAGACTAGCTAAAGTGAGGTCAAGAAAGAAAACCACACAGGGAGCTTCAGGGGGAAGAACTGAAAAGATGAGGGTCCAGGGTGCTGTGAAGATCTGGGGCACGTCTCAGGCTTAGGGGAGGAAGGATACAGAACTCAGAGAGGGTGTGGTGTGGCCAGCTATAAAATAAAAAATATTTTTATTTATTTATTCATTTTTGAGACAGGGTTTCTTTGTGTAGCTTTGGAGCCTGCCCTGGAACTTGCTCTGTAGACCAGGCTGGCCTTGAACACACAGAGATCCGCCTACCTCTGCCTTCCCAGTGCTGGAATTAAAAGCATGTGCCACCACTGCCCAGCGGCATCCTGGATTCTTATTGTGTCAGGGCCATGGCTCCTGACTGACCATTGGTGGCTCTGCTGGAGGGGTAGCATGCTCAGGAAAGCTGTTGTAACAATGACGGAAACGTCCTCTGGAAGGTCTGCAGGACACCTGCCATGGCTCTTTCAGATGTCTCTGTAGGGCTGCAATCAGGGCCGCAGGGAAGGTCTGAATGGAGGATCTGGTCGTGTCTTCAAACACAGACAGTGCAGGTAGAAGAGGAAGGCAGCCCAGCAGCCCCCTGCTCTCGGAAGAAGGAGATCACGGGGTGGATCTGAGTCACTGCGATAGGCGTCTGTCTGCGGAGAGCCAGAGCCGCTGTATGTGGAGCAAGTGTGTGAGCCTAGCTGCTGGTGAGCGTCGGAGCAACAAGAACAGGCCTTCTGGGGCAGGTGGTCTTACAAACCGTCCTAGCACAGGGTGTCCAGGAGCTAGGTCTGTGGATGCTGGCAGCCTCCTTGAAGAGACAGCCTGCTCAGTGTGAAGCTCTGAGCTGCCTTCTCTGAGGGTATCCTCTTTCTACCGACCTTCTTGGGGAAGTGGGAGGACATGGCCCCCACTGAAGATGCTAGGCAGGAGGGTAAGTGGCTGTGCCTCTTGTTCCCTTATTAAGGCTTGGGTGCACTTCTGTGGAGTGGCTTTCCTTGCCTGTAGTCCCCATGGCTGTGGGGAACAGATACAACTTCCTTCTCACTTTTCATGTTCTTCCTTGTTTCATCCCCCTCCAGTTTATGATTATTTTCTGAGTTTGCACCCTGGAAACATCAACCCTTCTGAAGCACGAAGTCCCACAAATCTCCCACGAAGTCCTCATGAAGTCTCACGCGGTTCCATAAGGTTCCATAAGGTCTCTGTGAAGTTCCTCTGTGTTGTGGGATGATGCTTTTGTACACTGTAAAGATTTGTCACTCATATTGGTTTAATAAAATGCTGATTGACCAGTAGCCAGGCAGGAAGGATAGGCGGGGCAACCAGACTAGGAGAATTCTGGGAAGAGGAAAGGCAGAGACACAGTCATCATCCAGATGCAGAGGATACAAGATGAGAATGCCTTACTGAGAAAAGGTACCAAGCCATGTGGCTAAACATAGACATGAATTATGGGTGAATTGAAGTTGTAAAAGCTAGTAAATAATAATCCTGAGCAACAGGTCAAGGAGTTTATAATTAATATAAGCCTATCTGTTTCTTTGGGACTGAACAGCTGTGGGACCAGCAGGGAGATCTCCATGATGTCCATGAGGGTCCATAAGATTCCATGAGGTCTCTGTGAAGTTCCTATAAGGTCCCATGAGTCTCCATGAGGCCTCCACAGGCCCCTCTAATGTGCTCATGAGGTCCTATAAGGTCCCATGAAGTCTCCATGCAGTCCCATCAAGTCCCATAAGGTCCCATGAGGTTTCCATAGGACCCCTCAAGGGGCTCATGAGGTCCCCATGAGCTTTCATATCCTCTGCAGAGATGGAAGACATCAGCATATTATTGGGGAAGGGGCATGCTTCTGTAGACATAGTCTTGTGTTAGGTTAATCTGATATTGGAGGCTCCCTGAAAACATTACCTGTGGTTCTCCTGAGACCTCTGCTGTTAGAGGTCTCTAGCCCCGTGGAGCAGCCCTCTTGATGGAGGGTTCTCCTTCATGTATTCAGAGAACACATCCAGAGCCTCTGCAGCAAAGACGGAGGTTTCTGTCCCACCCGGTGCCACAGCCATTCAGTCCCAAACAGAAACTTCCGTCTACACTGCAGGCCTCTGAGACATGAGCCACCTGGAAGAACCCAGTTTCTGTTATGCAGATTTGGGGGGGGACCTCTGAGTCTTGGCTGCCATCTCACAGATGACCAAACCTCCTCTCTCTTCTCCCTTGCTGAGAGGGACCGACAGCTCTTGTGTAAGGAGTCTTGCACAGGGAAACAAAGCCCGATCTAGTTTGCTGTGGTAAAGAGTGAGGGCCTCTGGCCCAGGATTCCTGTTTCACTGCTCACCCCCGAAAAGTGCCTTAATCCACCTAGTTTTCTTCGCAGCCTCCCACCCTAAGGTTCTTCAGCACCCAAGCACTGTCTGGAAATGTCTCTGACGACAGGTGGCCCATGTCACGGAGTGCACACCTGTCTGTAGAATCCTCAGGATGTACCCATGGTGTGCAACCTCCCCCCCCCTATGCAGTGCTTAGAGAACAAGCCTAGGGCCCTTTGCATGGGGAGTAAGGATTCCACCACCCAGCTACACCGAGCACTGTTTGGCTGAGTCAGGTTTCTCTCTAGCCGGACAGGGCTTAAGTCTGCTGGGCTTGTGCTTCTGCCTCCAAGAGCTGGGTCACAGGCAGGGACCACATGACATGCGACTTTCGTAGCGCTATATTTCAGCAAAGCAAGGGAGAAGAAGGGTGTTTTCCTAAGTGCCGGGATCTTGGTGCCATCTCACCAAGGGCCGAGAGTTGGGTCCACACCTGGTCACAGGCCACCCAGTTAGCAGTGACAGGCGCCCTACGTCGGGACTGGTGACTCCACTCTTGCTCCTCATAGCTGAGTCCATGTTGGGAGATTTGGGGTCCACAGAGTGACCTTCCTGCTCCTACCTCCCCTGTCCTGCTGCCCCCAATGGCTCTTGCTTGATTCCATGAACCAAGCGCAGGTTCAGGTGTAGCCACCTGGAGAGGGACGTATTAGTGATTGGGACCAAGCCCGGCCACCTGGTCACCTGGCCACCCGGCCCAAGCCACTGGAGCATACTAAGGAGTAAGAACAGAGATCACAGAAGACTCCTTCCCTGGAATGCTGTGGAGCAGGGTCCCTGCAGTTGCAGCCTGAGGCTGCAGGCAAGGCCAACAACTGTGGGAAGCCACTGTTCTAAGACTCCAGAGGCAGCTAAAGCGCAGCGGGACTGCTCCTCCTGTAGTCTCTGGGGGGAGGCTCTTCCTACTCCTGCCAGGTCCTGGTGGCTGCAGGTAGTCTTCGGCTCCTTGTTCCGTCATTCCATCTGTCTTTACCTGGCCTGTTCGCTCGCCTTCGCCTGGGTGTCTCAAGTGGTCCTTGTATAAGGATGCTGGGCCTGGGTCGTGGGGTCCACCTGGATAATCTGGAGGACCATCAAGGTCCCTGACTTGGTTAATGAGGAGCTGGCGTTCAGTGTACTTCGGAGTGTGTGAGACTTTTCCGGCTGGGGCTGCCTGCAGCTTTGTCTTTCGCAGGCAGACGGTTTCTGGACACTGCTTACAGTCCTGAAGGTCATGCGTTTCTTCATCTGGAAGGCTACGATCTTCTACTTCCTGAAGGTCATGACCTTGCTCTTCCTGTTGGTGGTGCTCTTCACCCTGAGCCAATAGCTGCTGAGCAACACTCAGAGAGTTTAGTTAGAGGGCACACCGAGGCTGGAACACTCAGAGAGCGTGCTCAGTATACACTCAGCACCGGTCAGTG
Organism: Alexandromys fortis; assembly: GCF_014885135.2. Taxonomy (NCBI): domain Eukaryota; kingdom Metazoa; phylum Chordata; class Mammalia; order Rodentia; family Cricetidae; genus Alexandromys; species Alexandromys fortis. The sequence continues at coordinate 2,372,263 of NW_026067961.1, read as the reverse complement.
TCTCAAAGGCTCGCAGTTGTTGGCCCTGGATTAGCCCTGGGATTGATTACCTTACTGTGTGGGGTACTTGGAGGTGGGAGGTCAGAGAGGTGGGAGGACAGCCTGGACTAACAGATGGAGCTGCTCTGACTGCAGTGGGCACAGCCGGAGTGCAGGGACCCAGGGTCTCACGAGCAGGATGGTGAGCTGGTGAATTATGTAGGAACTCGCTGTCTCTGCAAACCGTGCCTGTGTCCAGCCTGCTCTGGCTGTTTCTTCTTCCTGAGTAGCTGACAAATGTGTCTGGTATCTCCGCTGCCACCTGAGGGGTTTAGGAAGCAGGCCGCCTCTTGGTGGGCTCTGGGATGGAGTGAGAGATTTTTAACGGGATGTGCCATGGCTTGGAGAGCTGCTGGCTTCCAACTGGATGTGCCCGTGTTGGTCTTGGTTCCATTTTGTATTTCATTTTCAGGATTTAATGTTGATTATGAGCAAGGTACGGTGGGAGGAAGAGAACCATTTTCTTTGCAGCTGGAGGCTAAGCCTTCCAGCAATTCCTGCTCGGAGCCTCCTCTGCTTTGGAAGGAGAATGACTGCCTAAGCCAGACCTCTCGCTGGCAAGAATTTTGTCCTCAGTCGGATGGACATATGTTTCCAGTCCCCTCATCAGAAGGATTTTGCTGGTTTATTTCCTCAAAGCCAAGACCAAGAAATCGAGTCTAAGCTTCTGGTGTTTAGAAGCTGCGTCCCTGTGTGTGAGGCTCACATCAGCCCTTGCTTCCACTTTCCTTTCTATCTTCATCTCCCCCTTTCTCCCTCCTTCCCTTCTTCCTCGACTTCCCTCTCTGGGTGTTCTCGTCCTCTCTTCCTCCCTTTTCTCCCTTTCCTCCTTGGCTGCCCACTGTCTACCACAAAACACTCTCCAGTGTGCATTTTGTTTACAAGTCAGCGAATCTCTCTAGGGCTGGCACACACCAGAGCTGTTTACCAGCGTCTCCCGTGACTGGCAGCTCTCTCAGAGAAACCTGAGTCCAGCAATTAGGAAGGAAGAAGAACCTGGGCAGGGTCTGGCTTGGGTCTGGGTCTTCCCTGCTACCGGGAGATATGAGACTGGGGCCAGCTACAGCGGCTCTCAGGGCTTCTGTTCTCCTCTGTGCGCGGCCCCGGCTCCGTGCGCAGCCCCGGCTTATGATCTCTGTGTTCCTTCACACCGGAGCTCCTTCAAGGCTCAGCACAATGCCCACCCTGCTGAGCACAGAACACACAGCTTTCCTCCCCCGTTATGTAATAAGCCTGATTTGGGATCTCCACAGGAGACTCTTTTCTTCAGTGCCATTATGTCTTTAGGGGTCAAAATGCCCTCTACCCGGGTTGCCCTGTCACCTGCTCTGTGCTCAAATTTAACTTCAATGCCTCTGTGAAGCCTGTGTGGTTTCCAGCCGGCAAGCACCACTCCCGACAGCCTCCGCGAGGGCAGAGTCCAGCGGGCAGTGGGCACTCAGAGCTTAGGTAGGACAAAGGAAAGGACATGTTTAGAATGGATTCAGAGTCTGAGAATGTAGTCACCCAAGTTTTGTTGTGATTGTATAACTCCTTGGGGGAGGCGTGACCGTGTAGACGTGGGGGAGACCTCGTTGAGGCAAACAGTGGGTTTTGGCACTAGAGGCCTGTGCCCTCTAGAAGCTCATGTGGGGGCAGTAGCTGTTTAGTGAGGGGCATTGTGATGCAGCTGGGTGCGGGTGGAGCTTCGGAGTACAGAGGCAAATCAAGCAGGTTCTGGGAGCACTTGAGAGCATGCTCACTTCCTGGCTTGGTGATTGATGCTTGAACATCTGTAGATTTAAGAGGCTTCTTGCTCCCAGAGAGCAGGAGGTGGTGAGTGGTTGCTAGGAGGGACTGGGGAACTGTTAGAACTTTCTGGAAAGGGGAAGGGGGCTTTGAGGCAGCAGTGGAGAGAAACCAAGTCCTAATCAACTTTGAAATTGATGAGTGGTTACATGACTGGCTGCCACCCCTGCCCAGAGGTCACTGCCCGGCATCTCCATCCTCCTCCAGCATACTTGAAGGTCCAGCCAAAGATGCAGGATTGTGCTCAGACACTGAGTCTTCCAGGAATTTGCTCTCTGGTGATGACTCTTAATTTTTGCATGGAGCTTCTTCCCCTTGTTTCTGGTCAAATGTTCTCACCAAGTGGTGAGATTCTAGATAAGAATCTCTGTGTGTGTGTGTGTGTGTTGAGAGAGAGAGAGAGAGAGAGAGAGAGAGAGAGAGAGAGAGAGAAGAGAGAACACTTAGAAACCAGCAGATGGTGTTCGATCCCTTAGAACTGGAGTAGAGATGGCTGCAAGCTTCCATGCTGGGAACTTGGAAACTGGGAACCAAACTTGGGTCCTCTGAAAGAACAGCCAGTGCTCTTAACTGCAGAGTCACCTCTTCCACCCCCAAACCTTTGAAGCCACCTCTGTCCTAGTCAATCAGCAACCCTGGACTGGATTGGAGGCTGAATAGCTCCGTACTGGAGGAACAGGCCTGCAGGTGCCAGAGGCTGAGGGTTTAGCGGGGAGAAATGTAACTATCCTAATTTCCTTCCAACAGCTGGGCAATCGGAAGTCATCTTTTTCTTCTTTTTATCACTGCAGCTATTAAACAGCTCCGTTTTTCCAACATGGAGGTACTCAATAAACTCCATATAAAAGTGAGCAGACGAGCAATAAATAGAGTTTATGGGGACAGGAATGGGTGGGGATGGGGCCTGGGAGTGTTTACAGCTCAGCAGTGGGAACTGGGGCCTCTTTCTTCCCTTCCCCCTGACAGAACTGAGTCAAGAAGCCAGGGGTCTGGGTGTCACCAGCCAGGGTGCTATCTTCAGAGCACTGCCGTCTGGGAGGGACATTGTTTTCACACAGCACTCTGGTTGCGCGGCCTTTCCTGGGGAGACAGGAGCAGATATATTCACCCTGGATAAGGGATAAACTATGGACCAAAGAGACAGGTAGCGTCCAGTCTTGCTTAGTGAACCAGTGAGTTGATGGCGTTATTACAGGAGTATTGCTGAAGGGCTCTGTATGGCAGCATGGGAGACCACTGAGACAGAGACAGCTGAGTGTCTCTCTGTGCAGGATCCAGCAAAGGTATCACTGACAAGCCTGACGACCTGAGGTCAATCCCGAGGATCACCGCGGCAGAAGGAGAGAACTGACTCCCACAAATCATCTTCCGATCTCCATATGTATACTTTAGTCTGCATGTGTCCCCTCCACACAGAGAAATTAAAAACGAACAAAATGAAGCATATAGCCCACACACAAGTTTTTAAATGCATGACAGAGCCTGGACCTACTACATCCTTGCTTAGGCAGGCGGCACAGTTCGGCTTGCTTCGGTTGCTTTGGTGTCTGGTGTGCCAGAGCCTTAGGAAGATGGGGACCCTGTCACAGATGAGGGCAAAGGGCAGAGTGGGAAGGGGCTGGGAGTTCACATGCATGCATGTTTACACATGCCCGTGCGGTGAGGTGTGGGCTGCCCCCAGAAAAGTCTGCCTTTCCCCAGAGCCGCTTCTTGCTGTTTCCCCAACACATCTGGTTCTGGCTCCTTATCAATGATCTCTGAGGATATGGGACAGGTCACTGTCAATTGTAGGCAGCCTGAGCAGAAAGGCCTCCATTCTGGGAGGTGATCAGTGTGGATCCAGGGGTCATACAGCTCAGCATTTATTTATGTTTCTATTTGAATGTCAGGATGCATGCTCGGTGAGTCCCCCCTCAGTAGGTGGCTCCGGGAGTTCCATTACTGACGCAGAGGACCAGTTTCAGGATTTTCAGACTGGAAAACAGCCTCTGATTTTTGTTTTGAATTGTAAAAATCAGAATAAAAAATTGCTCCGTTACTGTCTGATGGGAAATACATTGTCTTGTTACACCGATTCCCTTTGGGGCTTGAATTAAGTAGGCAGCCTGTGACGAGGTTGTGGCAGAGAAGGGAGCGGCAGTTAGTGTGAGGATGAATATGGGGGCTGTTTACAGAGGAGAGGGGATGGGTTCTTGGAGGCCAGGGTGGCTTTTGTCTCCCTTGGCAGCTCTGTAAAAGGGTGCACGCCACAGGCATTGTCTTTGTGCAGCTCTCTCTGTGTTGGGTAATTATGGCTCAGAGGCGAGTACAATACACGACCTTGAGTTGTAAACAGCGTCTGAAAGCTGTTTTCTGGGCACTTGACGGGGCGTGTGTGTGTGTGTGTGTGTGTGTGTGTGTGTGTGTGCGCGGGTGTGTGTGTGTGTGTGTGTGTGTGTGTGTGTGTGCGCGCGTGTGTGTATGTGTGTGTGTGTGTGTGTGCGCGCGTGTGCGCGTGTGTGTATGTGTGTGTGTGCGTGTGTGTGTGCGTGTGTGTGTGTGTGTGCGCGTGTGTGTGTTCAGCAGGAGGAACAGGAAATCATCCATTGGTGGTACCTGGGAACCTCACCTTCTGTTGCTCTCGCAGAATCCTAAACCCTGAACTACAGTGCTGGAGTTTGGTTGTACACAGGCCCGAAAGGCTCGTGTGCTAAAGGCGTGGTACCTAGGGTGGTACCATTAAAGACGACAGACCTTTAAAGAGGTGGTGTTAATCCCATCATTTGAGAACAGGACTGCAACCACAATTTCTGAGCCAAATTTGAATCAAGCTTTAATTTAATACTGGCCAGAATGGTGGACTCTGGCTGAGCCCATTCCGGGGTTCCCAGAAAATGGTAACAAGTCCCATTTCGCAGAGGCTTAGAAAGGCAAACCCACCAGGCTACGTATTTCCCACCAGGTCCAAACAGGGGCTATCATACACCCTGGCGTACTTCTTGCCTGTGTACCTCTGGCCTGCATCCAATCAGGGGCGAGGGTACAACCTGACCCACTGGCTTCCTGCACCTCCCACGCACATGTGATCAAGCACATCTGGTGTGGACGGGTCAAACACAGTTGTTTAGGGGAAGGAAAAGCATTGGCTTGTTATCTCCCACAAACACAGCCTCCAGTATTTCAGGAATGCTCTGTCCTTGGGCAAGGGGCTTGCGGAGCAGAGGCATTTTTGTTTCCTGGATGGACATAGTAATTAAAACTTATAAACCTGATGCTAATTCTCACAGTGGAGCCCATGGTGAAGCTAAAAGCCTCATAGAGAACTGTCTTCTCCTCTTTCCCTTCCTGGCCATGAAGTGAGCAGTTTGCCACATGTCCCTTTGAGGGTGTATGCCATGGGCCCAAAGCAACGGTACCGGTGGATCAGCCATTGAGACCTCTGAAACTGAGAGCCAAAATCAAGCACATCTTTCTTTCCACAGGCTGCTTCCCGAAGGCACTTGTCAGAAATCTTGCTAACACAAGCAGTGTTCGGTTCATTTACTGAGTGCCTATAGAATGCCATCTCGTGCTAGATACCATGGAAGGGACCACAGGAGGAGTCCTCCGTCCTGCTTGGCAGCCAGGATTCAGCAGGGCCAAGGTCAAGGTCAAGTTCGAAGTTCCTTGGCAAGCAGAACTTTGAGAATGACTTCGTTGAGACCACTGCTCTCTTGTTCTGTAACGATGGCTACCCTAACTCCACTCTCCCAAAGGAACCTGATAGAGAACAGAGTCCCTAGAGGTTGGGAGGCCATCTGGAGGGGAGCAGCAGCCATGCCCAGCCCTTCCCCAGGTCTGTGAGCCAGTCTCTGTGGCAGAAGTGAAGTTTGAAGTCTTTTGTTACTTAGCTCTAGGTAACTGGTGAAATCCAGTGCTCAGGGCTGCAAGCTCCTAGGTAGAGGTCAGATGCTTAGATAGCAAGAGGGTGAAACTTCTGGGGAGGGCCTGTGGGGAGGACCTGTGGGGAGGGCCTGTGGGGAGGGCCTCTGAGCTAGAGGAGGACAGGAGATAAGAAAAGGACTGCTGACTGGAAGGAACTAGTGTGTGTGTGTGTGTGTGTGAACATAAAACCCCAAGAGCAACAAAGGTTTGGAGAGAGGAAGGACCATCCCAAGATTTACTGAGAGGATTGAGTGGGACTTAAAGGCAGATCACATGACTTGTTTGCATCAGTTCTGGGTTCCACACCTATCACGGGAGACAAAATAAAGGGAAGCATTGACTCTGCGTGACGACTCCAGAAGTGATCTTTCCGGGCAGCTGGGAAAGAGGATCATCCTTGCTCTACCAGGCTCTGCTTTGGCCCCTGCAGCTCCGGGGAAAGATGCTGCAGTGGACAGAGCTGCTCTCCGCTGCCGTGGTATTCAGCTGGCATCTGTCCTTGGCTTCTCCACTCTGAAACTGGGTGGGATAGAATTGCCTTTGTCCCCCACATGGCCTAGCTCCCTGGACCTTCCTCTTCCTGGCTCTTCCTCCTCCCGCCATCAGAATGGTTCCCCTTTCTCCAGCTCATCCCACAGCCTGTCTGGTGAAGATGACTCAGGTTAGATACTCCTGTGGGACTATTCGGAAAAGACGAGATCTCTGGATGGACAGGTGGAGTCGAGTCATTTCAGTTGCTTCCCAGTGGAGAAAGCCAGGCTGATGGCTCTCATCTTCACTTTCTTCTGACAGTGTGTGCGGTTGCTCATTTCCCAGATCTTCCTATGCCGTGACAAGTGTCCTACATGGTCGTCATGGTCTCTGCTGGCTCCTCCAGATGACCCCGAGGCAGCATTCACATCTCCAAGAGGATTCCCCCAGTGTGTGCAAAGAGCACGCAGGTCTGATACCCCAGCTCAGCCGTCCCTTCCCTCTGGCCTCTGTTCTCATCATTATGGGGAGCCCACCAGAGAAGACCACTCAGACGCAGCCCAACTGAAAGTCTTCATTCAAACCAGCTGGGACTCTACTCAGGTGTTCTGAGTATTTAGAACAAGGAGATTTTAAAGCAAGAGCCACATCCTGGTCTTGCTCTGCAGCTGCAGGGGGAGGTTTTACACAAGCAAGAGGTTAGCTGGAGGGGAGGCTTGCACACACAGGCAGTTTAGCAGAAGCTAAGTTAGCTGGGGCCTCTCGACCTTGGGTTCCCAGAAGCGAGTTTGGTAGTTTTCCACAGGACTTCCTTACAAGAAGACCAAATTCTAGTTAAGCCGGGCCCTGGCAAGAGAACAAGATGGAGGAACCTTTGCATTGTCTTGCCCCATCATACCTTTGCTCCTCCTAGGCCCAAGATCTGCTTTTCCTCCCTCACCCTGTGCCCTGGTGGCTCCTGTCTGGATGTTTAGGGCTGCAGACTTGCCATAGCAAGCCTTGGCAACATGGCTGGGTTGGTCTCTCTCAGGGTCTTATTGCTTTGTAGGGGGGGTGTCTGGGGGAGCTGCCTGCCCAGTCGAGCACCATGGTTCAGCTTCCTCTCCTTGTCTCCTGTGCCTTCCTCTCAGTGAGGGCTTTAGTTTCTCTTCTGTTCTTCCCTCTCCTCCCCTCCCCTCCCTCTCCCCTCCCCTCCCCTTCCTTTCCCTCCCCTCTCCTCCTGTGCTCCCTCCAAGCTTCTTCTGTCCTTCTGTCCGTCTGTCCTGGTTAGCTTCAGCTGTTGATTTCACGCAGCCTAGACTCATCTGAACGAGTCTGAACTGAGGGACCACCATGGTTAGATTGACCTGTGGCCATGTCTGTGATGCCTGATGTGAGAGAGCCCGCCCACTGGGAGTGGCAAGGAGGAGGGGGTGTTTAAGAAGACTAGTGAGCCCCAGCCTAGGGAGCGTGTAAGCTGGATGCAGTCCTTCGAGGTTTCTGTTTCAAGTTTCTGCCTGAGTTCCTGCCCTGACTTCCCTCAGTGATGGGATGTGACTTTCCTCCCCGGTTGTTTTATTCATGGTGGTGATTGCAGCAATGGAATAAAACCATAAGACCTTCCCTTTTTCCCTTCTCCCCCACCCCGCCTTTATCCCTCTCCATCTCCCTCTTTTCCATTCCTCCCCCTCACGCTCTCCTTTCTTCTCTTGCTCACCCCTACTCTTGCACTGAGAATCAGGTACTCAGATGGACCCCCAGTTCTCCAGGGCTGAGGGAGGGAAGGCAGGAGGTAATAGTGTCCACCATGGTACTGCCCACCCCTCTCAGCGGATACCTGCAGCCTGCCTGGCGCTGCCCCTGTGCAGAGCTCCATTGTGAAGCACTGAGAAACAGGTTCCTCATGCAGCCTTGAGATTAGAATGGCCATTATCTTACAAATGACTCTAACTGTCTTTCATAAATGTGGCGGTGTTTGAGAAGTGACTAGCTGTAGTCTGCGGGATAATGGACTTAATAAATGATACCTCCAGCAGATGGTTGGGGACACCAGAGCCTATTAGTTTGGACAGGACAATACTGTAATTTCAACAAGATACAGTTCATTCTTCTCCTGGGTGTTGTTTTTTTTTTCTTTCACGAGTGTATGCTTGTCATATTTTTCTTAATAGGATATTTTTTCTCATGATAATTTGCAAATTGTTAATATGTTTTTTTTTTAATATCTCATTTTTTTTCCTCCTGGAAAACGTTGTTTTTCTGCTTGTCACTAGGCAGACATCCGGTAGGCAGAGGCAGAACCTTAGCTGTGGGAGAGGGAGAGATGAGCAGGGCTGACGGTCACACACCCACAGGCACAGGCAGCTGCTGGGCTCACATAGCACAAGCATCCTTATTCAGGGTGTTGGGTTTGGTAGGTGGAGGGCTCTCCTCCCTCCCTCCTGCAGACAGGGCAACCACCTTCACCTGTCTATTTCCTGTTAGAGTTGAAAAAACTTCTAAACAAAGAGGCTGAGGCCTGCTCTACCCAGGAGTCAGGTAGATGTGGTCCTCAGAGGAAGCCCAGAGATGGGACCCTCGGGCCTGCAGAGGCTGTGGGAGGATGGGCTTCCGAGGCGGAGATGCTTGGCTACCATGTTCACGTGGAGTTCACAGCCAGAGGGGTTCCCAATCTTTCTGCCAATGTTCTCTTTTCTGTGTGAACCTTGGTGCCTCTTTCTCCACGCACTACTCTCCAGCTATGAGAAAAGCATTCAGAGTACACGCTAGAACCAAGATGGGAGAAGAGGACAGAGAAGGTGTCAGCAAATGTCCGGGTAGAGCAAGAACCCCAAACCTGCGCAGAACCCTCCAGAAGTTAGCCTTGCGTGTGACTGTCAACTTACTTCCGGACATTTATCTCAAAGAAGCGAAAAGCGAGACTAGCGTTCACAAACGCATGTTTTCTAAGTAGTGCTATTCACGGCAGCCAAAAGGTGGAAGCAATCCAGGGCCCGTAAATGGATGAATGCGTACTAAAACCGCAGTCAACCCATACGATTGAATATTACCCAACCATAAAAAGAACGCGGGCTGATCTGCACTCCAATGTGGATGACGCTTGACCACATTGTGCTGAGCGAACGAAGTCAGACAGAAAACCACATACTGATTTCCCGTCTGTGCTGAGCCGGAAAAGGAAAGCCATAGGACCAAGAGCTGCCTGCACGCTTGATGGCTGAACGGGCATGCTCCCTCCTGAGATAATGCAGCTACACCAGAATATTACAGAGCGATGTGTCCAAAGCTCCGTGAAGCCGCTAAATGCTGCTCAATTGTACATTTAAAGATGGTTCCATGTTAACTTGAAGCCTCAGCGTAAAGACCAAATGGAAAGAATCCTTGCAACTAAATAGGGAAAGAGCCTGTAAGAGGGGCTGGCTCTGGGCCCAGCTGCTGGGCAAACACAGACTCCTTTAGAGCGGTGTAGAAGAAAACTGGACAGAGTCTAATCCTGGAATTCTTAGCAGCAAAGGGCATGGCCATTGTCTGTGCTCTGTTTGGGAGAAGGTTGAGCCTGGGGATGGAGAAACCCACTGCAGAGGGGGAAAATGACTGACCAGGTAGGCAAGGGCTTGTTGCATACCACATCTCCTCACAGTTCTAGCAGGGAGGCTTCCAGTGTGGCCCTTTTCACAGAGCAGAAGCCCATTTGGGCCCCACGGCCCCAGGAGTTGACCAAGGGGAAGCTGGAGTCCTGGGGACTCTCCTGCAGCCCTAATGCACCCCTCCATCACCTCCTGGTCTCCAGTCATGTGAGGGTCCCTGCTGATTTGTTTTGTGTGCTGAAATCCAGAGTGGAAGGTCTTCTTTTGGAGAGAGCTATTCAGCCTGGAGATGCTTTGATGTCTTTTCAATCCTTTGTGCCCCCAAATCAAAGGGAGCTCTTTACAGCCAGGCTTGAACCGCCCTTGTTCCTGTTTCCTTTCACTAAAGGATTTCTCCCTGGTTATCACAAGTCACTTTTGAATGGCACCTGGGCAATTGGTTATGAAGGTGCACACGTGCAAGAGCCATTTACACGCAGCTGTCTTTAAATATCAGGCGCGTGTCTGCGGATATTTACACACACATGCACAGTATTCACTGGTCCCATGTCATCTCCCACTTTCCATTAATGCATTTACCCTTGCGGAATTATCATCACTAAACACTTGCCCGTCCAGCACCCTGTGGCTTATGGCAGTTTCTGCTGTTTTCCAACGCAGTGACTTTGGGCAGTTATGTAGGCGTGGAGATTCAGTGTCGGGCCCCTGCCTATGGAGAATGCCAGAATAAGATGCATGCTTTTTTATGGCTGGGAGAATGTTAATGGGTGTCAATAGGTTGCAGGAGAGAGAGCCAGTGCCCGGGAGAAGCAGCCATGTGGATCGCTATCTGTCCCTGCAGCCTTTGCAAGAAAAAGCTTTCTCAACCGCTCTGCTGCTTGAACAGCAATTACTGAGACACTCTACCAAGGAAGAACGCATTAATTAAATGCTTTCTAGAGATTTCTCAGGTTTATCAACCAAAATGTCTGCACAAGCTCTCGGAGGGGACAATGAAAACGCTTACGGAGCGCAAATCTCAGGTTTCACCAGACACAGGCTTCCTTTGTGTCCCAGCCAGCCTGAGCCTTCGTCCTGACCCTGGGAAGTGAAGACCCAGTTGCCATCCACTCTGGGCACTGACCCTGCCACTGGAGCAAGCGAGAGGTGGCCACTTGCTCACTGCTGGAGAATGCCCTGCGCATCTCTTTGGAGGCCTGAATCTGGAGCACCCCAAAGATGAAGGTGGTAGGTTGTGCTCAGACCATGGTACTCTGGGAAGCTTATGGAGCCTTTAGGAAGCAAAGCCTAGTGGGGAGAAGTCGGGTCTTTGGGAGGAGATGTGCCCTTTAAAGGGATATTGGAACCCTGGCTCTTCTCTTTGCTTTTGCTTCCTGGGATGTTTTTGCTTCCATGACACACACTTGGCTCCTCTGCCATGTTCTCCCCCAAAGATGCACCAAGCTGCCCCAGGCCCAAAGGACCACGGCTCAAGCAATACAACCACGAGCTAGAATAGACCTGCGAGCTGGTTTGCCTCAGACTGTGGCAGTGACAGACAGCTAACCCACATATCAGTACAGGCTCCAAAGAGATGGTACCAGTTGGGAGGGATGGGAACTGAATTAGTTAAGGTCCCCGCCTAACCCTCCCAGCTGGCCCAACTCCTATACATTTTGGTCTGTGAACATCCTCACTTAAACAATGAATTTGAGGCTGAAGCAGAGTCATACACACAAGGCACCTATAAATGTGAGGCCCAGCACACAGCAGGTGGTCCACTAAGCCAAGTGTGTGCACCATTGTAGGCAGAGACTGATTGTTCATTTCCTAGCCACTCAGACCCTAATAATCACACAGAAACTATATCAATTACAACACTGCTTTGGCCTATTAGCTAAGGCTTCTTATTAACTAACATCTTAAATTAACCTATTGCTATTAATCTGTGTATCACCATGAGGCTGTGGCCTGCTGGTAAGGTTCTGGGGTGTCTGTCTCCTTCAGCAGCTACATAGCATCTCTCTGACTCCACCCATTCTTTCTCTCTATCTCTGTTCTGATTTCCTGCCTGGCTTTACTCTGCTAAGCCATTGGTCAAAACAGCTTCTTTATTAACCAATGGTAATAAAACATATTCATAGCATCACATCGTGATTTCTGCTGGCAGATTGTCAGATGTGAGAGACTAGGAAGTGTGCCGGCCCCACCCATCCCTAATGCTCATTTGAGCCCAGAGCCGTGTTGTTGATGGTTTGAGCATAGCTATTACCACCTTGACATCATCTATTGCTCATGGCCTCATTGGTGGATTGGAGGAGGGTCACAGGTCAGACTGAGTGAGAGCAAGGAGCACAGCAGAGGGTGGGTGCAGCTGGCAGGTTTAAGGGAGGGGTGCATGTGGGATGCGCTCAAGCTGGAGGGTAAGGCTCGGTGTTGTACAGGGTCGTGTTTACAAGTGCTTGTTACATGCTTGGTGTGACTTTAGGGTTTCCACATTAAATGCATTCCTGTCTCCTCACCTCCCCGCACTCAATAGGCGGCTGGTTGTCTATAAAAGCAGGAGGATTAACAATCGGGATCTCTGCTCTCATGGGTGTCATTTCATACTTCGTCCTGACCTAACCTAAGCCGGCCTCTGCAGAGGACTTTATGGCCGCCGTCGGTCCCTGCCCCCAGCTGGGGAGAGCCTTCTTCAAACACATCATTTACTACCCCCCTCATTTCTCCTCACCTGCTTCTTGAACCAGACCATTTTAGAGGTGCCCACGACATGTGCGGTGTTGTGGTTTGTGGCCCATAGCAAAGCTCCACTCAAGCCGGGCAATTCCTGACAACAGGGGTGAAGGCTGCCCTGGAGAGGCCGCCAGTTTCCGCACATGTCAGGGCTAACTGCCATAAAGAGCTGGCTGAGCAGTTTGCATGGGTAGTGGGCAGGCTCACGGGAGTCGGCAGCTTCCGTCTCAGGTCTGGGAAGCAGCCTGCCTCCCTCCATGCCAGACACAGGGCAGATGGATGGGCTGGGCTCAGGCCCTAGCATGACTCCTGCGCTCTGCCCTCTGTTGAGGAGTTCTTCCCTGAGCCCTGTAACTGAACTTGCTTTCCTCCAGACACCCCACTCTCTGTACGGCTGGAGAACTGCACAGAGGGCTCAGTTGTGGGGTGCGTGAGCTGACGAAGGGGCTGCAGCTGCTTCCTCAGTGAGTCTGCCGGGTCATCAGGCTGGGAAATGGATCGTGGGGCCTCAGATTGGAGAGGGGGTCCAGTTCTGATCTTGGCTGAGAGGACAGAGGCTACTGTCTCTGCTGGAGGTTGACACTGACAAGGTCCTTACCTTAGAGGACAACAGTATGCTGCTAATTTGGAGGGGGGGGGGTTTATCTACCAAAGCACATGAGCAGGGTGGCCAGGCTGATAGTTCATTGCTTACAGCTCTGGAGGCCAGAAAGATTGAGCGCTGGCAGAGTCGGTTCCTTCGGACGCCTGCGCAGCATCTGCCTCCTGTCTCACTCTGGCTGTGGTGGCTTCTGTTGTCTTCAGAGGCCATTGGGTTGTGTGTACACAGTCCCATCTCCACGTCATGGCCACACAAGGAGCAGAAGGCCCTACCCTCAATAGCAACCGTTGAAGGTGGACTAGAGTTCATTGTATGAGTCTCTCACAGTCTGGGGGGGCATTGATCACGCTGAGCTTTGCCCCCCCCAGTTCTTCCAACAGCTATTTTACCCCCTGGACCCGAACTTGCTTCTCAAAGCACCTGGAATGGCTTCCGTTTTCCTGACCAAATCTGGGTCTAACTGTTCTAGTCCCTGCATGGGACATTATGACATATTTGTAAAGACAGCATGCCACATCGCCCCAGCAAAGGATTATGGGAAGTGTGCCATGAATCCTAATATCATGATTTTGATTTTTTTGGTGTCTAAAAGGGTTACATGGAGTAAGAGATAAAAGTGCAGTAGAAAGTGTTGATATTAATATGATAACAATGTTCCAGATGGGGCTGTGGTGAATATTGGTTTTCCATTTCTCATCTTTCTTATCTGCATTTTAAGAATACATTTGATAGGTACATATAGTTTAAATCATTGAAAAATAACTTGTTAAATCAAAGAAGGGCTTGTGTGCCAAGTCTCCAGCCAATAATCCCATGTTAGTCACGGGTTTCCTCACTCCAAATCCAGCCAGCAGTTTCTGCTGTAAGGATTTGTGGGCAGGAAGAACCGTAACCGGGACTGTGAACACACTAAGCTCCCTCTGCTGAGGAAACAAGAGAAGCAGGGGTGATGCCGGTAGGGGTGCCTCTTCTGTGTTTCTTCATGATGCTTGTACAGGGAAGGCTGGAGAGGCGGGTATAGAGAGGCAGCTTGGTTAAGAGAATTTGCTGCAGTCATGAGGAGCTTGGATAAAGGCATCCATATAACACCCTGGGCATCCAGCACATGCTGTAACCCCAGCTCTGAGTGAGGCCAAGACAGGACGATCAGCGGGGCTCGCAGGCCTCCAGCACTGTCAAGACAATGTGGGCCCCAGATTCAGGGAGACACACTGCCTCAGAGGAATAGGCAGCAAAAGAGGACACCCTCTTCTGCCTTCTGCATGTGTGCACACTCCCCCTTACACAAACAGACAGACAGACAGACAGAAAGACAGACAGACAGAGATGTTGTAGGAGGAGGCTTGTTCATTTCCCGGCAGCCCAGACTCCTGAAATAACCACACAAAAGCTGTATTAATTAAATCACTACTTGACTGACCTATTAGCTCTAACTTCATACTGGCTATCTTTTACATCTTAATTTAACCCATTTCCATTATTTTATATTTTACTATGAGGCTCATGGCCTGCCGGCAAGGTTCTAGCGTGTCTGTTTCTGGAGGCTCCTTGGCTTCTCCTTGACTCTGCCTCCTTTCTCCCAGCATTCAGTTTAGTTTTCCCTGCTTAGCTCTACTCTACCCTATCACAGGTCCAAAACAGCTTCTTTATTCATTAACCAATAGAAGCAACACATATACAGAAGGACTTCCTATATCATTTTACCTTTTCTGTTTAAATAAAAAGGAAGGCTTTAACTTTAGCATAGTAAAATTACATATAACAAAACAGGTATCAAGAATTATAGTTACAGTATTTAAATATATTTTATCTTTTATCATGACTAAGGAAAACTATATCTATTCTTCAACTCCATCAAAGACTCCAGAAGGATATAATATTACGTAAGTAAACAGGAAGTGTATCGTAAGCAACTTCCAAAACACTATATTTGACAGAGCCATCTTACTGCCTGGACAGTCACCCAGCCCAAAGTTGGGGCATCCAATCTTCAGCCCACAGGCCCATAGTATCCAGCAAACTTTTCCACAAAACAAGAAATTTCAAAGACAGTTCAACCTATATTGGCAGTTTGTCAGTCACTTTTTTCTGTGTCCTTCAGAATGTCTGAGAGACTCTTTCATGAAGCAGGAACTCCAAAGGACTGTCTCACCTTTAGGCTAGGTCAGCAGTCATTTCTCTGTGGGTCCTGCATGTCCAATTCATACAGCATAACATCATGCAGCCCAGGTAAGAAGAGCAGTTTCTTGTCCAAATGACTAGCAAACGCCATAAGGAGCCTCTTCGACGCCCATCTTCCTCTTGAAGTAATTGGTGCTGTCAGGAGCAGATGTGCCTCATTGTCATGATAAGTCTTAAGCTCTTAAAACATTTTAAATGCCAGACAGAGAGACTAGAGTGACCGGAGAGTCCAGCTGTCTAGTTCTCCTGTCAACTTGATGCAAGCCTGGGTTGTCTGGGAAGAAAAGCGCCTCTGTTATGAAAGTGCTTCCTCCAGACTGATCTGTATGCAAGCCTGCGGTGCCTTTTCTTGATCAACAATTGATAAGCGAGAGTCCAGCCCTCGGCGGGCCATGCCAGCCTTGTATAAATGATTCTAGATTGCATAGAAAAGCAAGCTGAGTGAACCTGAGAGCCATCTGATAAGTAGAAGTCTTCTGTGGCCTCTGTTTCAGTTCTTGCCCCAGGTTTCTGCTTCGACTTCCATTCCTGACTCCCTTCACGATGGACTCTGTGCTTTAGGGTGAACTAAAACCTTTCTTCCCCGAGTTGCCTTTGGCTGCGCTGTTCATCTCAGCCGTAGAAAGCAAACAGGCCAGAAACTGACAAAGGGATGGGGACATACGGGTGGAGAAGCCAGTCTGGGTCATCGGGCAGTTGCTGGGCCTCTAGCATGTTGTGAACTTCCTACTGCTTGGCAATCAAGGACTGGGACTTGGAGTCTCTGTCTGGTGCTTGAGGTTACAGACCAGGAGTGTGCAGGTCCAGCATGCTGGCCTTGGCCATGGACTAGCCCAGGGCCAGGAAACCGAGGGTGGCAGACAGACTCTCAACACAGAGCCTGGTGAACCAACTCCAGAGTGGGGATCTCTCTTTCAGGCAGGGGATCTGGTCCAGACAGTTCCCTAGGCAGTGGGCTGTATGGGGCTCCTGACCACAGGAGAGCCAGAGGCACCAGGAAATCCTGGTCACAGTCTTACTTAGGATCATAAGCAAGAATCATGGGTAGTTCTCCATGGAGGTTCCCTCTGAGAACCTGTGCCATCTCCCTTGATCCTAGTTAAATTGGCCCCAAGACATGTTGCCTTGTCTGAAGACATGGGCCCCAAATCATGTGGGATTCCCCTTTGTATACTGTGAATACTTTATTGATATTGGCTAATAAAGAGGCTGCCTTTGGCCAATGGCTTAACAGAGTAACGCCAGGTGGGAATTCCAAGCAGAGATAGAGGAGAAAAGTAGGCAGAGTCAAGGAGATGCCATGTGACTGCCAAAGGAGAATACCAACCACCACCAGAAACTTACCGGCAGGCCACAGTCCCGTAGTGATATACAGATTAATAGAAATGGGTTCATTTAAGATGTAAGAGTTGGCTAGAAATATGCCTAAGCTATTGGCCAAACAGTGTTGTAACTAAAGTTTCTGTGTGATTATTTTGGGTCTGTGAAGCTGGGAAACGAATGAGAAGTCTCGGCCTACACCCAGGTCTTTCTCCTTCCTGAAGCTGTGGAGCTAGTTCCTTCCCTCTCACCCAGAAGAGGAATGTCTGTCTCTTTCTGTGCAGGGCTTTTCAGGCTGGCTGCAGGTTTCCCCCACTTTGTTCTGCCCCGGAGAGATGGTGCAGAGGCCCATGGGGTGAGAAAGCCACAGGAAGACATGGCCCTGGGCAGCATCACCAGCAGGGAGAGCTAGACATGACAGTGGGTTTTCAAATGCACAAGAAAAACAGCAGGGTCTGTCTGCTTCACTTTTTTTCTGGTTTGGACAAAGACTTCTCTCATGGGTTTTAGTTTAAACCGTTCTCCAGAACTAAGACTCCAAAGGGGTATCCATTTTAGATTCAGAAGCTAAACTTGGAGAATGTGACATATTGGCAGACACGTGACCGGCAGCACCATCTTGGGTACGCATGTTGTTCCTTCAAAGGGCACACACAGGTGGTGCACATGAGGGTGGAGTGTGAGCAAGAGGAAGCCATGCGAGGGCCCCTTTTCTGCTGGATCATCGCCATGCAATAGTCATTGGTACAAAGCAAGGGAACAGAGGGAACTAGGCAGCTCCCGGGGAGTCCTCACCGCAGAGGAGAAGGCCAGGTGGCAGCAGAAGAATCAGCAGCCATGTGTGGAAGGTGGCACATATAGCGTGTGGTACAGATGCAGCTGGACCTCTGGCCAGGATGGATGGCTGCAACACAGGCTGAGAGATCATGGGGCAGAGGGCACAGAGACTAGGAGGCCCCTTGATCCTTCTTGAGTTGGCTGGAAAAGGGAATGGA
This sequence comes from Alexandromys fortis, assembly GCF_014885135.2. Classification (NCBI taxonomy): domain Eukaryota; kingdom Metazoa; phylum Chordata; class Mammalia; order Rodentia; family Cricetidae; genus Alexandromys; species Alexandromys fortis. Next base: position 2,354,684 of record NW_026067961.1, on the reverse strand, counting down.
AGCCACAGGCAGTGGGGGAGAAGGGGTCAAGGCATAAATACGGGCAGCGGTGCGTCAAGCTGGTCATCCACAGCATTCTTGTGGTGCCAGTTGATGAACTCTCAGAAGTATTACATCTGCCTTCCACAAAGACGCCAGTGCCCACGAGTCTTTGTATCCAGACTGTGTCAGGGGCTTTCTCTCTAACTGCCCTGGGTCCTGGTCCTGATTGACACACAAGGATGCTGCCTCCTCCCTCTCTTTTGTGTTAGTCTCATGCAGTTCGGAATCTCTTACCCTCATGCCAAGGTCCTCAGTTGACCTCATCTGAACCTGGATCTCCATGTAGTCTGGGAAGGCAGAGACCACACCTGAGCACGAAAAGCAATCAGGGAAAGCTCCAATGAAGATGCCATCACCAGGCGCAGGACCATAGATCCAGGGATGTCATTAAGAGGTTAGGTTGGGTACAGAGTCAAGATCCCCATATACCACTTCAGACCTCTGGGCCACAGTGTCCTCAAGGGGAAAGGAAGGGTTCGACCAGTCCCTTGAGCTCTACTCTGGAGGACTCAAGGAAGGATGGAAAGGAGAGGGACCTGGTCTTTGTGACCATTGGGCCATTGTCAATAGAACCCTGAGACCACTGGGTCCAGACCAAGTTGAACTCTGGAGCCATGGTTTAATTTTATTTGACTTCTGAGCCTCAGTGATAAAATAGAGAATCAAAAGTATTTGTTTATGAGCATTATGGGTATGAAACAAGTTTGGGAGAGATGATGAATGGGCACAGGAGACTTGTGGAGGATGCTCTGGCTTCTGATGTCCCTACAGAAAGCAAATCTACAACACCCATATGAACCATTTCCCAGGTGCTGGGTCAGCTTCTGAATAGGTCTGGACACTGACTACGGAGGTCAGGCTATCATCAGAATGGGGTGGAAGGAGGTGCAGGCTCCTGGTGAAGTTGCCGTTCCTTGGCCCAGGCTCTTCCCTGGGGTGGAGATGAAAGGATTCGTGACTGGTTTAGAAGTAGGAAGGAAGAACACTGGATCTTGGGGATCAGCGTGGTACCGGGTGTTGTGTTCTGGCTGGAGCTTTGAGGAGACTCAGGGCCAGGTTCCTCACACCCAGCTATCAGAAGCAAGGCTGTATCCATCAGATTCTTCGTCTCTGTGATCACAATACCTGAGGGGGCAGCTTAAGGGAAGAAAGACTAACCTCGCTCATGGCTTTAGTGGCCTCAGTCCATCTGAGATACGGTGTGGGAGAGTAGAGGGGCTTATAGCATAGGGGCAAAGAAAAGGAGAGGAAGGAGCTGCGGATGCGATACTCCCGAGACCCATCAGTGACTCACTTCCTGGACACAGCTATCTCTCACCCCCTAAAGTTTCTAAAACCTCCCAAAATAACACAAGCGACTGGTGACCAAACATTTGAAAGATGAGCCAGTAGGGGACATTTTGTGTTCAAAGGACAGTAAAAGTTGTCCCTTGAACATCCTGGCTCATTGCATAGCCTGTCAACAATCTTTCTAATGCAATTTGTGCACACTTACTGTGCAGGATTGTGTAAGCCTGTGGGAATGGCCAACATCAGAGGGCCTGTGGCTAGGGTTCACACATGACCCACAGCTGATGCCCAGGTCACCATAGATGAATCAAGCTTCAAGGCTGCCTGAGACAGCTCACTGAGCCTTGGGAGTGCTCATCCAGCCTTGGCGTTCTGACGTTCCCCATGGTCACTTCCTGCACAGTTCAATCTCAATCTGTCTGCGGAGGTGAGATCATTAAGGGGTGGCTGTGCTGGAGGCTGGGAAGGGATGGAGAGTAGATGGTGGTGTTGGAGGTCAGACTGGCCTAACAAGGGGGGTGGGGGAGAGTGCAAGCTCTGCTCTTTCCCACTGAGGATGAGAATACTAGGAAAACCAACTGCAGGCCTCACATCAAGGAGAGAGTAGTCAGGAGACAGAGGAGGGAAAGGAGGACCCTGGGTCAAACAGAAAGAGCAAAAGCAAGGCCGCCGCCCAGATAGCACGGGTGGGGCCCAGACCATGCTGGCTCAGTTGAGAGAAAATGGACTGTCTTCCCCTTGGGGTTGCTGTGAGTCAGAGGCAGCTCCCTGAGTCTGTGCCGGCTCCTGGGGTCATGACTGTAGTACAGATACACTCATGGGCCCAAGCATACACAAGCACGCCTTGCACACAGTACGTGTGTTCCTCCAGATAACTGGAATAGACTCAGGGACTGTGGTAAGAATACATTGGCACCGCCACATCTCACTTAGCAGCCCGTGGCACTGACTCAAATGCCAGCTGTGTCTCATAGAGAAAGCGATCAGGTGAGGAGAGAGCACATAACCTTCCTAATGTCCTTAGGGCTTCTATTGCTATGAGGAAACACCCTGAAAATTGGTTAGGGAAGGGTTTATTTGGCTCACACTTCTGCATTGTAGCGCATCACTGACCCAAGTCAGGGCAGCAACTCAAAGGGCAGGAACCTGGAGGCAGGCGTTGATGTAGAGGCCATGGAGGAGTGCTGCTTACTGGTTTGTTCCCAATGGCTTGTTCAGTTTGCTCTCTTACAGAACTCAGGACCACCAGCTTGTGGGGGGCACCTACAATGGGTGGAGTCCTCACTCATCAACCACTTGTTAAGAAAATACTTACAGCCAGATCCTACGGAGGCATTTTCTCAATTTAGGTTCCATCCTTTCTGATGACTCCAGCTTGTTTTGAAATGACATAAAACTCTCTCACACAAGAGTAGATGGCAGAGGGTAGCTTTGAACTCAGGGTATCTTGACTCCAAGCTCCTGACCCTCAGCTACTGTGTGTTCCAATACCAATGGTCAAGTCTCTATCAAAGAAAGATTATTGTCCTGCTTTGCAGGTCTACTTATAATCTACCTCTGTGAAGAAACATGACTGACTTTCACAAGTGTTGGCTTGCTGAGAGGGAGAGCAAAGGCAGGCCTTGGAGTGTCTAAGTGTTGCAGGTCAGTTGAAGTCAGCATTCCCAGATGGAGAATGAGACATTCTGGGACCTTTCAAGGAAAATTGTTTCCCTCTCCTCTTCCCTTCTACCCTCTCCTGTGACCCCCATGCTTCCAACTTACTCAGAAGATCTTGTCTTTTTCATTGTCCTATGTACATCTATGCATGGCTCTTTTTGTTGTCTAGGTTCTCTGGTGTTGTGAATTATAGGCTGATTTTTCTTTGCTTTCTGTCTAAAAGCCACTTATGAGTGAGTACGTATTATGTTTATCTTCCTGGGTCTTGGCTACTTCACTTAATATGGTTTTTTCTAGATCCATCCATTTGCTGGCAAATTTCAAGATGTCATTATTTTTTATCTCTGTGTGGTACTCTATTTTGTAAATATACCACATCTTCTTTATCCATTCTTCAGTTGAGGGACATCTAGGTTGTTTCTAGGTTCTGGCTATTATGAATAATAATGAGCTGCTATGAACATAGTTGAACACATGTCCTCGTGGTACGACTGAGCATCCTTTGGGTCTATACCCAACAGCAATATTACTTTTTTTTTTAAAGATGCATCTATTTTTGTATATAGTGTTCTGACTGCCTGTCTGCCTGCAGGCCAGAAGAGAGCACCAGATCTCATTACAGATGGTTGTGAGACACCATGTGGTTGCTGGGAATCGAACTCAGGACCTCTGGGAGAGCAGCCAGTGCTTTTAACCTCTGAGCCATCTCTCCAGCCCTGGAAAATTGTTTTCTTTTTTAAAACTTTCAATTTAGTTCAAATATGGAGTCAGTACTTGGAACTCTGTCCCCAACCCCCAAGCTTTCAAGCAGCAATGGGAACAGCTTGACCTAAATGTTGAGATTGATGGTGCATGTTCTACAAATGATCTCACCGGTGAGAACTGGTCAAGCATTGCCCTTCCCTTGTGCACCTTCCCTGAGCATCTCCTATGCACAGGCAGACCCTGGCCACTAATGACAAAGGTGAACCTTTATGGTTTCTCTTGTCAGTGAGCTTACAGTTCAGTGACACAAATCTGGGATTAGAAAGTAGTGATGCACATGCACTGGATGCTTAGGGTACCACACATCATCACAGATACCTGAGGTGCTAGGGTATCACTCAGAATTAGAGACACATGAGAGGCTGGGCTGCCACCGAATGCTGTAGATACCTGTGATGTTGGGGTACCACTTAGAATTATAGATGCTTCAGGTATGGGGGTGTCACTCAGCACTAGAGACATCTGAGATGCTGGGGTACCACTTATCACTGTAGACACCTCAAATGCTGGAGTTTTACTCAACACTAAAACTAACACGAGGAGTTGGGATTGATGCTGGGGTACCACATAGCATTCCACTCGCCCAAGATACTTTGCAAACTGTTTAGCATCCTGGATGTCAGATGCTGGGATGTTGCACGGCATCCTGGATGTCTGGCAGTAGGGACTTTTGAATAGAGAACTGCAGGACCCCTTGTACCGTGACCTTTCCCCATGGATCTCAGCCTCAATAGCTGGACCAGAACTAACCCTGTCTGTTATCTTGCTACCCAGAGGCAGAGGTTGTGTGGTCATGGCCTACCACCTGGTGGCTTGATGATTGACTGTGTGGGCTGTGACCCAGACAGGCTGCCTTGTCCGTGGCTCATGCCAGTCAGAGCAGGGCCCGGCCTGTGATCTCGTACAGCACACATCAACAGTGTGACAGGGTTCTGTCAGCAATGAGGGGTGAACAACTTGTAGCCAGCTCTGCTGAACTGCATGCTGGGGGCACCGAGCTGTGGGTTAGCTGTGGGGTTCATGGTCAAGATTCCAGATATAACTGGTTAGCTCTACCGTCGCCCTGAGGGGTTGAGGGAGACATTGAGCATGACAGTAGGAAAGACCCAGGTGCAAGCAGCCATAACACTGTGAGAAGGTGTCACTTTCCATCCTCATAGAGTAGCTGGGGACAGGGGTTTCCACGGTTAACAACGAACGCCCTTTAATGTCAGCACTGCAACAGTGACCTTGGTTTTATGAGACGAGGGACAATTGTTGCCCTTCCCAGGAAATAACTTGTAGGAAGAGGACCTCTAGCTGGTCAGAGTCAGGAGAATGGTCTTGTTGGGTCAAATGATTGACGGGGTTGGGAGGGAGGCTTCAGACAGTCCAGCCAGCAGCGGTCAGGGTGGCGGTGACACAGGGAGCCATGAGGGAGCGGGCAGCGCAGGTAGAATTAAATGAATTGGTGTTGCACACTCGACACCCCCATCTTGGTCATGGACTAAGGATCTGGTCTTGGTTTTTCCTGCATTACGTGTGAGTGCTGTGATAGCTGTGCCTTGACCCCCAGTCCCACCCTGAGAAGCCCACAGTGCCCCATCTCAGAAGGCTTCAATCAGGACACCTAGAGCCACCTGAGGAGAGAGAGCCTCAGCCGAGGAACTGTCTGGATCAGATTGGCCTGTGGGGGGGTTATCCTGATTTTTAATTGATTTAGGAAGATTCAACCCATTGTAGGCAGCACCATTCCCTAGGCTTGGAGTCCTGAGGAGGGCAAGACTTTTATTGTCTCTCTGCTTTTAGCCATGGATGGGATACTCTAGGTTCCTGCCTTGAATTCCCCTTCACGATAGACTGTAACCTGGAGTGTGAACCGGAGAAGCCTCCTTCCCCCAAGCTGTCTTTGTCAGGGTATTCATCACGAACAGACATGTACCCAGGACAGCAGCACGGACCACTGAGGTCCACGGGTCCACACCCCTGGGACACTGGACTCTGGGTTCTCTCTGCAGCCCCAGTATTCGTAGCCTCTATAGAGCCCTTCAATCCACCGGCTTCATCACAGTGCCTTTTCCTTCTTCCTACATGGCCAACCCTCTAGGAAGTTCTACTCCTACACCTGGAGCCTCCATCTGATGTGGCTTTCTCTTCTAAGGTCTCTTCTCAGTATAGAGCACTGCCCAGCTGTGTGACGCTCACCGGGATCTATCGCCAGCAATGCCGGAGTACTTTCCTATGGAGATTTGAGCCTCCGACGTGGGACTTCCCATTCCAGAATAAATAAATGGGGACAGAGAGTTGATTTGCTTTATGGGTGTCTCCTTCCTATGGGCTGCATTTGAGTATAGTGCTCTAGGGTTGTGGTTAAGATTAAACAAAGTTCCAAGGGTGGGATCCCCCCTGTTCCTGTCTATGATGTCAGAGGTCTCTTGGCCGTTTGGGGACACCGTCTACAGAAGAATACCTCAGAACTCAACAGGCATGCTGATGAGGTCATCCAGACATTAACCTTTTAGAGGACAGCCGCACTTTTGCTGAATATCCATCTGTGGCACTCTGCTGTGGGTCATGCCATGTGGGAGAGGGCACCAGTGGAGAGAGGAGTACCAGCATCAATCTGCATTCTTGTCTCCCTGACAACTTCAGGAACTCAGCTTGGAGCTCCTTCCTTAGTACCTTCATCTTGGGAGCCATCAAGCATCCTGGACAGCAGCTTCACCAGGGCCCATAGAGTCCTTTGGTGAGGTCATTCTTCTGTGGCTGACACTGTGCACTGTTTGCCTCTGACAGCTCAGTACAGCAGCTTTGATGGGTAGGGGTGGGGAGGGTGTGACTGGAGCCACATGACCTTGCAACCCAAGGGAACCAGTTACAAGTGAGGACGTGGAAAGGCACTGTTGCTCCTTCTGGTCTCAGGCGTCCAAGCTCACAAATTCCCTGTGTTCTGTTTTGATTCTGGCATCTCCATGGAAAAGGTGGCCATGGGCCCAAACACCCTGAATGTACCTTGGTTCTGCTCTGCAGAAGGATGCAGCAACAATGGTGAATCCTCACTACCTATTGGCTGGGTTTGGAGTCACATGGAAGCATGACCCTGGGTGTACCATGAAGGCATTTCCGGAGAGGTTTAACTGAGAGGGACCTGGGTAAACAAGCGAAGGACAACATCGCTCACTGCCTCCTGACTGTGGATGCAATGTGACCAGCTGCCACAGGATCCTGCCACCGTGAGTCCCCAGCATGATGACTGTAATCGTGAACTGAGACTTCTCTATGTGGTTTTTCCACAACCACAAGGAAAGCAGTCTGAACAACAATCTGGTATTGCCTGCTTCCTGCTCTTTGGTTGTCCAGGAAATGACATTTTGACATACACGCTTCGTGAGACCCTCGTGCTCCCCTAGAAGTCCCTGGAGAAGTGTCCCCTTACTTCTGTGCATCTTATTCAACAAATATTTACATTTCCGATGTTTGTACCTGGGCCCTGTTCCGGGTGCCAGGAGAAGTCAAGGAGCTGCCAGCCACACCTTGGGTTTTATGTTGCTTCTTTCTTGCTGAGGGGGTGCAGGGCCACACTGACTTCTGGGGATGCATGGGTGGGACATTGGTTCAGTCTGCCTCTGAGATTCCACAGCCCGGCCTTTGCCTTCTTGGCTTTTCTTCACGGCTGTTATCGTTTTCAGTGGCGTGTGCTGAAGCACAGCAGGGCAGCCTTTGCTCATGGCCTTCAGCAGGTGCCGCGATGGGTCTTGCATGGAGGAGAGAGATTGAGCTGGATTCTGGGTACAGCACGCTTGAGTGGCAGCTTCCACCAGAGCTGTTGGATCGGTGTGCAGAGTCACCAACAGGGAATGTCAGGCTCACCAAGCTCACAGGGTATTGCTGAAGGCAAGTCAGGGGGCACCAGATCGGGGGGTGATGAGAAAGCGGCATCCCATAGATAAAGTGGTGTGTTCGGACTTACAACCTCCTAAGCTATTGCTAAGGACATTTATGAGAAAACCAGATCCCACCAGGGCTGGTGGAGGCTGGAGAATTCAACCAGACACGGAAGTTGGGAAGTTCTGGCTAAGCTGACAGGCAAGGCTCTTGCTCAGTCTAGATTTTACCACATGTGAGTAGAAGGGTGAAGGAGGATCCCGTTGAGTCCAGACTTGAGGCTTGTGAGACGCTGAACCTATAGTTTGGCCTAGGGGTCAGATATGTTTCTTTAGATCAGAGGCCAGATGGAGTCATGAGGAAAGAAGGTGTTGTGGTTGGGGCAGGAAGGGAAGCAGGGTTGAGCCAGGAAGCACCCCATACTGAAGAAAAGTGAGGCCAGGATTGAGCCACGAAGCACCCCATACTGGGGAAAGGTGAGACCAGGATTGAGCCAAGAAGCACTCCACACTGGAGAAGGGTGCCTCTTCTTCTGCCTTAGCATCTGTCTGGACTCGTCAAACTGTCCCAGGGTCCACCATGCAGAATACCCAGGATCAAGTAGATGTGCAAAGTGGAGAAGGTGCCCTCTGCTGGACACAGGGCAGGTAGGCATTGCTCTCCATTGCATCAGGCCAGGGATCTCAGAGGCAGGCAGAATGTCTGATGCTGTCTTTGGCCATGGCTGGCCAGGAATGCCTGAGCTTCATAGAGACGTGTCTGGGAACCAGGTATCTAAGTGAACATCTGAAGACCGCTAGCCAACCTCACCACAGACCCTAGCCTGCGTCCCAGGGCTCCAGGGCTGCTTCAGGGAATGCCCATGCTGTAAACCATTTTAAAGGCATCTTCTGCACAGAGTTGGCCATGGATGAGGCCCAAAGGTGAAGCTGAGAAAGTTCCAGCCTGTTTCCTAGGGAACAGACTTCAGCAACTCCCTCCCCTCAGTTCATCGCTATCTTTCAATTTTCTTCTATGGACTGAATTTTCGCTGTGATTTCTCCCTGGTCCTCCTGACCTAATTCCAATTTACTTTGTGGGGTTTTCTTATTTCCTCCCGTCTCTGACTCTGATACATGAGGCTGTTTTATCACGGGGCGATTTTAATCTTCATGCAGAGACGTTCTGTGGTTTCCCATTTTCTGGGTTTTCTTTGAGTTCCAGCCAGCGCCTGTGCAAGGCGCCTGGACTCCACTGGCTGTTTGTTGAATTATTCAAGCTGCTTCTTTGCTATTCCCTTTGTGTTGGTCCATGAGCTTTCTTGCCAGAGGGATAACTTGTGTGGTGAGCTGATGGCCTACTGAGTGTCAGGTACAGGTGGCATTGTGGGAAGAAGCTGGGCATGTACAGGTTTGCCCAAGAGGAACCACTGTCAGCAGGGCCAAAGAACACTCATAGGCTCTAAAACACAGATACAAATACTGTGGGCAGTAGTCGCCCAGATGTTTTGAAGGAACAGGCAGCAGTAAGCACACGGATTTCTCGGTGTTGTGGAGAATCCAGCAGTATTGATATCTCATTCACCAAGATAAGATCTCGATAGATATGGTTCTCTGCTCTGGGAAAACATCAAGGAAGGCAAACAAATACATCTTCTATTCATTAATCCACTCATCTGTCTGTCTGTACAATGGTCCTCCATCCAACCATCAAGTCATCCACCCATCTATCCACCCATCCATCTACCCATCCATTCCTTATACATCCATCCATCCATCTCTCCATCCATCCATCATCCACCCAACCATACATCCACTCATTCACCCATACATCCACTCATCCATCCATCCATCCACTCATCCATCCATCTATCTATCCATCCATCCATCCATCCACCCATCATCTATTCACATGCTCACTCACACACCTTCCATCCCTTTGTTCACCCATCTGTGTAGTAGAAGACTGTTTGTTCAATTCCAGGCTGCCCAGACTCCTGAAATAATCACACAGAAACCATATTATTTGCAATATTGTTTGGCCAATAGCTTAAGCATATTTCTGGCTAACTCATATTTTAAATTAACCCATCTCCATTAATCTGTGTATAACCACATGGCTGTGGCTTCCTGGCAATATTCCATCTGGATACTGTCTCTGGCAGGGCTATATGGCTTCTCCTGACTCTGCCTTCTTTCTCCCAGCATTCAGTATATTTCCCCCTGCACCTAGTTGTACTCTGCCCTATCAACAGGTCAAGGCAGTTTCTTTATTAACCAATGGTATTCACAGCATACAGAGGAAAATCCCACATCACCTCCTCTTTTCTGTTTAAATAAAAAGGAAGGTTTTAATTTTAACATAGCAAAATTGCATATATAAAACAGATATCAAGCAAGAATTACAGTTACAATATTTATATCTACTTTATCTTTTATCATAACTAAGGAAAGCTCTAATTATAACTATTCTTCAACTCCATCAAAGACTCTAGAAGGATATAATATTACCTAAGAAAACAGGAAGTGCATTGTAAGCAACTTTCAAAACTCTAGAATTGACAGAGACATCTCGCTGCCTGGACAGTCCCTCAAAGTTCTTCTGTACCATTGGGACATCTATCTTCAGCCTATAGTATTCAATAGACTTTTCCATGAAGCGGGGAATTTCAAAGACAGTTCTGCCTATATTGGCAGTTTGTGCATTCATCACTATCTATTCATCTATCCATCAACCTATCTATTCATTCAACAATCTGTCTATCCACCCCCCACCACAATTTTACTTTTCTATTGCTATAACGAAACACCACGACCAAGCCAACCTAATAAAGAAAACGTTTAAGTGGGGGTTCACAGTTCCAGAGGGTTAGTCTATGACTATCATGGCAGAGAGCTTGGTACCACAGCAGGCAAGCAAGCATGGTGCTGTAGCAGTAGCTAAGAGCTAATATTCCTACCCACAAGTTGTAAGCGGGGGGGGGGGGGCGGAATTGCATAGGCTTTTGAATCTTCAGTCTCTGCCTCCAGTGACACACCTCTTTCAACAAGGCCACATCCTCTAATCTTTCCAAACAGCTCAGCAGTCAGGAATCCAAATATATGAGCCTATAAGGGCCTTTTTCATTCAATCCACCAAAACCACTCATCATTCATCCTCCTACTTATTCATCCACATAGCTTCCAACCATAAACCTTCCATCCTTCTATTCAAGCCACCTATCTGTCCGTCTGTCTGTCCATCCACCCACCCACCCATCCATCCACCTGCCAATATATCCATTCATCCATCTGCTACCCATCATCCATCTGCCTACTCATCCACACACCTACCACCATCAGCACCCATCCACCCATTTATCATCTATCCACTGTCTATCCATTCATCCATCTACCTCCACCACAAACCTATCCATTCATCAAGCATCCACATCCACCATCCATCCATTTACTCTCTCATCTCCAACTATCCAGGAGTCCATCCACCTATTTGTTCATTGTTCAGGTGCTTATCATCTATCCACTCATCCATCTGTTTACTCACCCATATAACCCACTCACCCATGCCCCATCTGCTGTACATCCACCATCACCCATCTACCTCTCCCCCCCTGCACCCACCTTTCCATATATTCATCCATTCATCCGTCTCTCCACCTGTCCACTCATCCATCCATGCACATATGCACACACCCTATCTATCTGCCTATCTGCATCTTCTGTCCGTCCATCTACTCATCGTCACCCATCCATCTGTCCCCATCCACCTGTCCACTCATCCATCCACACCTCATGCGAGCCATTCTTTCAGGCACCCTGGATGTAGTTGTAAAATAGAATAGCTTTTGTTTTTCTGAGCCACATAGGTGAGATTAACTTACAAAAGAAAAAAAAAAGTAAAATCTCATACCCCCAAACCACAAAATATATACAAATGATATACAAAAATGATAACCAAAAACTGGGAGCCTCCCCAAAATAATCAGGGTGATTGTAGGTGGTGATAACATCTACAGGAAATAAAGTAGAATTTTGGGGAGTGGAGGTGGAGTAGGAAGGCAGATGGTTTTCCCAACAAAATCCCTACCCTTCCCTGAAGCGAGTAGAGTCTTACGTGCCTGTGGGGGACAGGACTAGACCACAGGGATGTGTGCCATGGGCTTTTGAGGATGGGCAAGCTGTGATGTCTGTCATTCAAAAGCAGGGGACTCGCCAGCTGGTGTTTTCCAACCTCCAGGACAAAGACTGAGTGACTCAGAATGCTGGCCAGCGGTCAGCTAGCCTGAAGAACAGGCCAAGCCGGACTTCATTTTCCTTTTCTTGGCTGTACAAATCAATAAAGGATTAGGCTCGGCTCTTGTCATTGACATTGATTGATTTTAGAGTTTCAAAGGATGTTAATTTTAAGATGGCAGCATTTGGGGACATTTCATTATCTCCCATTAGGACATGGAGAGCATCAAGTATTTTAATCTGGGGGACTGAATTATTTAGGGTCTGGCGTTGACGTGTCTAATGAAATACACTTCCTCTTTCTTTGGGGGTTCCATATCTGGCTATGGAAATTATTCATTAACATGGAGCGAGAGAGAGTGCCCTTCTATTAGGGCCATTAAAGTGTTCTATTACTGATGATCTATAAAGGGAAAAACACCGATCAGATTCCACCAGGCACACAGGAACACTGGGAATATCATTAATTTTAATGATCTGGTTCAAAATCTCAAAGCCATTAAAATAAAACTTCAAGTTTGGGGGAGGGGGTGCAAAGGAAATTATACTCTAAATGATTGCTAACGAGTGGGAAATATTTAAATCATGCTAAATTGACCTTAAAGTCTTGCCTAATACTCTCATCAGACACACATTATTTTGGTTCATTTCATGTTGTCCCAGCCTGGCCAGGCCTCTTTCCTGTGTGAGTGAGAGTCAGACTCCTTGCAAGGGACACGGTTGGTTTGTCTTTGATTTAGCTCATGCCTGGTGGCCTGCTGGCTCACAGAGGCTGGAGTGGTGCAAGAGGGGGGGGGGACCTTTAGCTTTTCTTGAATTTAGAGACCTGTTCATGGAGTGGGTTGGTTCCCACTAGAGCAGAGAGGGTTTGGGGACCTGTTTGGAAGCTGTGGTTTATATGCACAATTCAGAGCCAGGCTCCATGGTGTAGGGGGCACATGGCTTCTCCTTCTTGGGCTCCATGGTCAGGGTGGAAGAGGCTGGCTGTAGAGTGTGTGGGGTGAGTTGTAATTACTCTCAAGAAAGAGGTGTCTTTGGATTATAGCTAAGTGGATCAATCCCAAAGGGTGTAAGGATGGGAAACTGGGGGTCCTGTGCGCCGTTGTCCACCCCCATCTTCTGGCCTCTACAGGGATGAGGGCTGAGTGAAGAAGAAATCAGACATCAAAGTCTGATGGATTTCCAGTAGGGTGACCCCGGGCAGCCGGCTTTGTGACTGAACCTCTGTGCTTCCTCTCTTGGGGACTGAGCTTAAATGTCACCTCTTTTGAGAGGGCTCCCAGGGCCATCCTTTCCTCACTGAAAGGTTCTCTCTGCTCCCCATCTCCCTCTTTTGTCCTGTCCTAGTGCTCAGGGGGATCTGCAGCCATAGTTCATCTTTTCTTCGCCATCTTCCCCACTGGAGTGCTGCTTCCCTGTGAACAAAGGCTTTGCATTTTTATTTTTACATTTTTTCCGGTCTCTAAGTGTTGGTGACAGTACTTAGGCTATCACAGGTGCTTAAAAAACATGCTGTGAACAAGCAGAGGTGAGCGAATGGGTGCAAATGCACCTTTGCTCACCCACTGGGGCAGCGAGCAGTCCCTGTCAAGGCCCAGGCCCTGCTGATGGCCCACCAACCTAGACTTCCAGCCAGAAGAGTTCCCAGCAGTGACGATGGGGGGAGCCGTCTATATTTATACAACACCATCCTTTCCACTCAGATTTGTATTTGCCCTCTTTGCAAGTCACCATGGCAACCCCTCCCGAGTAAGCAGAGAATTCCCACTTAAAGATAAACTGTGACTAAGACATGGAGGAGTCAAGAGGCACAACGAAAGCTCAGAATTTCTCCATCTACTCCAGTTCGCCTTGCAGTCCAACTCACAGGCTGCTCTCGCGCCGTGGCTCTTCTGTCCACTTAAAGCAGATGAACATTGAGGAGATGGGAAGTGAGCCTGTGGGGAGATGAGAACGAAAACCCCGTTCAGATGGACTTTGTCAACCTGGTTCAGACTTCGGGGAGTCTAATGCCGGGAGGTTCATGTCGGTGTATTTAAAATGCAGTACAATTTGGGGGAAAAATGTTTCCAGGCAACAATCATTCCAATTCTAGGTGCACATAAAGCTTAAGGTTTAACTACAGAGAAATGCCTTTCAAAGTACATGTGACCGCGAGGGTGGGCTCTCTGGCTGGCTAAAAGGTCTAGTGTGGTCTCGGATAGCATTGAGATCAGCAGGCTATAGAATAAATACATGTGACATCTCCCTAAGGACGGGTTTAGCTGGGAGCTTATGATTAAGATCTAGGGAGGGAAGAGTCTGGGATAATCATTCTGGGGGATTTGGGTGAGGTCTGCCTCTAGAGCAAATACTAGGTAAGGTCTGCTTCTACAGATAGCCAGACGGTCTCCATGTCATTAACAATGTCCACTACCAGACACTGGGAAAATAGGTGTTATAGCTCCTCCAGTGAGGAAGGCCCCTGTGTGTTTAACTTCCCTGGCTCCCTAGTGTTCTGTGGGTGCAAGGAATTTTGTGCCCCAGCAAAATAAAGTTCAAAATCCCCAGTTTGGGTTCACGGTAGCTCCATGTGGAATTATTTTTCTGTGGGTTCTGTACTCTTATGCACATGCCTGCTGCACGTTGCTCTCTGTGCTACCTCCTCTGCATGGGTGCTATGCATGTGACTCTTGCCTTTTGCTGGGGGTGAGGCATATAGAATCCATCGCAGAGTCCGGGGCACATGAGGATGGGTTGGGAGCAGTGGAGTGTGGGGTGCCATAGCTCTGCATGGCTCCAACAGGGCTCCAGGGCATTGGTCCTGTGCTGGGCATCTCTCAGGGTGCTTCCACAAGAGTGCACACAGAAAACCTCAGGGGCGCTGGACCACCCCCAGTCAGACTCATCAGTGCAAGATATTGCAAGGTGGGATGAGGACAGGTAAGTCTTTCAGTGTGAGAACTGACTTCAGTCAACCTGGTTGGACCTAGAGTTATTGGGAGGAGCTTTGAGAAGACCATTCTTGATCATCTGGCCTCAGTACCCATCTACCGGCCACCAGTGTGAATGCAACCAGTGAGACCCACCAAGTCCGCTCCAGATGGAAAACACTCCCAAACTACCCATGGAGCAATGCCGATGTAAGTTAGCAAATTCTGGGGTGGTTTGATATAGCACAACTGGCTGATACACACCAGTTAGCTGACTATGTATCAGCTTAAAGCTCAGGCCTGCCATTAGTGTAGGGCACAGAGTTTCTGGTCTGCTGTGGTTTGAAAATGACTTGGTCATTATCATCTGTGAGCAAGGCCAACTCCTCCTCACTCTGACTTTTCATCTTATCACATGAGCTCTCCCTCTGCATGATGAGCCTCTGCCATGATGCCCTTCACTGTTCCAGGAGTCGGCCAAGGGAAGAGTTCACCGTGCTGTATAGATTTTGAGCCGCTGTCACTGCGAGCTGCGTTAAGTTTTTCTCTGTAAGCTGTATGGCCTCCAGCGCTTTGCTACAGCATTAGAAGACAAGCTGAAACAGGGACTCAGGTGGAGTACAGATCAATCCTGGACTCAACTGTGTATGTGTTTAACCCAGGGCACTAGAAGACTGAGTAACTTCGAGGGGATCACACACACACACACACACACACACACACACACACACACACTCACACACTCACGCACGCACGCACACACGACAGGGGAGACTGTAGACTTGGGAAGCCCTTTAGAAGCGTCCCTGCTGTGCCACAACTCAGCTCACTATGAGGATTGGGTTGGGTCCGGGGAAGTGAAAGTCTAGGGCACTCTCTCAGCCTCTCAGCCGCCTGCTTCGCTCTGTCACATCTCAAGGAAGTAAAATACGGGCAGGTCAAACCCTTCCTCAGTCCTTTCAGCAAAATATGACAGGATCTTTAGAGAGTCCCTGGTCATTATTGACTGTGATTGTACAGGACGAGCCAGCCGCCTGGACTGAAAACCAGATTTGAAAGGATGTGGTAGAGAGTGGTTAATTAAAAAATGGCTGCATCACATTTGGTAATTGACATGAAGAGCTATTTGCACAAGGAAAATCAGTAATTTTCAATTAGTGCGAAATAAGAAATGGCTCATGTCAATTAATATCGTATAATTATGAGTGTAGAGAATGTGCTCAGCAGAGTTGGGGGCACAGAAGAGCCTTCTGCTACCCAATGAGGTGCTACCAGAAGTTGGGAGCCCCGTCACTCCAATCATCAGGCTTGCTGGGGAACCTTGGACACTCCAGATAATGGCAGAACACGGCGGCAGTGTGCCAGGCATGGGGGTCACTGCTTTGTGATGTCGCTTCTTGTCTGTTTGGTATCAGGCAAAGAACTCTCTCTGTGGAGGCCACTGAACAAGGATGCAGGCATAGCGGGTGAAGGGGAGCAGAGAGGGATGGGAGAGCTGGGCTGGATAAACTTTAGAAGAACCTTAATCACAGCAGGCTCAAGGCTACTGTTGCCTTCTACCCTCTCCCCTCTCTGTTCCTCCTCTTCACTCTTTCATTGCTCCCATAAGCACAAGATAAAGAGGAGGGGTTTAAGAGCAGGGCGAGTGGCTTGGCCTTAGTGGCTGGGGTCTGCTTTGGGAGCTGGTGTGAGGAGCCTGCCTCATGGGCTCTGTATGGGGCCCAGCGGTAGCCTGGATTGAAATCTGGATACCAAGAGATTGTTGCTGCCTCTCTGGTAGGAAGCTCATTGCTCAGAGCTTGACCTAGAGATGGATCATGGCCCCATGAGCACGAGATACAGAGGAAGGACCTATAAGCATCAATGTTTTGGAAGTTGGAAGTGACTGTATTTACTTTGAATCCTTATGTTTATGATATATGTGCATACACAATACATGTATGTCACACGTACACATACACACATATGTAATTTGAGGTTATTACTTGGGTAGGCATTTGTGTTTCATTTCCCAGGGCCTAACGCAGAAGAGCATTTTATGAAGTAGGTGTTTCATGTGGAGAGGGGTCATCAACTTTGAGCATATGAAGCCAGGCTTCGGGTCCTCTGGCTTAGGGCTTTGTGGTGCTCTCAACCTCCAGAGGTAGCATCCCTTTACCTCCAAGAGGCCCAGGATCCTTTTTACCCCAGCATCCCTGGGATGGATGGAACAGGTGTGGAGGGTTGGTCTTCTCGGGAAGGTGGTCACGGTGGCTTCACATGGGTAGGAGAAAGAGCTGAGATTTCCAGTGTCTCTCACATGAGAAATGCCCCAGCCCTAGCTACTATTTCTAAGGGCCCTCACAGGCTCTGTGACTGGTGACGGGCTCTGGGCATCCTGGCTGACTCATTCTCAAGAAAGTCCTTTGGGGCGTGCAGATGACAGAATTCACCAGAAGTGCACCAAGAGAGACCAGTAGGGAAAGCAAAGGATTGGGCTCTGGGATTCAAGCACTTGAACACAATGCCACATGTGTGCTCAAACTTCTGTGCAGATACATGAAGTACATGTGTACCTCACACATACATAGATGTGTGTGTGTGTCTCTGTCCGCATGTGGGTGCCTATACATGTAGACTGTGCACATGTGTAGGACTTCAGACCTGTGGACTATGCATGCTTGTCTCAGTGCACACACATGTGGTGCCTGCATATATGCATGTGTAGATTGTGCAGGGGCAGGTGGGCATGTGGAGGGAATAAAACTGGCTACCTAAGAAGAAGGAACCTCTTGCCCTGTCAGCATCCTCCTTAGGTACTGGTCCCTGGATCCTGGATGGTGAGGTGGCCATGGTGAGGCCCCTGGGGGGTCCGATCACAGGGATGCAGACTGTGGTCCATGCTCTAGAGACTTCAAGGGGACTGTTGTTCTAGCTGACCCTGTTCCCTTCCAGAGTGTGCTGGGACTTGACGCCCTACCCCTATCCCCAATGCCTGTGACCTCCTTGGAGTGAGATATTCCTGCTTGAGGGACAGAAAGCCTTCTCAGGAAACTGATCAGCTGATCTGGGGCTCATTTCTCGAGGCCAGCAAAGCAGAAAGGATCAGGTTGAGGCATCGGGGCATGTTCCTTTTCTCTGCACGGTGGCTCACGGCTAAATCAAGCCACGAGCAGTGTGCTGCCTTCCAGTGATAATCTCATCTCTGCCGGATTCAGTCAGGCTGCTGCTGGAACATATACAGGGGCCTATAAATCAGACTCCTCCATTTGCTTCCAAGGGTGATGCAAACACTTCATCCATGCCTCTGCAGGCCCCTGACTCTAAATAGTCACCTCGCCAGACCCTGTTCTTCTATCTGCCCTGCCTGGAGGAGGACACACCTTCCTCTCAGTCTGTCTGCCTGGAGGGAGGAGAGCAGCTTGCTTCCCCACCCTGACCAACCCCTTCTAGATTCCAATATAGGCAGAGCTAATGACAAAGGCAAGGAATCGTCCAGACTTTTTTCCTGCCCAATCTGAGGAATCAGATTTCGTTCCTGCAGGCTACTGCAGGGACTAAGCACAGTCCCGGCAACAGCCAGAGAAGCAAGAGCTCTCAGTTCCCTGGGTCACAGCGTCACTCCTCCTGGGCAGCTGCCCATCTGTGAAGGGCTTTGGACTGGGGTCAGTGGATCACCCCCATGTCTGATGCCTACAGAGTCTTGCTGCAAAGCTGGAGAGTCTACCGCGAAGCTCCCGAAGGCTGGGTGTCTGCAAGTGGAGATGTCAAGCTCATAGATGATCTCATCATCACCCCAACATGAGCATGACTCAGCGAGCCCCGTGGGCACCTGGCCTTGATCAAAGCATGAGCCAAGCCCCAACTCCTAGAGAAGACATGTCCTGTTTACAGAGGGTCTTGACCTCCGAGACCTGGGCTTCTTTCTTGGTAGCAGACGATGGCCATTCCTAGATGCTTTCAATGTCTAACTCATCCTACCATTTGTGGGGTCACTGTTCCTGTGGCCAGAAACCTGGGCATTCTGTGTGACCCTGGAGGCTGAAACAGGGACCAGGGTTATGGTTACACACAGCATGCCGAGCAGCTCTGGGGTCCAGGAGGGGTGACTAGGCTGCAGAAGGTCCTTCAATAAGCCAAGCGCTCTCGTCCCAGATACATCTCCAGGCCAGATTGGCTCTACTTGGTGAGAACTGGGGACTGCAGTCCTGCACAGTGAGTCCCCTGCATTGTGTCTTCCTACACGGCTATGCTCTCTCTGATAGTGTGGGTGCCAGGATTGCAGAGATAACACCCTAGGGCCTCTTTGCAGTTCAGAACAACTGAGTTGCTGAGATCCACTAGACCAGAGCATCCTGGATGGAGATGGGCACCCAGTTTCTCTGGTGGAGCACCCCTGCTTCCAGGCGTGCCTCTGGCCAGGCCTTTGCTGAGTACCCTGAGTGTATCCCACTGCTCTGCAGATCTGCCAGGTGGGCTGCCTGAAACCGGGACTTTTCACAATAAGGGGCTTTTATTTATTTTGGGGAGAAATACTGACATTTCCTAAAATAGTGGTGTTTTATTCAATTGGCAGTAAATTCGGGAGCTGTTAAACACGATTTGTGCCCAGTGGGTGGCAGCTAGGGACAGAGCTTTTTGTCTGCCTGCTTGCAGGGGGGTGGGGCGGGCCCTTTTCCACAAGTATTTTGGTCCTGAGCCCTCCTGCGGCTCAGGGGAAGCTGGCTGCAGTGTTCTTCCTGTCAGCCTCGGACTCACCGTTCTGCCACTGCATGGCTCGTTTTAATTTCCTTTTCTTTGAAAAGAAATATTCTTCCTTCATTTATCCACCTTTTTGGCAAGACGTGAGTCACAGATGAAAGCCGCAGTGTGCAAAGAGGGGTTGGGGGGAAAACAAACAAAAATGAAAAAAATAAAATAAAAAGCCCAACAGAAAGCTAGGCTTCCTGTTTCTGAGGCAGAGCAGAGGCTGTGAAATTCTCCCAAATAGCAGGTAATGAATCAGCTTCTATGGAGAGGCTGCCTCTGAGCGGCACGAGCATTGGGAATAGCCGGAAAGTTCTTGGGAGAGAGTCGAGGAAGACAATACTGAAAGACGGGTACCCTGTGTATGAGCACACGTGCATGCAGGTGGGTGTGCCTGTGGCGGAGGCCAAAGGTCAACATCGGACGTCTTCCTGGATTGCCCTCCACCTCATCTTTAAGGATAGCCTTTCTTTCTCACCTATCGGTTAGACTGGTTGGTCAGAAAATGAAAACTCTGGGGGCGCCCTGTGTCTTCCACCCTCGGCTAGTGTTACATATGTGCACAACCAGGCCTGGTTTTATTCCCCCAAGTGGGTGCAGAGGATCTGAACTCAGTGCCTCACGTTTGCTCGGCAGGCAGGTGGAGCCGCCCCCTCCACACCTCACCTGGGTGCTCAGCAGGCAGGTGGAGCCGCCCCCTCCACACCTCACCCGGGTGTCCCATCAGAGATAGCAACATCTGCAGCTGTTTATATTAAATGCCAGCGTGGCTTCAGGGCCTTATCTGCTACATTCCTGTGATGGCCATCCCCCTGCATCCTGTCCTCCCTGAAGCTGTAGATGGGTGTCCTACCGAAATACACTCTGTGACCAGGAGAAGGGGGCAGTTCTTCCCTGCCTCTCCTGAAGATCCTTTGGGGTAGGGGCTGTTGCTTCTTCCAGCACCACTGACCTGGTCTGCGGTGATGGTGTGGAAAACCTTGGGGGAGACACATAGCGTGGACACCTCTGTATGAAACCATCTTGTTAGCGAAACGGGTAATTCTTTGCCCGATGGCTTTTTTCTCAAGGCTCCATTAAATCTTTTGAAAAGGGCCAATGGAGGTATTGGTCCATCTGCTGACCTACATACATCTGCAGCAGTGAGCTCAGGGGAGCGCGGACAGGGAGAAGTCACCGGCGAATGATGGTTGATGGCCCAACTCATGGGGGAGCTCCAGCATCATCCTTTCTGCTGTAGGGATTGGTGTTCTGTCCCCAAATGGTCCATCGTGGGAAGGTGTTTGTCCAGTCCCAGGCAGCTACGTTTTCTTTAGGAGTCTCCTTGTTCCTTGAAAGGCTCAGATTTTCAGGTTAGAACTTCCAGTCCTGGCTGCGTGGCTGGATGAAGACTGATTTCTGAGCATCTCTGGCAAAGACAGCAAGTGTGACCAGGGTGTGGGCTCAAGCTGAAAGGAGACCATGGTTCTCTGTGCACCCCAGATGTCCATGCTCTTGCCTGCTTCCTCCTTGTTCCCCACAGCTTCAGTGACCTTCACTGGGAGTCCTCCAGAGCAGAGATGAGTCCTCTGTTGAAGGGCTCAAAGAGCTTCTATCTGGGAGTCCTTGAGAAACTGGATGAATGAGCTGTATATGTGAGATGCAGGAATATGTGGAAGGGAACAGCCCTCCCTGTGGGCCTCCGAGAGAAGAACAGAGGACGATGTTCCTGCCAAGCCCACTGTGGACACCAACGCTCATATCTGGTGTGGGGTGAATTGTGTCCCCCCACCAAGACATTAGAGCATGTACCAGTACCAAAACATGTGACCTTAACTGGAAATGCGATCTTTGCTGAAGTCAAGTGAGGATGAGGACCCTGATCAGGTTTGATGATGGTCTTCCCAGAAGATGAAAAATTTGATGAGTCTCAGGAGGGAGAAGGCCACAGAGGGCAGAGGCAGAGACAGGTCTACAGATACCGAGGACTGACGTCACCTCAGAAGCTGGAGGAGGTAGAGAGGGTCCTGGGTTATAGACTCAGAGGAATGGCAGGGCTGCTGATGCCTGATACCAGACTTCTGCTGCTTCAAGCACCGAATGTGTGTGTGTGTGTGTGTGTGTGTGTGTGTGTGTGTGCATGTATGAATGTATATGTGGTATGTATGGTGTGAGTGTGTAGGTATCTGTGTGTGTGTGAATGAATGTGTGTGTACGTGTGTATGTTTTGTGCGGGTATGTGCATGAGTGAGTGTACAGGTGAGTGAGTGTGTGTGTGTGTGTGTGTGTGTGTGTGTGTGTGTTTCTGTCTTTGTTAGAGGAATCTTATCCAATATCCACAACAAGGCCCTTGGCTTCTTCCCACATCCAAGTATCTACCATTCTTTTACTTGGGGTAAAGGGACTCTCCCCACCAGCTCTGAACCCCAGAGGCAGTAGACCCTCCTCCTTCAGTTCCCGCTCTCCTGCAGAGTCTAAAAACCCTGCTCTGAAGCTCATCCAGTCGTGAGTGTCTCAATCTCCCTGGACCTTAATGAAGTCCTTTGTCGCCAGTGGACTGTAGAGTAGTTCCAGCCAGGCCCCAGCCTCACCATACGGTCCCTGAGCATGCTCATTGGAAATAGCTGGCAAAGTCCCTTCAACCTGGATCCCAGCGGGACCTGCCCTATCTGGTGATTGGCTGAGCTCCAGCCACATTAACTCAAGATATCTTCAAAAGGTGAAATAGAACCATCCTGCTTGGCGGGAGCAGCTGACTGGTGTCTGTTCCTTCTCCCCATCCTGGGTCCATTTCCCAAGGGTTGCTGTCTCTCTCACCCCCATTGCTCCCATCTGGACCTGGTACTCAAGAGAACCTATTTCTCTTGCTACTACTTTTTGTCCGGCTTTCCTTTTTCTGTGCATGCCTACCCATGGCGTACGTGTGTGGTTTGTGAGTGGGTGTGGTCCCCCTTGCCTGCATATGTGGAGGCTGTTGGCTGTGCTTGTCTATCTCTCTCCATTATGATCCCCTGAGACAGGGTCTCTCACTGAACGGCTGTGTTCCCCCGAGACAGGGTTTCCCACTGGACTTGGAGCTAGGCTCAGTCAGCAAACCTCAGTGACCTCATGATTCTACTCTCCTATACTGCTGGAGTTACAGACACCAGGCTTTTGCCATTCCTGAGATTTGAACTCAGGTCTTCCTGTGCAGTAAGTTCTTGCCCTGTTTCTGATTCTCCTTCTTAATTTCAGCTCAATCTCTAGGCTTCATCCCCTAGAAGATGAGGATTCTACTCCATGTTGTTTCTCTTGCCTGTGAATCAAGTGAACTCATACTCAAACACATACAGACAGACACACCACACACGCACACTCACACACACACACATACACACTCACATATACACACATGCATGCACACAGAACTCCTGCCCCTCCTTCCAGTAGTATAATTTGTGGTTATATCAATATTCATCATTTGCATAATTATGTAATTATTATTCACAGCTGAGGCTCAAAGTAGCTCCATGATTACATTTCCGATCCTGATGTACTCTGTGCTTCCCCAGAATGAATAACGACCAGGGCTGTCACCTGCTCTGTTGGCATGTGGCTTTCCTTACCGCCTCCCACGCTATTCACCAGACTCAGTACTTTGTACACTTTGATCAAAATCCCCGGTCTTCTCCTTCCTTCCCCACGGGGAGGGCTGGGTGGCTCAGCTGATCCTGAGATCGGGTTGCACAGCTGTGACTCCACACTCTGTCCTCTGGGGTCCAGGTCTCCTCTCATAGTCACAGGATCCTATGCACCCATTGGACAGAAGTGGCCGTGATCTCACAAGTGTGAGGAGCAGCTTCCCTGCCTTCTACTCACGTCTCACGGCTGAGCTGAGGTGTCAAGGCTCGAGGTTTCCCTTCTGAACTCTGTAGCTGTTCTTGCCCAATCCTGTGAGAGATACAGAATTATTTCAATTGCTGCCGTTTGAACAGCTCTCTTGTATTCTGGAGGCTTCTACCCTCTCATATCTTCACCCCCAGTGTTCTGCAGCTCCACATGTCTTAAGTATTGCAATAGCTACTTTTCTCTTTTCTGTAACGAAAACACTTGAGAAAAGCAACAAAACAGCTTGGTGGAGGATGACTTCATTTGGCTCACAGTTTGAAGGGACCCAGTCCATCATGGTGTGGAAGGCCTAGTGGCAGGAGCTTGAGGGGGCTGCTCACACTGTCTCCATAGCCAGGAAGTGGAGAGACAAAAGCTGATGTGCAGGCGGCTTTCTCCTTTGTATTTAGTCCTGAGCTCCAGTCTGCGGGGTGGTGTGGTCCACATTCTAGGGTGGGTCTTTCCTGATTAGATAATTCTCTGCAGATGCTCTCTATTAGGTATGCTCAGAGGGGTGTTTCCATCTGGTTAAATCCAGCCAAGATGACAATTAAGATTAGCTACCACAGGCAGATCTGCTTTGTTGGTTTTCTAGGTCTTTGACAGTCCCCTTCATGAAAACCCTAGATGCCCACCCTTTCCCTGGAAGACATCATTTCCCTTGATTCCCTGTGCTCTCTTTCTGGGACGTCCATGGTACATTAGGCAGCCCAGGCCAACCCTCTAATTTCCCCTTTCTGTGATTTTCTGCCTCTTAGTATTTCCGATTTGCTTTCAATGAACTTTCCTTAGCTTGATCTTCCCGTGGCTTCCTGCATGACTTTCTGCATGGCTTTAATTTCTCAGTGTTTTCCTGGATCTCTGAATGTGCTGCTTCTTAAGGAGAACGTTCTGTTCTCTCAGCGATGTAATACAGCTATCTTGGCTGTCATCAATCTTACACTGGCAAAGCTCTCCTCACCTTCCTGTGTTATTCTCTGTCTTCTGAGGTCCTCACTAGTATTTTCTTACTTTGTCGTCCTTCCTTTGACATTACAGGCTGGTCCTTGTCTGTCATCTGTTGTTGCAGTAACACTGTGACCAGAAGTGACTTGGGGGAGCAAATGGTTTATTTCATCTTACAAGTTACAGTCCATCACTGAGGCAAGTCAGGGAAAGAAGTCAGGGCAAGAAGGGGCTGGAGGTAGGAGCTGCCGCAGAGCCCGTGGAGGAGCTGCCGCAGAGCCCGTGGAGGAGCTGCCGCAGAGCCCACGGAGGAGCTGCCGCAGAGCCCACGGAGGAGCTGCTGCAGAGCCCATGGAGGAGCTGCCGCAGAGCCTGTGTGGGAGAGCTGCTCTCTGACTTACTCCCAGCTTCATCCTCATTACCTTTCTTACCTAGTCCAGGCCCACCTGCCTAGGGATGGCACTGCCCACAGTGGGCTGGGCTCTCCTCCACCAATTAGCAATCAAAAAAAAAAAATACTAACCTAATGGTGTCAGTTCTTCAACTGAGCTTCCCTCTTCCCAGATAGGTCAAGTTAGTAACCAAGATCCATCAACCCAAGGCTGTTCGACAAATACTTGTGTTTTGTATTTAAGAGTAAGAAGAAATTTGAAGCAGCCACGTTCCATAATTCCCTGGGCCACTGGAAGAGCTGGGTGCAGCTGAGATTTCTCATCTGAAAAGGCAGGTGGGTTCCTAAGGCCCGGTGACCTCCCAGCAAAGCTTCAGGTATCTGGGATCAGAGATAGCCCCCGTACAGCTGAGAAGGGGTGGCATGGGTGTCCCCATACAGCTGTTTAGGGTTTACTGTTTTATCCTTGGTCTTGGCTATGCAAACCTCTCCATCTGGGCTGGAGTGGGGAAGAGGTCAGTCCACTGCTAGCGTGTGGTCAGGGCAGTTGTGAGACTGACCTGTCCATATGAAGTTTTCCTGTTACCTTCGGCTCTGACTTCTATTTTATCCACCTTAGAAACCCCTGCTCCAGGGGCCTTTGGACTTCTAGGTGTATGAACTCTGGTCGAGTCTGGCTCCCTCTGGAGCCTTCTATCCTAAAGGATTCTATTTGAAAAAGTCCATTGTCACTCTGTCCCTTACATTGCATGCCAGCGAAGCTTGTTCCCCGGCACCTGCTCACTGCACACCCTCATCTGTGTGTGCTCATCCCTTAAAGAATCCCTGTAAGTCTCCAGTCGTACACCCGACACCGCGGAGAAACCCCTTTGTGGTTGTCTTGGCGGAGAGCAGAGATGAGCATGTACAGTCAAAGCAGCTTCTTGAACACCACACCAACGCTCTGTCGCTCTTCGTGCAACTTGGACTCCACATTCAGCTCTTACCGCAGATGGTACACACAGCTGGCGATGAACCTGTGGTCACTCTCTGCACACCATCCTTCCCCACATCTCTGTCCATGTTCCATTGCTAGAACAAAATACCAGAGCCCAGAAATTTAAATTTAAAAGAAGTGTATTTGTTTCAAAGTCATGGAAATAGGAAGTCCAAGATTCTTGGGTTATGGGATGGATCTCTGGTGCTCAGGAAACGGGGATAGGGGATTGGGGGTGGCTGGGAGGGATGTTCTGACTACTGGCTGCTGGGAGGTGACTTGAGCCATACCACATGACACAGCAGTTCAGGGAGGGTCAGGTGCCTGACCGTGAGCACACTCAGTACAGCCTTGAAATGGAAAATAATAACACAAAGGTGTCACGGAAATTGTCCTCAGGGCACAGCACAGAAGAAGGATGCTCTGTTCAGGAAAATTACTCCCTGACTAATGACATCACTGATGACGACATACGATGACTGTGAACACCAATTACGCACACTGTGGTGGTTTGGATGAGAATGCCCCCCAAAGGCTCATATATTTGAATGCTTGGTCTCCAGTTGGTGGAACTGTTTTGAGAAGGAGTTGATATGGGCTTTTTGAAAGAAGAATATCACTAGGGTTGGGTTTTAAGGTTTCAAAAGCCCACTCCTGTAACTAAGGCTTCTCTGCATCCCACCCGGTCCACAGCCACTTATAAACACCCAGAGGCTTAATATTAACTATAATTCTTTAACCAATGGATCAGGCTTATTACTAACTAGCTCTTACATATAAATAAACCCATTTCAGTTGATATGTGTATTGTCACGTGGTCCATGGCTTAACAGTAATTCTCTTGCATCTTACTCCCCTGGCAGCTGCTGGCATCTCTCTTGACTCCACCTTCTTTCTCTCTGTATCTCTGCTTAGATTTCCTGCCTTGCTATATTCTGCCCTTCCATAGGACAAAGCAGCTTTATTCATCAACCAATTAAAGCAACACATGCTTGCAGTGTATAGAAGGACACCCCACATCCCACTCCACTCCCAAGTAGCTCTCTATGGCTCATGCCTGTGGATCAAGATGTGAGCTCTCAGCTACTGCTCCAGCTCCATGCCTGCCTGCCTGCTTGCCTGCTACAATGCTCTCCACCATAATGGTCATAGACTCTAGCCTTCTGGAACTGTAAGCCCCCCCCCCCCCCAAAAAAAACCTCTTTCTTCTGTAAGTGGCCTTGGCCATGGTATCTTATCATAGCAATAGAAAGTAATTAAAATAGACACCAAGTTCACTCAATAGCCAGGTCCTCTAGGAAAGCAGACTTCTGGGGACAGGTCTGATGGGCAGGCTGACTCCATTTCTGCTTCCTGGGGTTGGAGGTAGTGAAAGTGCTGGAAGCAGAAATAATGGAATTCTTGGAGGTTCTAATCATTCTTGGATATTTGGCTCATTAAGGCTCCTTGCCTTCCCATACCCCCAAAGTTTTTCCTCTCTGGTAAATATTTTTATAGGCAAAAAGTCTGGACTCTGTGCACCTTCAAATTCTGGTGGCTGGTCTACAGGAGAGCGGGGGCCTTACGGCTCACTGTCTGAGAGCTGTTTCCACCGGTGCCTGCCAGCCAAGGAGTGGGAATCAGAGAAGTAGGCTGTGCTCAAGTGGCTTTTCCTCTCTCAAATGCTGAAATGAGCACTAATTAACCTGCAGCAATTAGAGGAGTGCTTAGATTTCTGTGTGTGTGCTTAGACTCTGATCCACACTGCCTGCCGTGCAAGCTCCTACCTGCTTAGATGTACCCCGGCTCCTCTCTGGAGCCTGGGATACTTCAAGTCATGCTCTGAATGACCATGCCCATGTACTGCAGGACAGCCCTCTGTGCTGTAAGATGTTGGGAGTGATGGGCAGGGTATCCAC
This sequence comes from Alexandromys fortis, assembly GCF_014885135.2. Taxonomy (NCBI): domain Eukaryota; kingdom Metazoa; phylum Chordata; class Mammalia; order Rodentia; family Cricetidae; genus Alexandromys; species Alexandromys fortis. The sequence goes on along the minus strand of NW_026067961.1, from coordinate 2,327,160 downwards.
CCTGCACAGGGAGCGAGACCATGCCACCCACTGCTATGAGACACTGATTGGTATCCCCAGGTTCCTACACTAAAGTCCTAGCACCCAACACTTTGGGATGTGACTGTTTAGAGACGAGGTCCTTAAAGGGCCCCCTGAATAGAATGAGGTCACTGGTGTGGCCCTCATCCAATCCAATGGCTGCTGTCCTAAGCAAAGAAGATGAGGAGGGAGGAGAGGAGGAATGCTGTTCATTTCTTTTCCAACTTGACACAAACTAGAGTCACTCAGGAAGTGGGACCTTCAATTAAAGAATTGCCCCCATCAAATCAGCTTGTAGGCATATCTATGGGGCATTTTCTTAATTAATAATTGATGTGGAAGGGTCCAGTTCATTTTGGGCAGTGCCACCCCTAGGTAGGTATTCTGGGTATAATAAAGCAGGCCAAGTGAACTATCTATGGGGAGCTTCAGTCCCTATCTGCAGGTCCTTGCCTTGCATCCCTGTCCCGACTTCCCTTGACTATGGACTGTGGTTGGAATCTGTAAGACCAATAAACCTTTCTTCCTCAAGCTGCTCTTTGTTATGGTATCTTACATGAATTCTAATTGGTCTTAATAATAAAAACCCAGAGTCAGCTCTAGCGATTAATACTAAAAGATCAGAGAAGCAGAGTGGCCAGTCACTAGAGAGTTCTTACCTCTACCCATGGTCAGACCAAAGGGGGGATCCTATCTCAGACTTCTGCTGTCTCTACAAAACCTCAGACTGTATCTGCTCCTGTCTCCTCCTGTCTTATATTCCTCTCTCCACCCAGCCATATCACTCCTGTCTCCACCTCCCTAGGGCTGGGATTAAAGACGTTGGATCCCAACTCAAGGATCACCTTTGTGTGAGCTCTGTTTCTCTTTTAGACAGATTCAATTTCGTGTAGTCCAGGGTGGCCTTGAACTCACAGAGATCCTTCAGCCCCTGTCTTCCAAGTGCTGGGATTAAAGGTATGTGCCACCACGGCCTGGCCTCTCTGGCTAACTAGTAACTTAGCTCCACACACTGGTCTTCAGGCAAGCTTCATTTGTTAGATTACAGACAGAATATCACGACAGTGGTATTTATCATGACAGCAGAAATCAGATGGTGACGGATGAGGAGCGTGCAGAGGGAGCAGGGAGCAGTGCAGGCCAAGGCGGAGGCTGCAGGAGGAAGCCGTCTCTTCTGCAGCGTGACCCCGGATTTCAGCTTCCTGGGCCGATGGACAACACGCTTCTATTCTTTAAACTGCCCAGTCTGGGATACTTATTTTGTCAGCCTGAAGAGATGAATCCACACATCTCACGGGTGAGCGTGGTGATGGCAGATGGTCATGCCCATCCCTGGACAGCAGAGCACCCTGCAGTATCCGACTCCAGGACCAGACTGCGATGCTGTGGAGCACACGCTGGCCCCAGCTAAGCTGGGTGCTCCTCACAGCATCCCACAATTATAGCGCGAGAGATACTCTCATCAGAGAGAAGCGTGTGCTACCTCAGCTGTCCAGCTGAAGCTCTGACATTATTGTTCCCCTCCAGGACACACATATGAGGTTCTGGGTCACTTTTCCCAGGGCTCCTGATTTGCTGTAGCTCTAGTTCAGGGTGGAGTCTCTGAGATGCTGAGTTCATGGGAACTCAGTGTTTGTGGAACCCATTAAACATGCTGAATTTTCTTTTAAATGAAAAAATTCACTTATTGTTGACCATGTCCTTTGCTTTACAGAAGCTTTTCAGTTTCAGGAGGTCCCGTTTATTAATTGTTTCTCTCAGTGTCTGTGCTACTGGGGTTATATTTAGGAAGTGGTCTCCTGTGCCAATGCATTCAAGTGTACTTCCCACTTTCTCTTCTATGAGGTTCAGTGTGGCTGGCTTTATGTTAAGGTCTTTGATCCATTTGGACTTGAGTGTTGTGCATGGCAATAGATATGATCTATTTTCATTCTTCTACAGGTTGACATCCAGTTATGCCAGCACCATTTTTCTTTTTTTCCATTTTATATTTTTTTACTTCTTTGTCAAAAATCGGGTGTTCAAAGTGTGACACACTTTGTCAAAAAAAGTGTGTGAATTGATATCTGGGTCTTTGATTAGGTTCCATTGGCCCTCCTGTCTGTTCTTATGCCAATACCAGGCTGTTTTCAGTACTGTAGCTCTGTAGTAGAGTTTGAGGTAGGGATTGTGATGCCTCCAGAAATTCCTTTATTGTACAGGATTGTTTTGTCTATCCCGGATTTTTTTGCTTTTCCATATGAAGTTGAGTGCAGTTCTTTTGAGGTCTGTGAAGAATTTTTCTGGGATTTTGATTGACATTGCATTGAATCTGTAGATTGCTTTTGGTAAGATTGCCATTTTTACTATGTTAAATTCTACCTACCCAAGAGCATGGGAGACCTTTCCATTTTCTGATGTCTTGGTCAATTTGTTTCTTCAAAGACTTAAAGTTCTTGTCATACAGGTCTTTTCACATATTTTATTAGAGTTATTATATAATACATATTATTACTCCAAGATATTTTGTGTTATTTGTGGTTAGTGTGAAGGGTAATGTTTTTCTGATTTCTTTCTCAGCCCACTTATCATCTGTGTAAAGGAGGGCTACTGATTTTTTCTAGTTAATCTTATATCATGCTACATTATTGAAGGTGTTTATGAGTTGTAGAAGTTCCTTGGTAGAATTTTTTGGGTCACTTATGTAAACTATCATATCATCAGCAAATAGTGAGAGTTTGAGAGTTTGACTTCTTCTTTTTTGATTTGTAGCCCCTTGATCTCCTTTTGTTGTCTTATTGTTCTAGCTAGTGCCGTGCACCGCACCCCCGGGTCTGCGCTCTGTGCACTGGACCCAGTTTGCAAGTTTCGGGCAAGGGGGCTGGAGGTTAAAATACACAAACACACAAACAGAGAGTCAGAGACACAGGTCATCCTTGAATTCCCCCAAAATGCCCCCTTTATTGTGTTCAGGGGCAGATTATATAGAGATAGCCACGCCCCAGCCAAACCCACCAGAAACCACTCTCCTGCCATCAGGAACTCCTCAAGGTCTCGTGCTCAGAGCAGCTGTAGGCACTCAGATCAGGGGATTACAAGAAATTCAGGATCTGGAGTCTCACTGCTCCCAACAAGCTAGGACCTCGAAAATTTTTATTAAGTAATATGGAGAGAGTGGGCAATCTTGTCTTGTTCCTGATTTCAGTGGGATTCTTTGAGATTCTCTCCATTTAGTCTGATGTTGGCTGTTGGCTTGCTGTATTAATGGCAGCCTATAGAATGGGAAAAAACTTCACCAACCGCACATTGGATAAAGGGCTGATCTCCAAAATACAAAGAACTCAAGAAATTGGTCATCAAAAGAACAAATAATCCAATAAAAAATGGGGTACAGACGTAAACAGAGAACTCTCAACAGATGAATTTAAAATGGCTGAAAGACACTTAAGGAAATATTCAGCATCCTTAGCTATCAGAGAAATGCGAATCAAAACAACTCTGAGATTCCATCTTACACTTGTAAGAATGGTCAAGATCAAAAACACTGATGACAACTTATGCTGGAGAAGTTGTGGGGTAAAGGGAACGCTTCTGCATTGCTAGTGGGAATGCAAGCTGGTACAGCGCCTTTGGATGTCAGTATGGTGATTTCTCAGAAAATTAGGAAACAAACTTTTTCAAGACCCATTTTTGGTCTTGAAAAATGGTCAAGATACCATTTTTGGGTATATATTCAAAGGGTGCTCAATCTTACCACAAGGACATATGCTCAACTATGTTCATAGCATTATTGTTTGTCATAGGCAGAACCTGGAAACAGCCTAAATGCCCTTCGACTGAAGAATGGATAAGGAAAATGTGGTACATTTACACAATGGAATACTACACAGCAGAAAATAAAAATAACGACATCTTGAAATTTGTGGGCAAATGGATGGTTCTAGAAAACATCATACTGAGTGAGGTAACCCAGACCCAGAAAGACAAATATCATACATACTTACCCATAAGTGGCTTTAAGACATAAAGGAAAGAAAAACCAGTCTATAATTCACAATTCCAGAGAACCTAGACAACAAAGAGACATTCATGGATCTAATCTACGTGGGAAGTAGAAAAAGACAAGATCTCCTGAGTAAATTGGGAGTATGGGGACCATGGGAGAGGGTAGAAGGAGAGCGGAGAGGAAGGGAGTGGAGTGGAGAGACATATATAGCTCAGTAAAACAATAAAAAGTATTAAGTTGTGTTTGTGCACGTGAGTGTGTACAGGCATTTTGTGGCACAGCACACACATGGGGTTTAGAAGACAAGGTTTGGCAGCCAGTGTTTGCCACTGTTTTGCAGAAGCAGGGTGTCTCTTGTTTTAGCCACACAATGGACTCCAGCTGGCACAGAGCTTCTGAACAGCGCTCCCTTCTCTACCCGCCATCTCTCCATAGGAGCACTGTGATTCCAGAGCTGCATCACCATATACGGCCTTTTAGGTGGGCTCCAGGGATGGAACTTGGATCACTAAGCTTCTATAACTAGCACCCTTACCTACTGAGCAACCGCCCCCCCCCCCCCCCCCCCCCCCCCCCCCCCCCCTTGGTTCCAGGACACTCCATTACACTTTACACAGAGAAAGCCTGTCTTGAACCCCCCCCCCCCCCCCCCCCCCCCCCCCCGCCCCATCCCCCCCCCCCCCCCCCCCCCGGCCCATCAATGAGCCCACAGTGGGTTCTTGAAACCAGGTAACAGGGAGCTTCTGTCTGCATCCCCTGCTGGTAACCTCAGGCTTGGGCCACAGGCTCAGTGCTTGCATGTTTTCCTTGTTGCTTGCATATAGAAGAGAGGATTACCCTCCCTCTGCTCTGTACCTTTCAAACACACTGAAGAGAGAAAAGTGTGGGATAGGAGGGTTCGAAGCAGTCCAGGGCCATAGCATTGTCTCCTGCCTGTCAGAAAGGACCCTGAGCACAGTACACGTTCTTACCCTGGCTCTCCCAAGCAAGAGCCAGGGCTCCCCTGAGATTCTAAAGTCATTGTATTTACAGATTGTGTTTTTTGCAGTCATAAATTCTGTGTTGTACTGTTTAAGCTGATGGGTTCACACAAAGAATGGATGGATGTGTAATGAAGAACCCATTGTTAAAAGAGCAAAGCAAAGGCAATGATAATGATGAATTAATTGGTGGACCATCCCACTCTGAGGGAGAGACCCCGCTGATTTATCAGGCCCAAGGCACGCCCACACATCTTTCTCACCCCGGCAGGTGATTTGGTTCCCAGGAACAGCACCATCAGTCACCTTTGCAATGTTAATTTGAATTTTATTGGCTTTCTAGTTTTGCTTGTATTTGAATTGTAAATTTATTTTGTTTCTATAGATGCATAAGAGCCATAAGGAGAAGCAGTTTATATACCTAACTTTATATTTATGCTTATTTAAGTGATATCATTATAAAAATAATTTGAGTTAAATTGCTCAAGCTGTCTAAACAATATAACACCATTCTGGCATCTAAACCAAATCCCGGGAGGAATAAATTAGAACATGTAAATAAATGACAAGCCAGGTAGAAGTCATTTACTGACTGTATTGATACAGGCGGATGTGTGTATATGTAAATAATGACTATGTATATACATTCTGCATGCATAGCATACACACCATATGTGCTCGCTATTACAGACACACAAGCATTCATAGGACACATGCATACATGTATGGGTATATACTGACTGTCAAAACAGCTCTCAGAACAACAGGAATGAGAGAGCCTGAATCTAAATCAAATGTGAATGATGTGGATTTAAGTTGTCCTGAAAACCATGTTCCCAGCTGAGTGAGTTTATGTGAACTTTCTGTTAGTGATCCCTAAGCCAAATTAGTACTTCCCACATGAGCATGGGTGTTCAGCCATCTCCTGGGACAGGAGCAGCCTGCCAGTGGCCAAAGGAGAGTGACTCTCCTTCCCAAAGTAGCCATGAGCTTCCATTTGCTTCTAAGGCAAGGGTGGGTCTTGCCGCTCCCCAATTTGTGTTTGAACTTTGACCCACTTTGTCTTATGAAGTGACCATGACTGAGTAGGTGTGTGGCAACCATGTCCTGCCCTAAAGTCAGCGTGCCACGGCTCCTCTCTCCACCAACCTCCATTCTTTCCACCCACACTTCAGTGATGCTCCCTGGAGGTGCTTAAGAAAGGTAATTCCCTGGGAGGTGCCTTAAATCCCAGCACTTGGGCGGCAGAGACAAGAGGGTCTCTGTAAGTTTCAGTACAGCCTGATCTTCAAAGTGAGTACCAGGACAGCCAGAGATGTTACACAGAGAAATCCTGTCTCAACTTTGGGCTGATGAGGGAGGGGGACTTGATTGGGGGAGGGGGAGGGAAATGGGAGGCGTTGGTGGGGAAGAGACAGAAATCTTTAATAAATGAATAAATAATAATAAAAAAATGAGAGAGAGTGAGAGAGTTAGTTCATAGCTGAACAATCACAGTGACTTATACTTGGCGATTTACATAATAATTACTTTATTTTATATGCAAAGTGTTTTGGCATGTATCTCTGTGCATCACATGGGTACCTGGTGCCCACGGAGACCAGAAGATGGAATACTTTTAGCCCCAGTCATCCCCTATGCCCTAGAACTACCAAATCCGAGTCCTGAGAAAGAGTGGCCAGTGTTCTTAACTGCTGAGCCATCTCCCCAACCCAATACTCGACACTGTTATGGTCACAGAACAAAGGGAAGTCACAAATCAAGGCATGTTCCAATCACACTGGCAGGAAGATGAGGTAGGAAGGCCACAGTCAAGCAGGGAAACTGCCGTGAGCTCTGGATACTATTTGAGGACGTTCTTAGTGTTGGGTTGGTGGAAGATATTAGTCTGTTGGCACATTTCAAAGTCATTGTCTGATAGCTGAGAGGATGCTAGGTCAGCTTCCGGGGTGGACAATGGATGTCCATTCAGGGGGCTGAAGATAGCTCAAGATCACTTTGTTCTGTCTGTAGCTTCCCCATTTTCCGTAGTTACAATGTTGTCATCGATCTGTCAGCCTTGGGAACTTATCCTTAATGCAGGCATGACATGATCCAAAGCTGGGGGAGATGGCTCAGCAGTAAAGAGTACTGGCTTCTCTTCCAGAGAGGCTGGGTTCAATTCTCAGGACCCACTTGGCAGCTCACAGCCATCTGTAATTCCAATTCCAGGAGATCTGACACCCTCTTTTGACCCCGTGGGCACTTGATCCACGAACAGGCATGCAGGCAAAACACTCAGACACATAAAATAAAGATAATCATTCAGGTTGCATGCTGAGTTGCCCAGGTCGTGACTTTGAACACGCGTAGACAGTAAGACACACGCTGCCTGGATGCATGCCACCGTCCAATTATGAACAGCTATTGCAGCCTGAAGAATGCTCGTGCCTTGCACTCCCCTTCTCTCTGCAGACTGCCGCAGGGCATCCTGGAGCTGTGTCCAGCTGGGGACAGCCCCTCATCCCTGTCCCATCTCTCCTGTGTTTGGTGTGACCTCATCCCTGCCCTTCCCTATGCTCTGAAGATGCCGGGAAGAGCAGCAGTGGAGGCTGGGGAGGATTATGGGTTTTCTCTAGGAGCTGTCTGACCTCGGTCAGCTGTAATCCACAGCCTCTCATCCTTCTGTGGGTGCCTTCCTTCTGGATGGCCACGTTAACACACTAGTCTCTGTGTTTGGGGGCAGCATGCAGGTTTGAATTAACTTGAGCAAACAGCATTTAGGAAGTACGGTCTGCTTTAGGATAACCTGTCACTGCGCAGCCAGGCCCAGAGGCCCAGGCAGCTGGTACACTCTCCTCGTCTTCACTGCAGACTAGAAAACCCATCCCTGTGGGGGCTGTTCCTGGAGCTATCCAGTCTAACACCCCTTCCTCCCCACCTCTGTGGAGTCATGCCTGTGGGGCCCCGTGTCCATCCTCTTGAGCCTGCCCGTTACTGCCTAACCTTCCTCTTCCAGGGTGAACACGTTTCCCCTGGCATCTCCTCCGCAAGTACCACCAGCTCGGTTGCGTGCGTCTTCACAAGGGGAGGAATGGAAGTCAGAAGCCATGGGATGGGAGTTCTTGGTAATTAATTGAAGACGGTGAAGCAGAGTTCTACCGGGCAGTAATTGGATTTCAGTCCCTCGGGAGTTGTTTTAAACACAGATGCTGATGTAGGAGCTGCCTTTTCCTGCAGTCATGTCTCTCTGTCATATCTAACGGCAGCTGAATCCTGAGACAAATGCCCCGAAGTCTAATGGACTTTACCAGTCAGAGCCAGAGCCGGTGAGGCTAGAGGATCAAGCCTGTGAGGCTGAGCTTCGGTGAGGAACGGTCCAGGAGAAATACCCGGGGATCCCTCTAAGGTCCATGCATTCCGTTGCCGATGCTCTTGCTTGGCTCATGTTAAGGCTGGGGAAAGTGTCTCCAAGAGGCCCAAGTGAGTGTGTGTGTGTGTGTGTGTGTGTGTGTGTGTGTTTTAGGGGTCAGTTACATGCTCTTCAATAGCGTGTGTGAGCCATTCCCCCTTGCGTGCTGACCCACCCCTTCCTGTCTGTATATGCATCTGAGTGCTCCAGGTGATGGCTAAGCCATTCCACCCCCTGTCCAGGGCAGGGGCAGCTGCCTGCAGTGACCCACCAGGGCAGTGGCATCACCGTTTAGATTCTTTACATCTCTGTTAGCGACATTCTTGCTCTTTCTGTACACTAAGTGTCCTCCGCCCAAAACCCCGATGAGAGTTCAGCTTTTCTGGCAACACCTTGACTAGTCTAGACATCACATGCTCCTCAGAGACAATGGCTGTCAATGCTTGCCACCTGCAAATGGGCCTGAGCAAGAGGGTGTCTGTATGTCAACTCATTTGGTCCTCCTCCATCCAGTTAACAGTTCAAGATACACATTTTCTTCTTAGGCAGGGAGAAATGAAATTGTATAGTTTGAGCTCTTTTCTGTTTGTGACCTTAAGTAAGAGGCCGACCATTTGGGAGACTCAGCTGGAGGAATTGCCAGGACAACTATATCTTAGGATTCCTCTCTATGAACTCAAAAGATTGACTTCCAAACTGGTGCCCCTCATCCATCTCTCTAGACTCTGGTCCCCTCCTCAGCCCTCTTGCTATTGTGTGGATCTGGGTGGGTGGGATGTTGTCAGTCTGGACCTCCAGCTCCAGAGACAAGTGTGGAGACAAAGGTGCATTCTTGAGCTCTTTGATGTGCCTGTCTGGGTCCCAGGAGACTAGGCTAGCTCACGCAGCAGGCTGTGGTGTCACTCAGATGACAATGACATGGCACTAACCTGTGGGAAGAACATCTTTCAGGAGACCCAGGACCATTCCCTGGAGAGGGAGGCCCACGGAGGCCAGCCCATTCACCCGTGTTTGTTCATTTCATCTCTCACGCACAAGCAAGATGGAGGGACATCTTTTTTTTTTTTTTTTTTTTTTTTTTTTTTTTTTTTTTTTTTTTTTTTTTTTTTTTTTT
>NW_026067961.1:2307980-2317617 GCF_014885135.2 Alexandromys fortis | reverse complement strand
TTTTTTTTTTTGGTTTTTCGAGACAGGGTTTCTCTGTGGCTTTGGAGCCTGTCCTGGAACTAGCTCTGTAGACCAGGCTGGTCTCGAACTCACAGAGATCCTCCTGCCTCTGCCTCCCAGGAAAGGACCCTGTTGGCCTTCGGCTGCTGACCTGCCTTCACTTCGGGACCTTTGCCGTTCCTCTTCTGCTCAGTCCAGGGAACCCAACCCTTCAGCCACCATCTGGGCTTCCTGTTTCTAGCCTGTCCAGAGGCCGCACCAGGTCACCTGACTCCTAGCGGACAGGCTGTCCTTGATGCTCTCGTCCCACTGCGGTTCTCACACTGGTGGGCTAGAGAGGTGTACAAAGTCCAGGGGCATTTATAAAAGAGACACAAGTGCACACACATACACACACACACACAAAAAAAAAACCAAACAAATGAGAAACTATTATTACCCGGCAACTCCAAGCCCAGAAAGGACAAGGTGAACGCTGCTCTCCCCACCGGATTTTAGTATGCGTCTGCTCGGCAGAAAATCTATTTACATGAAGCTGGGAGATGCACACATTTTCTGTAAGGTTTAACTTTCTCGACAGGGAGCATTAACTGCGAAGCTTATGGCTTGCGGTGTGTATCCGTTACCTCGGGGCAGGAACAGCCGTCCACTAGCGGCTCCCGGAGAGTCTCGTCACGACCCAGTGTTGAGTTTGATTGTGTATTTTTAGCAGCATTGGAAGTGAACAGATGGCTTCTTAAGCAATTTGACCTATTGACGCAGCATTTACCGCCAGCTGCTTCTCTGCGGCTCCTCCCCGGGAAGAAGCACGGGGGCAGTTCTAATCTGCTCAATACACGCTTGCAGGGTGAACGGATGTTGGCTGAAGGAAGATTCTTCTTTTCTTTTTTGGAGGATTAGAGGTGACAACCTCTGTCCTTTGCTCTTTATGGTGGTTAAGGACTTTGGGGAGCTTAGGCTGGCAAACACAGTGAGAGTGTGTCTGAGCAGCAGAGGTAAAAGCAAAAAAATAAGACCCAAAGGCCACCAACCTCTCTTCCCTTTGGACTCCCTCAGATTGTCTCTAATTCTGTCCTGGACAACACTCCCTAGAAACCCAGGTGCAGGTGTGATTGATCCTCCTGTCCTTATGGGATGGTGTGAAAAAGCACCTCTGTTGGGCTTCCAACTGGGGCTGCCGCATGTCCTTGCCAGCTCTAGCAAACAAGTGAGTGTCCAGGGGAATACAAGAGGCTGGAGGAAACCAAGTCAACGGCTTCTGGAGGCCATTTCTAGGGCTTGGGTATCTCCCTCGGTTTAATGTACTAGGGTGTCCTTGGTGTGAATATGGTAATGGCCCCACAAGTTACAGGTGCACTACTCAGGGAGGCACTGTTGAGATGCTCTGTGGAACTCCAGGAAGGAGGGCACAGCAGGAGGTCCCAGGGTCCTTAGACTTCTTGAAGGGCTGATAGGGCCCCTGCACCTTGCTTTTCTCTTCTTAATTCTTGACTGTAAGTTTAACTCTTTGGCCTACCACATACCCCCTGCTCCCTTCAGATACACGTTTGTTATTTCCACATTCAGTCCAGAAGAGTTTTACCAAGGATGGATGCTGAGTTGTACTGTGTAGATTTTAGAAGCTGTGAAAGTGTGAAGATGGCATCTTAAACAATTACACCCACTGGCAAGTCTGCCAGAGACTCAAAGCCACAGTTTTCGTGATTGTTACTGCAGCATCGTAAATCAAGTGAGCCTTTTCTCTCATTGTCTTGGGGCTGGAGAGCTGGCTCAGCAGCTAAGAGCACTGTCTGCTCTTGCAGAGGACCTGGGTTTGATTCCCAGCACCCCAGGCTCACAACCATCTGCAATTCCAGTTCCAGGGGATCTGATGCTTTCTTCTGGCCTCTGTAGGCGATGCATGCATGCGGGGCACAGGCACACATACAATCAAAACACACATACACATAACATAAAATGAGAAGTGGAATGAATCTGAGAGTTTGAAGGAACAGGCTAGAGACAGCTTAGAATGCTGTGAGAAGAACTTAAAAAGATTTTATTCTTAATACGTGTGTGTGTGTGTGTGTGTGTGTGTGTGTCTGTGTGTGTGTGTGTGAAATGCAGCACCTTCAGAGGCCAGAAGAGATCATGTCCCCTGGATCAGGAGTTACAGGTGGGCGTGAGCTGCCGAACATGAGTGCCAGTAACCCAACCAGGGTCCTTGCCAAGAACAGTAAGTGTTCATAACCACTAAGACATCTGTCTTAGTCAGTGTTCTGTGGCTGTGAGAAGACACCATGACTAAGGCAACTCTTATGAAAGAAAGCATTTGATTGGGGGATTGTTTACAGTTGTAGAGACTTATTCCGTTGTCATCACTGTGGGAAGCATGGTGACACGTAGGCAGACTTGGTGCTGGAGAGGTAGCTGAGAATTCTGCCTCGGGATCAGCAGGGAGCAGGAAGAGAGAGCGACTCAGGGCTTGGATGGGCTTTTGAAATCTCAAGCCCACGCCCTGTGACACATTTCCTCCAACAAGGCCACACCTCCTAATCTTTCCAATCCTTTCAAATAGTGCCACTCCCTAATGACTAAGCATTCAAATGCATGAGCCTATGAGGGTCGTTCTGATTCAAACCACCAGGACTTCTCTCTATCTTCCTGTGAACAGAGCTTAGTGAGTATTTATGATGAAGGTGAGACCAGGATGCTGATACAGATGTAGGCACTCAGGTTAAGATGCTGGGTTTTGAAGGATGCAAGGTCTCAGGTGGGGAACAGAATTGGGGTTTTCCTTTGTTATAATAGGGAAAGGATTAGCTGCATTTTGTCCTACACTTGGGCTTTGTGCAAGGGCCAGGATGACTTTATCTGGCAGAAGAAATTTGTTTTAGACAACTTTATAGTACAAATTGAGATTAAAACAAAAAAAAAGTTGAAAATTTTTGTAATTTGGATACCAAAGGGGCACAGGTAGGATTTCACCCCAGGAGGGTTCAGTTTCTAGTGCCAATACAGGACAGCCAAGTACCTGGCATCAAAATTGGTGTGGGAGAATTGTTTGTAATCTGTCAATCATGTTTTAAGTAAAACGCTGATTGGCTAGGCAGGAAATATAGGCGGGAAAACCAGACAGGAAGTAGAAATGAAAAGCAGGGGCCTCAAGGGCAGCTCAGAAATCTGCAATCTCCACTCTCTCCCCAGTCCTCAAATGCACTGTCCTAGTCAACAGTAACTGTCAACTCAACACAGACTGGAATTGCCCAGAAAGAAAGAGTTTCGATGAGTAATTGTCTCCATCAAGTTGGTTTGGGATGTGTCTGTGGGGGTTGTCAATTGTCTCTATTGATGCAGGAGGGTCCAGCCTACTATGGGCGATACCATCACCTGGGAAGGTGGTCCTGGGCTGTATAAGAAAGCTAACTGGGCCCGAGTCCATGAGCAAGCCAGGTTCAGGTCTCACTTTGGACTGATCTCTCTTGTATATCCTCTCTTTGTTATGGGATTCCTTATTTTAAAATGGAAATGCTCAGCCCTGCTTCTGTTCTACCCTTGAATGTGGACTCATAGTGATCCCTATTTGATTTTCACAAGGGCTCAGAGTGGAGCCTTCAGACGTGGGCCTTAGACCACTGCTGGAGACTCTTGGGGAGGGATGAGCTATGTGCAGCTGACATTGTGAGACGGACCTGAGTCCTTGGGACCAGGGGCGTGGACTATAGACAATGTCCTCTCAACACCCACGTGCTAAAGCCTTGCTCTACAGGGCAGCACTATTGTGAGAGTCTCTGTATCATTAGGAGATGCCTTGGATCATTCTGGTGTTGGATCAATCCCCTTGAAGGGGACTGTGTGGAAATCTCCTTTTTGCCTTCTTCTTTGAAATGAAGAGTTTGCAGTGTCCTGTCCCCCCTAGTGGGGGCCAAAGCAGTGGGTCCACCTCTTCTTGAACGGAACTGACAAAGTCGTGTGCTAACTGCATCATTTCTCACCAAGGCGATTGTCTCAGGCGCTTTCCTACAGCGGCAAAACCCGAGGAACAGGAAACTCCATTTCCGCAGCCGCACACTAATGGCATCTGTAGGTAGGACCTCTGGGAGGTAATTGAGTCACGATGGCCACTTCTGGAATGGACTGGTGGTTTAATGGGCTACGGCAGGAGTGGGTCTGTTGTGAAACTGAGCTCTCATGTCTCATGTTTTCCTCCTCTGTGCCGCACTGCACCATGCGGGCACTCATGGGAGCTTGGCAGCTGTTGGCACCGTGCTCTTGGACTCCCACCCTCTAGAACCATGATCTAAACAAACCTCTCTCCTTCAGGGATTACGCAGTCTTTGGTTTTCAGTTGCAACAGGAGAAAACGGACGAAGACAAAACTCAAGAGGAGCCCGTGAGCTCTTCTGACAGAGGACTCTCGATGGCCTGGCTATGTCCTGGAGAGCCCATAAGTCCAGAGACCTTCATCATACCCCCATGGTCAGCCCTTTTCTTCCCAATAAGAAGGGTTAGGAGTCTGTGGGGCCAGGTGTTGAGCATGAAACTTGTCCAACTTGATCTTTCCCATTCCCCTGCCCCTCGTCACTGGTGACAGTCCCTCCCTGGCCTCTATCTCCCCACCAGAACAGAGATCAGAGTGTCCTGTTTCTGTCAGACTTGGTTCTCAGCAGGATTCTGGCCAGTTCCTTCCCGCCCTGAGTGGCAGGACAGTCAGCAAACCTGGCTGGCAGATGGGCGAGATGGGCAGGAGCAAAGCCATGGAGAACTGGACCTGGTGGGTCTGAGAAATGATTTTTTTTCTCTATTTAATGCTCTAGTTTTAGGCCTTGCAATGTGCTGCTAACACCGTAGATGTGCCCATGAGTGTCTGCACTGGAGGGAGTGGTTCTCACTGAGAGGTCATCACTCTCAGGAGTGACAGGCACCTCTGGTCAGGAAGGGTGGAGACTGGCCGGGCCCTGGCTGGCAGCGCAAAGGGTTCACAGAAGCTCAGACTCAGCAGGGGCCTGAAAAATTCTGTGAGACTCAGTTTCTTCCCCAGTATGACACAGACAAGATTAGACATGTCCCATGCTGTCCTGAGACATGGATGGGGGGCAGTGATCATGTGTGCTTGTGCCAGGAGTGGCTGTATCTCTGTGGTAAGCTCTTCCCACAGGAATCTACTCAGAACGTTCTTCCTTTGAAAGGGCTCCTGTGACCACACCCATCCTACTCCAGTCCGACTCCTGGGGACCAGGGCCATGGGAAGCTTGTGTCTGTTGAGCCCCCTGCAGAAACAAGGACCAGGAAATCAGTTGGCTCAGCTGCAGCCAGGCTTGCTTGCAGCCAGGCTTTGAAAGGCTCTGAGTCCAGGGGCAGAGGCCACATTTCTGTCTTCTCCCTCTCTCTCCCTCCCACAGGCCCTGCTCCCTGGAGGCTTCCTGCTGCAGTGTGGCTGCAGGAGGGAGACCTGCAGAGTCTGGCCATGTCAAAGACATCCAGCCTATAAGGGAATGGGAACCATAGTTCTCCTGGACTGCAGGCTCCAAAGTGGGCAGCTTTTCTGCCCAGTTCGCCTAGAGATTACCCCAGGTGTGGGGAGCCAGACCAAGCCAGGACTTTCTCCGAGGCCCCTATGAAAGGACAAAGGGAACTTTAGCTCCGTTTCCTGGTCCAGGAGTGGGCTTGGCAAAGCTGATGTGAAGCTGGAGTCAGTGCCTCACAGGAGTCAAGGTATGGTTTCTGGGGACCTGACTCCTCCCCCAGGGCTGTGGTTATTGGTCCTTAGGCAGCTAGGTCTGAGGTATCCAGTGTTCTCTTTGCCAGCATCATCTGACTTAGCTCTCTGCTGACCTTGGCTATTTTTATCCCTGATAATAGTTTACAGGATGTTAGAATTCGGAATGAACCTGCTTGGCAGAAGTCACCAGCTTTTGCAGAAGTCACAGCTTTTACATTGTCTTCCTCATTTCTCATCTCCAGTCCTCCCACTTTGGGAACCTGATTCCTTCGGGTTTGGGTCACCCAGGTGTCCCTTGCTACCCGAGTGTGGGGAGTGCCAAGTGTCTCTGCTGATGGCCCACAGGAGCCCAGGACAGACCTTCTCAGTCAGTCTTGCACATGGATTTCCCGCCTGCTTGGCATCTTGGTTTTGTGTGCACAGGACTGGGCGGAGTCATACGTCTTCTGATTTATGGAAACGAAGTCAAAACACACATACATTTCTATGTTCTTAAACTTGTAATTGTTTCTACAGAGGTGGAGTGGGCGGAGTCTAGAAGCCTCTGCCAATGAGAAGAAAGGTAGAGTTTTTGACTGTGTGCTAACCCGACTCAGCTCCACCCATTAGCAACAAGCACTTACTAAGCCCCTCCCTCTGAGATAGGCACTGTCTGCCTTTGCCCTCCATGTGCTCCTACTGTGTTGGCCCGCGGGGCAATTGCTCCCGAATGGTCTTGTGGGAATCTATAGGCATTTGCTAGTCTGCCCCTAGACCTTTTGGTTCCCAACACCCACATCTTGTTGGGTCAATATGACATATACAGCACATTACCACACATCAGCTTAAAGTTCCTAAAGTGGCCTCCTGCAGCCACGGCTCCGCACGCACACTCCATCCTGTTCCCCAGGGCCTTTTCAAGTCCATTTAATTCTATTTATGATCTCACCACCAACAGTGTATAAATTAAAGGGCAGATGGACGGACGAATGAAGGGACTTGCATGCATAATCCGCCAGCCTTGTTCCGAGGCCTCCAAATGCAAGGATATAATTTTTTTTAGGCTAATAAATGAAAAGCAGCTTCCCCTCCCGCCCAAGTGCTGCCTCAGCAGTCAGGGTTCAGCAAACAGCACATTCGTCTCTCTGGGGGACGGTGCCAAGGATAATATTTTGGCAGGTTATCTCAGCAGCTACTCAGTACAACGCTGCCGGTCAAAGGTCAGTTTATGAAGCAGGGATTTATAAAGTGAAGTTGGACCGGAGCTCTGCAGAGTCTACCTCAAGGAGCAGATCTGTCTTATCTCTGACAGATCCCGATGGGTGGTTGACTTGGAGCCCGACATGATGTCCAGGCCCTCAGGCTGCCCTGCTCCAGTCAGCAGCACCTGTCTGTCAGTCCATGTTGACTTCAGGAAGGAAGAGGAGGGCTTCTGCTGTGGCGCCTGCGCGTGGGTCTTTCCTTCTGCCGTGGTGGCTGCGCGTGGGTCTGCCCTTCTGCTGTGGCGCCTGCGCATAGGTCTGCCCTTCTGCTGTGGCGCCTGCGCGTGGGTCTGCGCTTTTGCTGTGGCGCCTGCGCGTGGGTCTGTCCTTCTGCTGTGGCGCCTGCGCGTGGGTCTGCCCTTCTGCTGTGGCGCCTGCGCGTGGGTCTTTTCTTCTGCTGTGGTGCCTGCGCATGGGTCTGTCCTTCTGCTGTGGTGCCTAAGTGTGGATCTGCCCTTCTGAGGCAGAAGGACTGACAGGTTTTGATGTCTGTATGTCTCCTCATAGTGAAATTCAATGGGATGTCAGTCATCTGGGAGCCAGGGATGACCAAGCATGCACGACCCAGCTCTTCCCACGGTGGATTCTACGTGTTTTGCCACCTGTGTGATAAATGCTGACACCCAGTGTAAAGATACAGCTATAAACAAAGGCTTGACACACGAGCATGAGTCAGACCATTTGCTCATTGGGCGTGGCCAAAAGTCAACATCCTCACGTGTTGTTTCATAGAGCAAGATCACTAGAGAGGAACAGCTTCATGGTAGAGAAGGAGGTATGGGGAGAGCCTGAATAAGGCTGCTGTGGTGGTCTGAATGAGAATGCCCCTCACAGGTTCATATGTTTGACTGCTTGGTCTCTAACTGGTGGGGCTGCTTGGAGGAAGGATCAGGAGGTGTGCCCTTGATGGAGAATCTGTGTCCCTGGGGGTGGGCTTTGAGGTTTTGAAAACCCACAATCTCTCTGTCTGTCTGTCTGACTGACTGACTAACTCTCTCTGTCTCTCTGTCTCATACTTGCAGGTAAGGATGTAAGTTCTCAGCTGCTGCTCCTGCCTACCTGCTGCTGCGCTTCCTGCCATGTTAGTCTTGGACTCTGTATGAGCCCAATAAACTCTTCCCTCTACAAGCTGCCTTGGCCATGGTGTCTCATCACAGCCATAGAAAAGCAACTAAGACCCCTGGGAATCTGGGACACTACGGTATCTCCCTCAAAAAGGTGAGTCTTTGGATTTTTGATGGTGGAACATACTTACTTGCTTTCTTGTGCTTGGCCCTGAGTTGGATGCAAGAGCAAAACACCCAAGAGCTGTTGGTTATGGAGCAGATCCTGCTGTTCTAGGGGGCGGTGGCTGCATGGGACTATGATTGGCTTCTCTAGATGCTGTAAGAGAGAATAGTTTTGGCCTTGCTTGCTTCAGGGCAGCCTGCTGGGATGGGTGCGGAACTCAGGAATGGTTTTCTGGGGGAGTCTAATATAGGCTACAGGTCATTTTAAAAGATCCACAGCCTATGTGGACCCTGGGGACCAGGGGCCTCCTCAGCTCTCAAGGACTGGTTAAGGTAAATGGTGGTCTGGAGACTCTGCCAGGGAGTCTGAGGGGAGAGGGGAGGATGGGTGTTGAGTCCAATCTTGCGATTATCTCTGTTGTCTGCGCCATCCTTCTCTGGGTGAAGAGAAGATCAAGGGTCCAAATAGGACGGGGGAAGCACATCAAGGAGGGGGAGGAGCCAGATGCTTCTGAGTGGATTCAAATGAACACTGAACTCCCCAGCAGGAAAGTAATAAAAAGGTTATGTGAACAGAAGTTTTGAGAAAAAAGCAGCCATGCCTACCTCAGAGATTCAACAGGGAGGGCTGACTGCAGAGATCTCTGTGTCTGGGGGACTGAGGAAATAGCTCGGAGGAGAAAATGAGAGCACTAGACTCTGGGTCCCTGGGACTCACGCAAGCCCAGCACACCTCTTGCAAGATGAGAGATGGACACAGGGAGAATGTCCCCTACCCCAGATGAGGGCCAGCCAGCCCGGCTCACACAGTAGGTGCGGCTGAATCACTCACTGGTCATGTCCTGAGATCCTGCACCATCCCACTCCCATCTCCTTCCTTCGTGAGAGAAAGATGTTTTCACCAAATACGCAGCTAGCAGACATGTTTGACAATAAGAACTAAAGCCTTAGGACCCATACCCAATCAGGTTCCTCCCAGCAACAAGAACAAGCTGTCCTTCTGGGAAGAGAATCCCATCCTGGAGTCTGAGAGCATGTGGTCCAGCCCTCCATGAAGTGGCTCTTCTCTCGGGGACGGGCCTTGTGTAGGTCCTGGTCCTCTGTGAGATGATGATGTGATGTTGATTTACTTTTACTGTGGTTGATTGATGAGGAATGTACATGGCAGGTTCACGCAATGGAACCCTTAGTCCTCAGTTGGCGGCGTTTGGTTGCAGTCTTTGACTTGCCCCTGCACTGTCTGGGGAACCCTAGCTTCCCTCCCCTCCAAAACCAGCCTGTCTAAACAAAGGACAGGGGCCGAAAAGTTCAGTTCCGCATTCCTGGAGATTAGTGCAGTTTTCTCCTCCCACACCGCTGGCAACCCACGTCCCCGCCTAAGCACTCAGCTTTTGATCACACTTGCTCACAACCCCAGCTTGTGCCGAACACGTCATCATCCCTCTCCTGCAATCTATAACCCCCCC
>NW_026067961.1:2236991-2307941 GCF_014885135.2 Alexandromys fortis | reverse complement strand
CCCGGCACGTGTCTTCTCTGGCCTCGTTCTCTGCCTGCGACCAGGGAATCTGCCTGGGAGTTGCTTTGTTCTCAATAAACCTGCTGTTGTACTTTTCCAGTTCTGCTTGGTCTGGCCCACGGCACTGGCGGAAAAACTTAACTATGGAGGACAGAAAGCCTATTAGGTGGAACTGTTATTTTATTGGAAGTACATTTCTAGGGTTGCACTTTGAAGGTTCATAGCCCCACCCCGCCTCCTGGGCTCTCTCAGCTTCCTGTGTATGGATAAAATGTGATCATCCAGCTTCCTGCTCCTGCCACGGTGCCATGACGTCCCCCCTATGACGTATGACTCTGTGGTGGACTCTGTCCTTCCCTCTCCTTCCCTGGGTGGCTTTGGGCATGGTGTTTGGTCACAGCATAGGGACAGTGGTTAATACATCTGGGAAGCCGTGTCTGCAGCACGAGCCAGGCGCTCAGGATGGCCTGAGACTCCACACAGAGGCACTCCCTGCAGGCTAATGAACGTGCCCCACGGCCCTCCGTGAAGAAAGGCGGAGCAGCTATTCCGTTCTTGGGACCCAATGGCTCTGGATTCATAGTCAGTGTCTGGTGTGAGCTCACTTGCTCCTGGGGCGGGGGTGGGGTGGGGTGGGGAGGGACTGCTTTCCTGTGGCATTGCTGCTCCTCAGCCAAGGTTGATCGGCGGGAACAGGAGTGACAGGAAGACCACGGTGTGGCTTCTGCTGTTGTGTGATTTCTCCTAAGGAGGTGTGAACAATGTCTATTCACCCTAGAGATAGACCCTACAGACCAGTGTAAGGAATCTTACCCTGAGGTAAGGTGGGTGGGGTGGAGGCGGGGGCACCTGTTCCTTTACTGATGGTTAGTGAGCTAATGGCTCTTTGTTACCAGGATTTGTTAGTGTAGCTCTCAGGATTGTAAACAACCCCGGAGGGAGCTTTAGAACTTACTAACCAGGAGCATGTAGCAGAGCTGGTGGGTCAGGAGAGGCCCTGGTTTTAACGCTTTACCTGGCCTGGGTGCATCTGAAGCCTCGAGTCTTCTCTGAGACCAAGGGCCTGAGAGGCTTGCTCAGCGATGGCGGGCAGCTATGACGGGTCTCTGACAGCTTCCCCCTAGCATCCTGGTGGCCTGAGACAGGGAGGGATAATCTCCAGGGCCCTCTTGGGACTGGGCATATGGAGCATGAGACCCCGAAAGCAGGATGGCTGCTTCTGTGACTTGTCCCAGCCCCACACCAGCACTGCAGGTCCCTGCTTCCGTGTTCATTGTTGTATACTCCTGCCCCTGAGGCTCAGCAAGCCCATTTGCCTCTCCGTCACCTGGCTTTCTGTGACATCCAGCTATTTCTCATCTCAGGGTTGTTTGTTATTCTACACACTTGGGGAACCAGCAGATCTGATTTCCCTTGGAGGGTAGCTTAGCTTGACCCGACACTTTCCTCTGTATGGCCTGGGCCTGCTGTCGCTTCCAGCACACAGTAGGTTACTCAACAATCTGTTGATAGGAATAGTAAAGGCTCTCGCTGGGCAGGTCCAATGACCCGAGTTTCCCCGATGGGAGGAGAGAACCAAACTGACTCCACAAAGTTGTCCTTTGACCCCCACAAGCTGTGGCATTCACACAGCACATGGTGCACATCATCACATACAGCATGTACACACACATCACACACAGCACATACACACATCACATGCATGTACACACAGCATGTGCATATAATCACACACAACACATACACACATATCACACATAACAGTACATACACATCACACACACCACATGTACACATCACACATACACATATGCATTACACAAGGCACAGACACACACAGCATACACACAATATATCACACATAGACATATACATCACACACACCACATGTACACATCACACACATATATGCATAAAACACACAGAATGTACACACACACACACACATATATATATAATAAATTAGAAAAATAATCTGGACAAGGGGCCGGGAGATAACTCGGCAAAGAGTTTGCCTTACAAGCATGAAGACCCGTGTTTGGACCTCTGGAGTCCGTGTAGAAAGCTGGGCACTGCGGTGACCCCTGCCATCCCAGAGAGACTGGAGATAGAAAGGCAGGTCCCTGGAAGCTTGCAGGCTGGTGAGCCTGTCCTACGTGTCAGAAGTTCCAGGTCAAAGAGAAACTCCGTCTCAAACAGTGCTCATGATAGCTCCCACACACTGATGTCCTTACACCCAGCACACCGGATGGGGACACCCTGGGAATCCAAATGGTCTGACAAGGAACGAAGCATCAGAGATAGAAAGGAACACCCATGGAGGGTCTGTGCCCCAGCACTCGCTCTTCTAGACCAACTACCACACACAGAGGGGCGGCATCGCTGCAATTCTGTAAGAGCTGCCCAGAGCCGGCCGTGTGTCAACGTTGGCTTCCTTCCTCTGCTCCTTGAATTTCATGGATGTGACATTTCATTTCTGGAGAAAATCGATATTCGGATTGGCAAACAGACACAAATGTTGCAATCATTCTCTAAAATGTTACACCAACATCACAGGCTGGCTGTGTCCCCAGTAGGGGAAGAGGGCATGTTTGAACATGTTTTGCTTAAATAGAAAAGGAGGGGCTCTGGGAAGGGGAGGGTGAGGGGAAGTGGGGTGTAAACATTGATTGTGGAACCACAGGAAGGAAGGCTGAACACCATTCCTTTACCAGGGGTGGGGAACTGAGCCACAGAGGGTGCTGTCTGCCTATTGGCTGGGACGGCCTCAGGTTGGCCAGAGCCTAGGGACAGCTACCACTCAGCCAGCCTGCCTAGGAACTGGGCCCCTGCTAGACGATGGTAGTTTAACCAGAACCCTTCACCCCCACCCCTAGATCTGATTGCCAGCCTTATCTTGTACCCTGCATCCACCAGGGAACCCACACCTCCTTTCAGTGAGACTCCTAGATTGATCTAACTGCAACCCTTAAGGTTGTCTGAGTCATCTCCTACCCTCCAATCTACATCGCTCTTGGCCTGAGTCCCTGCTTTTCCTTCATTGTTCAGAGCTGAACCCCACTCCACCCCCCATGCAATATTATTTTCATGGTCTCTGAAAATAAATAAAAGCCTGCCTTCCCACGCTCCATCTATCAGTGTTGGGATGCTTCTGCCCTTATTGAGAGGGGAGTCCCAACAAGAGGGTGGTGGCTCGAGGGATGGGGCCAGAGAGATGAACTTTTGACTGTTTCACACACGGAGGGAACCATAGGCCAGATCTGGAAACTTACTGGCTGCGCAGCGAGGAGGTCAGTCGTGTAGGCCGTCCATCACTTCCACTTCCCCTGTTTCTCAACAAAGACACGGGTTCGTTTCTACATTTTATGTCCTGCTCATTTTAGACCGTTTTGGCTCACGTTCTTGTCATGTCTGCTTGCTGTTAATAATTCTCTGCATGAAACATCCAGTTTCATGCAACAAACATGTTTGAAACATGCATGAAACAAAACAGTTTCCCTCTCCTAGGAACCCCCAACTCTTTTCAGGAGTTTCACTTTCCCCAATTTTCTTGCTTTCACCTTATGTCTCTTCATCATCCTGGACAACGAACTTGGGTGCCACCATCTTGGATGGAGTTTGGGTGACTGTTGAATTTCTGGTACCCTAAATCCCTGGGTCAAGCACATTTGAGCCTAGAAAGTTTCTATCATCTCAAAACTGCATCAACATGATTGAATACTTGATCACCAGGTGGCAATGTTGTTTGGGGAGGCGGTGGAGGCTGTATGCATTGGTGTATCCTGTTGCACCAGAAAAAAGATGCTAGTGGGAAAATTGGTCATAGAATGATTACATGTCAATAACCTATTGCTAGCTTTGTTTGCTCAGTTTTCATTTGCTACTTTTGATAAATGCATCAAATACTTCACAATGTGAAGTTTCAGTGTTGGGAAGGGGCAAAGGCTTCCTAGGAAGGGTGAGATTGTGTGTGTCTGCTCAAGCTGGGGTGCTTCCTCAGTTGTGAACTCAGAGATCAGGAGGAGACTACCGACTAAGTGAACGTCCAGAAGGCTAATTCCTGGTGCACAGAGGGCATCTCACTGCGTTCACATGCAAAAAGGAGTAGGTAATCTCTCTCTCTCTCATTTTAATTGTGTGTGTGTGTGATGTGTGTGTGTGTGATGTGTGTGTGGTGTATGTGTGTGAGGTGTGTGTGCTGTGTGGTGTGTGTGTGTATGTGCGTGTGATGCACACATCAGAGCAATGCTGATAGAATTCAGAAGAGGGTGTCAGATCTCCTGGAGCTAGAGTTAGAGAAGGTTGTGAGCCACCACCTGGGTGCAAGGAACTGAACCTGGGTCCTCTGCACGAGTAGTATGTGCTCCTAAGCATTAGGCCATGTCTCCCACCCTTGGGAGTCTCTTATCAGGGCACCGGTCCTATTAATGAAAGCTTTGCCCTAATAATCGTATCGCCTACCGAAGGACTTACTTTCTGATCCCACCAACTTCAGGCTCAGAACTTCAGCAGGTGACTCTCGAGGGGGACACGCACACCCAGAGAAGAGCGTGCGGCTACTGATTTGGAGTGAATGGTCTTGGCCACAATCAGTAAACAAGAATCCCTATTCTTGTCAGCAACTCCTATATAAACCCAAACTGGTTTTGTATATAAAAAGTTCACAAAAATAAACATCTCAAATAGCTAAGAGACAAGAATTCTCCTCGGCAACTTAAAGGCTGTAAGAAAAAAAAGTAAATGGAAATGTTGTATATTTAAAGTACAGACTGAGCAAAGAATTCATTACACAGCTTAAGAGGGACTGGACTCACTCAGCCATCCTTCAAAAACACCAAAGACAGGTCTACAGCAATTATCTAAGCTGAAATGTAGAGAGCTATACAAGGTGTTAAAAGGAACACTCACAATCTGTGTGTAGGATCAAATGGTCTAAGACGTGTGGGTTTAAAGCCAAGGGAGACAGTGAAAGTGGAACAGAAGACATAGAAAAGGGAGCACGCATCCCAGAGAACTTTCCACCGTCGGCGAAAGTCGTTAACCCACAGATTTGAGAAGCTCGGTAAATATACAGAGAAGCCATACTCACATCCATAAAATTCAAGCTGATGAGCCTGTGAGATAAAGATGGAATCTTGAATCCCAAGAGAGACAAAAAGACGCTCTGAATGCAGGAGATGGATGTGAATTGAGGTTGATTTCTCACGGTGGAAGCCCAGAAGATAACATAACGACATCTTTAGAGTGGGCGAGAGGCACAAAAGCCTGCCAATCTAGAATTATGCATTTAGAGACAGTAGCTTCAGAGACGGAGGCATAGTGAAGATCCGGCCTGCTTTTTCTATGGAGACAAAAGCTGAGATAATTTAGTACCAACAGACTTACATTAGAGGAATTGCTAAGAAAAGTGTTCTCGGGGCTTAGAAAAGATATGGAGGGGGGAAAAGCTAGGTAGCATCCAGAACCAAAGGAAGAAAGGCATAGAACAGACAAGAGCTGGCCCATTCTGAGGGCCTGCCTCTGCTTGGTTCACGTGTTTAATTGCAGCTAAAAGGCCACCAATTACTTAAAACAATAGAGATTTTATTGGGGTGGGGTTGGACCATATGAGTGTAAAGTATGGCAAGGTAGATCTGCAAATAGCAATGCAGAAATAGCAACAAAATTGGCTGCCATAAAATTCTTGCCTTAGTCTGGCAAGACGGCTAAGTGGGTAGAGGTGCCTGCTGCCAGTGAGCCATCCTCAGATCCAACATGGCAGGAGGAGAGAATTGACTCCCTCTGGTTGTCTTCTGACCTCCCTTGTGTGTGGTAGCATGTAAACACACCACACACACACAAACACACACACACAAACATACATGCACACACACTGAATCAATAAATAGACATATAATTAAGATTCTTACCTTGTTTGTCAAATAGCATATTATATGAAGGTAAAAATCAGCCTTAAAGATGAACAGTTCAAAATCTGTTTAGCACTGAATTATAACTCAGAGGGGATTTAACTACACTTTGACATGGGAAATAAATGACATACTGAAAAAAAAAACATATAATTCAATCCAAAGAGGAGGGAAAAGGGAAGAAAAGAAAGAAGGTGAAAACTGATTTAAAAAAAAAAAGGTAAATAAAACCAAGCTGCCATTGTGAGGTAGACATCTTGGGATAAAGAAGAAAGTTGGAAGCTTTATGCCTTGGGACCCAAGAGACCAAGGCATCCCACGGAAGCACTGAGATGTTGGAGGCACACCAACCCCATCCCATCTCCAGCTTCTTGTTTTATGGGGATGTGGTTACCTAACCTTTGAAATGGATTTTTCCATTACTTAAGTCTCAACCACTTCTAGAATCATTTTCCCCTCATGCTTTGGAGCCAATCCAGAAGGCTACTGCTGTAGCTTTTAGTATGAGATATGACCGTAGATCTATGCATTCAGACACTTGCTCCCCAGTGGGTGGCCTTTCTTTGGAAGTAAGTGAAGTCCTGATGGAGGAAGGGAGTCATTGGTGGAGGGCCTTGAGGACTGATTGCCAGCCCCACTTCCTGCCTGCATTCCTCTGCTCGACCATGGAAGCTGGATGGCCAGCCAAATCCGCACTCCTGCTGCAATGCCTTCCCCTTTGTGATGAACTGCATCCTTGGCCCTTGCATGGAAATGTTCCTTGTGTTGCTGCAGGTGTCTGTGCACAGCAGTGAGACAGGGGACCAACCATCTTCTTTTCGCTACCCATACTCACCTGATACTCTCATGGCCGTGTGTGGGAGATTTTAAAGTCAGGGTGTCAGGTCTTAGCTGATTCTCTGCACATCTACTGTGACAGATCTTAGATGGTCTGAGTGCCTACTGCTTTCTGCACAGCCCTGTAGGCACAAACCTGTAGAAGGAGCAGTGGGCTGCATTCCTGCTGCCCTGCTCTCGGCTGCCTGGCTAGCTTATGCCCCAAAATAACAACACACAAACTGTATTCATTAAAACACTGCCTGGCCCATTTATATCTAGCCTCTTCTTGGCTAATTCTCACATCTTGATTAGCCCATTTCTAATCATCTGTGTAGCACCACGAGGTGGTGGCTTACTGGGGAAGATTCAGCATGTCTGACCTGGTGGCAGGATCCATGGCATCTCTGACCTCATTTCCCTTCTTCCCAGCATTCTATTCTGTCTACTCCACCCACCTAAGGGCTGGTCTATCAAATGGGCCAAGGCAGTTTCTTTATTAACCAATGAAACCTGCTCAGTTCAGGACCATCTGACTCTATTCTCCTCATCCTCCTGCCCCAAACAGCTCTCCAACATCAAGACCAAATTCTGGGGTCTAAGATGGGAGCAGTAGTAGCTCTGTGGTGTAGCATTTACCTAACACGTGCAAGGCCCTGGGTTCCACCCCTAGCACAGCCAAGCACAAGCAAGAGAAACTTCAGGCCTCTATCCTCCACCTTTGGAGCTGATGAATGAGATTCCAGCTCTGCAGATTCTACCAGTTTCTGTCCCAATCTTCCCTTCCTTAGTCCCCACTGCAGCAACCTTCTTCTCTCACCCTGCCCTCCCCATTCTCCACATCCTTTGGAAGCGTCTTTCATTTATCCACACTCACATCCTCACAGGAAGAGTCTCAACCCTGATCTTCAAGCACAGTTCACCATGGCTGCCTCTTCCAGATGCTCCCAGGTGACATTCAGAAGCAGTCCCTTGCACAGGCCCATCACATGGTCCTCTGGGTCGTGAAAAACAGTTCCAGAAACCCTTGACAACCTGGCCCCTGGCAGGTGACAGGCTAGCCTGAGAATGTCAGGGCTAGTCCTCCAACCCTTGATTTTGGTTCATTTTCTAGGGGTGTGCCTTTGTCCCTGGGCTCCCTGCCTCTTCAGATTCTGCCCTTCTGTGTGTTAACGTAAGTCCTATCTGACTTCCCTCCCTGGATCTCAGCCACTCTACAGTGGTGAATCCAACTTCATACCTTCTCCCAACCACTCTTGTAGCCTCCCCTTTGGGGAACAGTCCTTCTGCCTGACTTCTTTGGAAGTAAGTGAAGTCCTGCTCACTTTGGAGCTGCTCTCTGTCTAGGTACCTCTTTGTGATACAGGCTTCTGAGGGCAGAGCCTTCTGCTCAGGGTCCGCAGCCAGCTGTGTAGCCCACAGAACAGTCATCACGCGGTGTGTGTGTGTGTCTATGTGTGTATGTGTGTGTTGGTGTGTGTATGTGTGTATGTGTTTGTGCATGTGTGTATGTGTGTATATGTATGCATGTATGTGTGTGTTTGTGTATGTGTGTATGTGCGTATATGTATGTGTGTATATATATGTATGTATGTGTGTTTGTGCGTGTGTGTATGTGTGTATATGTATGCATGTATGTATGTATGTGTGTTTGTGCGTGTGTGTATGTGTGTATATGTATGCATGTATGTGTGTATGTGTGTTTGTGTATGTGTGTATGTGCATATATGTATGTGTGCATATGTATGTATGTATGTGTGTTTGTGCATGTGTGTATGTGTGTATATGTATGCATATGTGTGTGTATGTGTGTGTGTGTGTTGGGGGGGTCCTTAGCATCCCTAGATTTGGCTAATGGTGAAGCATACAGAGCTTGCGATCTACAATATGGAGAGAGACCCGAGAGCTGCTGAACTTTTACAGTGGGGGTGGGTGGTGTTTGCTGGCAGGCCACGTCTTCCCAGCATCAGGGACTTCTGGTGGGGACCAGAGCAGAGCAGAACATAATGGAAAGCGACCAGCCAGCAAATGAGATGATACTGACAGTCGGCGCTGCGGATCCAGCTGGAGCCTCAGTAACTAGGCGGAGACCCCTGGGTAAGCCCCGCAGTCAGAAGCCGTGACAAGGCTCTTTCTCCTGGCGGGGGCCGTTGCTGGGACGGAGGAAAGCACAAAAGCAGGGTGCTTGTGCCCTGGGCACACTTGATTCCGCCCCTTGCACCTGAATGATGCTTGGATAATATTTATGATTGTTACTTTTTATATCTGTAGCTGGTGCCATAGAATTTATGGGATTCCAGATTGGAGCATGAGTGTTCTCCATAGCTTAGGGGCCAGGAGAGTGAAGGGGCCCTCCTGAGGGTGGAGTGATGTGGGAAGTACCTCCAGGAAGCTGATATGTCCTCTCAGAATGAATGTATAGGAAGCTACGTGGTATTGGACAGGGTGCATGCCTGACAGCTGCCCAAGGGAAGACTCTCCTTTAGCTTCAAATCCCAGCTCCTCTGCCAGGGAGAAGGGATGATGTGGGAATCAGGGCTCCTCTTTTGGTCCTGGGACTCCAGAGTCCCGTGGGAAGCATAC
The DNA here is from genome assembly GCF_014885135.2 of Alexandromys fortis. Classification (NCBI taxonomy): domain Eukaryota; kingdom Metazoa; phylum Chordata; class Mammalia; order Rodentia; family Cricetidae; genus Alexandromys; species Alexandromys fortis. The sequence continues at coordinate 2,298,633 of NW_026067961.1, read as the reverse complement.
AGAGCTCCTGTGTGTGTTCTGGTTTGACTATCTTCATGACCCATATACATCTCCCCTCTTTGGGTTTGTATTAGGTTTGGGCCACCCCGGTCTGCATGACCTTATCTCAAGATCTTATCTTAGAGCAGGAGAGATAGCCGCGTTCATAGAGTATTTACTAGACAGGCACAAGAGCATACGTGCCATGCCCAGAAACTATGCAAAAAAATAATAATAACCTGGGTGTGGTCACACGCTTGTAGCCCCAGTGTGGGGAGGCAGAGACAGGTAGAACATGGGATTTTGTAAGTCACACAGCTTAGCCTGAATGGTGAAATCCGGGCAAGCAAAGACCTTGTCTCAAAAGCAAGGTGGACTTTTTACATGGGGGTGTCACCTGATGTTGAACTTCTGCAAGCGTGCTTGTGCATGCACAATAAACACACACACACACACACACGCAAACACACACCTTAATATAACAGGTGTGCAAAGACCCTTTGTCTAAATAGCAGTCATTTACACTAGATCCAGATATTGGGGCTCAGGCGGGTCTTCTGGGTGCTATGATTCTACCTGTTCTGGAGAGTATGAATTAGTATCTTTAAGCCATGGCCATTGGGGACAGCCAGTCTTCTCCAAGCCTTGAAGTTTGGTGGAATCATTGAGATGACCACAGGAGGGCAGGACAGTCTGGCTGGGGACATAGAAGCCAAGACTGCCGCAGGAAATCCCAGTGAAGGAGACAGAGCAAGGGCAGAGCCAAGGAGTCAGGGGTGAGAAATGGTGGAAAAGGAAAATGGTCTGTGAAGTACGGAGCTGGGGCAGCGTCTTGGCACCATTTGGAGCCATAGAAGACTCAAACCAGAAAGAAAGATGGGCTCAATTTTGTGAGAGCCAAAAGGAAAAGGAGATTGCTGAGGAGCTCGCTATGAGGTGTCAGCAAAGGAAGGGGGTTCCCCCCTCTTGTCTTGTTCTTGAACCCTACTATTCACACACACACACACACACACACACACACACACACACACACAGAGAGAGAGAGAGAGAGAGAGAGAGAGAGAGAGAGAGTGTGTTCCCCTAGCAGGGTGACCACTGTGTCTCTTTCCTGCCGTTCCTCCTTCCCCAGGCTGATGCCAGACCAACCAAGGCTCAGCTTATTAAGACTCAGTACACGGAGGGATCGGGGGCACCGGCTGCGGTGCAAGGAACGCGCACCTTTCTTTAGTATGCCTGCTTCTCCTGCACTGCCGGCTATGGAACTATTCATCTGTAACATTGGTGGGCCTATTAAGAGGGAATATACAATTTCATAGCCACAGATAAGAGATTAGAGAGATGAATGCAAAGCCTGTGAAATAGACCAGGGCGGGGAGAACAATTTCCCAATGACGAGCCCGCTGACTTGGGCTGTTGGTTTATGTGATTGCAGTCGGTCTCCTGACCGTGGCAGGCATTCGTTTTGAGTGACAGGGTCTGCAGTCTGCAGTGAAGTGCTTACGCCTACTGAGGGATTTGGAGAGCAGGGCCAGCCTCCCAAGGGTGTGCACACACGTATACACACAGAGTCTGCCTGGAGCGTTGGCAGCACTGAGGGGTTGGCTCCTAATTCTAAGTGTGCCGAATGCTGCAGACAGGTGTGGAGGAAGCTGGCTAATGGCCTAAGGCACAGCAGCTGCTCCCATGAGGCCTCCTCAGAGGAACCCTCTGTGAGGCTTCGTCCTTGTTGGCAGCCCACGCTGACGGCTACAGCCCCTAGAGCAGGAGGCTTGGACCCACATGTTCTTCAAGGCAGGCCTCTCCGGGGAGGCTGGTGGACCCATCCCACGTGCCTGCCCTGTGTGGGTCTCAGTTTCATCCCCTTGTGCCAACTTCTAAGGGGACCAAGCTCCCCTGAAGCCTGCAGGGTGCCTGCCCTTCACTTTCTGCCTGGCACCAGCTCCCTGCCAGTACTGCCTGACATACCTCAGGGCAGAGTTCCCAGCTCAGTCAGAATTCTTAGAAGGACATCCGGGGTTTGCTTGCTTTCATCTAGGAAACCCAAGTAACTCAGTGGCGGAAGGCTTTGGAGGCTGAGTGTATGGCCCTGAACACTTTCTTAAATAGTCTGACAGATGCCCGGTCTCCTAAGTGGGGCAAGTCAGAGACCAGCTCCTGGGCGCATTCTACAATGCATGGGGAGGGTTTGGTAGCACACAGCAAACCTCAGATCCTACTCAGGCGTTAGCTACCGTTATCAGTGCCAACACTGTCACTGTTACCCTCGTCATCACTGTGGTTGATACGGTCATCAGCACCATCACCATCACCACCAACATTAACACAACTGGTGTCACTATCATCTTCCTCCCCAACATAATGATTGGGATCACCCTCATCCTCACTGTGGTTGGTATCTCTCGCCATGGTCCTCATCAACATCACCACTACCATCACCATCTTTGCTGCCACTATCATTGCCCGATTGGTGTGGGAAGTCCTTCTGTATATGTTTCTTTTATTGGTTAATGAATAAAGAAACTGCTTTGGCCTATAATCAGGCAGAGTAGAGCTAGGCAGGAAAACTAAGCTGAATGCTGGGAGAAAGAAGGCAGGGTCAGGAGACTCCATGGAGTGCCTCCCCCCAGCTGGAATCTTGCTGGTAGGCCACAAGCCTCATGGTAAAGTGTAAAATAATAGAAATGGGATAATTTAAGATGTAAGAGTTAGCCAGAAATACACTTAAGCTATTGGCCAAACAGTATTGCCATTAATACAGACTTCTGTGTGATTATTTCAAGTCAGGGTGGTAGCACACAGCCTCCAGCAACACCTGATGATATCAACAACATCACCACCGTCACAGTGATAGCAACATCACCACCATCACAGGGATAGCAACATCACCACCGTCACAATGATAGCAACATCACCACCATCACAATGATACCAACATCACTACCATCACAGTGATAGCAACATCACCACCATCACAGGGATAGCAACATCACCACCATCACAGGGATAGCAACATCACCACCATCACAGGGATAGCAACATCACCACCGTTACAATGATAGCAATATCACCACCATCACAGGGATAGCAGCATCACCACCATCACAGGGATAGCAACATCACCACCATCACAATGATACCAACATCACTACCATCACAGTGATAGCAATATCACCACCATCACAGTTACAGCAACATCACCACCATCACAGTGATACCACCATCACGTTTATCACCCTCGCCGGCCATCTTCATCACCACCCCGACCATTACCGCCATTGTCACCACCATCATAGATATCTGGCCTGTGTTCATACAGCTTACATTGGTTGTTAGGGTTTCTAAAGAGTGTTTCTCATTGACACATTTTACAAAGAAACACACACACTTGAGACGGGCAGAGAAATCTGGTGAATGAAAACTGGTTAAAGAGGAAAGGAAATGCAGAAGCTTCCCCCAGAGTCACTGGTGCACATGTAGGCTTCTGAAAAGTAAGCCAGTCACAGGGATGGTGGACCTGGCTACAGAGGGACACCGCTTCTAGCTTTCATTCAGTCTCTGTCACTTTTCCAACGTGGTGGTGTGGCACTTTTGGAGACACTGCCGTGTTCCTGCTGGAGACACAACAGCAGCTCTCATCTCAGTTAAGCGGGGGTGGCATCTCACCTTTCGGGGTGAGCTAAGTTGTCTGGGAGGACTGCAGCACTCAGAGCCTAGATCCTAAGGCCAACCATTGACGTAAGAGGCTGTGGGTGACGGCAGGACTTTCTGCATCACGCTCGAGTTCCAGGAAAGACCACACAGAGGAAATAATAAGAAATGAGGGCAGCCCGCCTGACACAGGTCCAGTCAGAGAACTGCTCCTGCCATACACGCTGCCACCCGTGGGAGAACGGGAGAAGATAGAAGAGGCTCAGCAGAGAGGAAGTCTTTCTGTCCACTGGGTAGCGTAGTGAGGCTCTCCGTGGACCAGGGTCTGGAAGCAGCATCCATGTCCAGTGTTGGGGATTTCACTGAGTTCTGGAACTGCCACTCTCCTCAACTGAGGAAGGTGCCTCAGTTGTAGATGTGCGGCTGGGGGGGTGATGTTAAAGCTTTTTTTTTTAAAGATGTATTTGAATTTTATATGTGTGTATGTGTGTATCTGTCATGTGTGTACAAGGTGCCATTGAAGTCCCAAGTGAGATCTCCTTCCCCGTGCTCCCTTCGTGGATACTCTCATGCATGGAGGTAGAGCTATGTCTTACTGGATCCTGTACACTGCTGCCCTTGCCCATTCAAGCTCCTGGCTCCCAGGGAATCGCCAGTAAGGGATGGGGCTGAACTGTGCAGCTGGGGAACCAGACGTGTATTAGGCTATACATGCTGAGGTGCGGCTTCCTTCCACAGGCCCAGGACACTGGCTGGCTCCAGCCACTAGGTCTTCCATGCGGCATGGCTTTTGCTGTGTATTCTGAGAGACTCGGGCTTCAAAGGCTTTATCAAAGCAGAACTCTAAGCAGAGTTATTTTCCAGTAGAGGGTCAGACCAAACTGAGGTCTCAGGGACCCCCTTTTCTACTGTTGCTGTAGCAACAGGTGAGGACAGTCGCCAGTCCTGCATCGCTCGCCAAGAGGCAGCACCAAAGCCAGAATGTCCTTGTTTCTGAAGGACAAAGAAGCCTCCCTGGGAAAATATCTTCACCAGCCCCACATCAGACAGAGGTTTGATCTCCAAAATATACAAAGAACTCAAAAAAATGGTCATCAAAAGAACAAATAATCCAATTAAAAAAATGGAATACAGACTTAAATAGAGAACTCTCAACAGAGGAATCTAAAATGGCTGAAAGACACTTAAGGAAATGCTCAACATCCTTAGCCATCAGAGAAATGCAAATCAAAACAACTCTGAGATTCCATCTTACACCTGTAAGAATGGCCAAGATCAAAAACACTGATGACAACTTATGCTGGAGAGGTTGTGGGGTAAAGAGAACATTCCTGCATTGCTGGTAGGAGTGCAAACTGGTACAGCCCCTTTAGATAACAGTGTGGTGATTTCTCAGAAAATTAGGAAACAACCTTCCTCAAGACCAGGAATACCACTTTTGGGTATATATCCAATTGTGCCACAAGGACATGTGCTCAGCTATGTACATAGCAGTATTGTTTGTCATAGCCAGATCCTGGAAACAACCTAAATGCCCCTCAACCAAGAATGGATAAGGAAAATATGGTACAATTACACAGTGGAGTACTACACGGTGGAAAAAAATAATGACATCTTGAAATTTGCAGGCAAATGGATGGAGCTAGAAAACATCATATTGAGTGATGTAAATCAGACCCATAAAAAAAATACCGTATGTATTCACTAATAAGTGGTTTTTAAACATAAAGCAAAGAAAACCAGCCTACAGATCACAATCCCAGACAACCTAGACAACAATGAGGACCCTAAGAGAAACATACATGGATCTAATCTACATGGGACATAGAAAAAGACAAGATCTCCTGAGTAATTTGGGAGCATGGGGACCTTGGGGAAGGGTTGAAGGGGAGGGGAGAGGCAGGGAGGGGAGCAGAGAAAAATGTAGAGCTCAATAAAAATAAAGCGGCTGTTGCTGCCAAGGCTGGGACAGGCTTGCCTCGCAGACAGTGTGCCCCTTAGCATGGCTGGCACACGGCTTGTCTGCAGTGAGAGCCTGGCTGAGGAAGAGGAAGCCAGCTGCAGACCCCAGTACCTCCGTGTGGCTGAGAGTGGGGACTGGTACCAGTCACAGAGTCCTGGGTCTCTGCTGCAGTGGCTTCAAACAAGGAAAGAGATGGGTGGGGCTGCTCAGTCACCCAGAAGCCCTGGCCTTGAAAGTCACGGGAAAGAGCTGGCTCTCTGGTACCAGTGTGAAAGAAGGGTTGCATGTGGCAATGCGGGTGCTGGGGGGTCAGGGGTGGTGGTGCCCATGCTGAGGAGTCAGGTGTGGTGATACCCGTGCTGGGGAGTCAGGTGTGGTAATGCCCTATCTGGGGAGTCATGTGTGGTGATGCCCGAGCTGGGGGGTCAGGTGTGGTGATGCCCGAGCTGGGGGGTCAGGTGTGGTGATGCCCACGCTGGGGAGTCAGGTATAGTAATGCCCATGCTGAGGAGTCAGAGAGTGTGAATATAGATGGCTGGCAAGAAGCCCTGTGGTATCTCTTGGTTCATGGACCACAGCCATGCTAGGCATGTTCTCGTCAGAGCAGAGGCCACACAGCTCCTGCCTTATCAGAAAGCAACCAGGTTTCATGTAGGTCCGGAGAGGGAGTGAAGGCTGTGAGCCCAGGCAGCCTGGCTCCAGGCCCAGCACTCAGCTGCCTGCATTAGTGCCAGGAGCACATGGGCCACATCTCTACCCTGAGATAAAGAGGTGCAATTGAGTTGAGTTCCCATCAGAGCTTCCTGTGTGGCTTTGGGGAGGGCAGCGCCTCTTCCCTCTTCCCGGTGGAATGATGGGAACAACCTCTGTGTCTTTGGGAGCTTTGGGGAGGGCGGCATGAGACAGGAATGAGACCCTGGATTTCACTCAGTGGGATCATCACCCAGCAGAGGGTGATCAGGGTGAGTCTGGCATTTGCCTCCCCGCCCTTCTGACCATGTTTATCTGCGGAGTGTCTGCAGGATATGACAACTATGGCCGTGGGTCATGGGGCTTGGCAACATGGGGTGTGAAGCCTGAAACTCACTATGTAGACCAGTCTCGTCTTAGATTCACAGAGATTTGCCTGCCTCTGTCTCCTGACTGTTGGGATTAGAGGTGTGCACCACCAAGCCTGGTTCAAAGTGGACAAGTGTCAGTGAAAAGTGGGTTACTTGGAAGCCAATTTCTAAAGGTTCAAAATCAAGGGGGCTGTGTTGTCTAGTGACAGCCATCCTACTGGCTGAGTCCTGAGGAAGCACAGGGCCTGTGTGTGTGTGTGTGTGTGTGTGTGTGTGTGTACACACTACTACCCACACATGCATATCTTCTTGGTCTCTCCTTCCTTGTCCCTCTTCAGAACTCAATCATGGGTCTTTATTTAACCCCAATCACCTTGAGGGTCCCCACCTCTGCATGCCATGGTTTTATTAAGTTTCACTCTCTGAATAACACACAATGGGACTGAGATTTAACACACCCTCAAAATGTCCAGACCAGCACCCCTCATTGTTGTGCACCTAACTTGCATACCTGCCTGCCCCCATGTTCCAAGAACCCTATGGGCTGAGTTGAGCTTGTCTTTCTGCAGAACACACAGTGTGGGCAGAACCTTCTGGAACCTTCTAGCCACTTACCAGGCCAAAGCACTGCAGTGGGTGGACATGGAGTTTGCATTCTGCTTTTACTCTTCTTTAGTGGCCTGTCCCCCACCCCTCATTGCCACACCAGTTAGTATTCTTATTGTTCCTTGTCTCAAGATGGGAATCTTGCAGAAGAAGCATCAGTGCAGCATTTTCTGTCTCCACTGCTCTTTCCTTGACCGTGTCCACGCTGTCTTCGCTGCTCTCTCCTTGACCGTGTCCACGCTGTCTTCGCTGCTCTCTCCTTGACCGTGTCCACGCTGTCTTCACTGCTCTCTCCTTGACTGTGTCCATGCCATGTTTGCTGCTCTTGACTTGACCTTGTCCACGCCATCTCTGCTGCTGCTCTCCTGGGGCTATGTCGACCCAACCACTGTCCCGCAGGGTCTCTGTGAAGACTGCGTGATGTCACAAGAGAAGAGGCTCCATGACGGGCTTAGCTAAATGTACACCAAGCCCGAGTACTTGTTTTGCTATTTGAACAATGTGATTACCAGAGCCTCTGAAGTCCTGCTTTTTATTCTGATTTATTTCTCTGAAGGATTATATCGAAGACTGAAAAGCACATTTTTACTCTCTTTAAACAACAAGAATTATCTCCAATAGTCTGACATTTCCTAAGACTTTGGGACTGGAGCTTGCAGGTAACGAATGCACAGGGCTGTGAGTTTTCTCTCTGCCCTTCCCCCACGGCAACTGTCACTGTCTCAGAGGCTGTGCACACTCTGTGGTTGTGGCTGGAGTCAACCGTACTGCAATGCTAGCAATGCACATGATTGGCCTAACCCAATCAGCACAGTGTCCCCTTGGCCACACTGGGCTCAGGAAGGGGCAAATGGCCTGTTCTTTGCCAACCGAAGGCAGGCCCGGGGTTTCTAAAGCAGTGACTGACTGAAGAGCTCCTTTTCCTAGAGGTTTGAGCATGGAGACCTGGAGTCATTGGCAGCCACTACAGCACCATGAAGTGGGCTATGTCTGGAAATGCAATAACGGTGTGGTGGAAGAGGGTGGAGGGGAGGAGAGAGACAAGATGGGAGATACTGGGCCCTGGATGATGGGCAGTTGAGATGGGCTTCTCTTTCTGCTTAGGCCAGTTTGAGTTGGTTCTTATCTTGAGCTTGAACCAAACTGCGCATGGACTGAGCTTGGATTGGAGGCAGGCAGCTTGGGATATCTGTGTTGGGGCGAGGCTGAGCCATCCCAGCCTCTGCTGTGACCAGAGGTGGAAATCCAGGGAAGGGCAGTGCCGCTAGGAACGGGCTATGGTAGAGCTTGAGGAAAGCCGGTCCTCCAGCTGGGCTCATTTCGTCCACAGAGTTGGCGACTGGGTAAAGTTTGGGATGCTCAGGCACTGTGAGGGGGGAAAGAGACAGCTTGGGGTTGCGTCTGAGACACAAGGCAAGCTTTTATCTCTTCAAACATGGTGGTTGTCCCATTTCATCCTCTGCCTGCCTTCCTCGTTAACACCGCCCTTTTCGGGGAACACAGCCATTTTTCCCGTGATGGCCTCTCCTTCCAGCCCTGGACAGGGGTGTTGGGTGGTGGTGAGGTAGCAGGTGGATCCCCCAGTTCTCTAGCACAGTGACTCAGCTGTGGGCAAGCAAGTCGGCCCCTCAGGTGCACTCTCGATGGGAATCCCAAGGCTGCAGTGGGGGCTGTGGATTTTAACCACTGTATTTCCCACCATGTGGCATGGTGCTTACTTCCAGCCATATGGGCATCGCTCAGCAGCCCCTGCTTGACCTGACTCCATCAGGAGAGTGATGAGGCCATTTGGAAGAAGGTTCAGTCATGCCAGGGGGGAGACGTGTTCTTTTGTAAGGATAATAGCTTCAGTGGGTGGGCTCTGCAGAGCTTTCTGGTCCTTGGTTTTGAGAAAAAGACCCTTTTTTTTGGGTCAGGATCTCATTTAGCCCAAGCTGGCCTTGAATTTGATATGTAGCTGAGGGTGGCTCTGAACTTGTGATCCTCTTGCCTCCACTTCCTAAGTGTTGGGCTGCCAGGTATGTACCCCTGAGCCCTATTTAGAGGAAAGTTGTGAAGGTCACACTGGAGTTGTGCAGAGTTGGCACCGAGTGATGCTTGGCCCTGCTTTAGTGCCTGTCCCCTTGACTCGCAGATAATGAGTTCTGGGGAGACGTACAGCAAACACCCTCATCTGGGGAGAACGTCTTATCTTTTCCAAAGTGGCTTTCCGTTCATTTCCTCGCTGCCTTTGCACAACAGATCTGTGAATTAAGCACAGAGAGGTGACATGATCTCTGTTTTACAGAGGGAGCCAAGACCCAGACAGGTTGTGACGCTTTCCCAAGGTCAGCAGTGATGAAAGGGCAGTGCCAAGGCCAGGGGTCAGGTCTCCCAGCCCCGGCTTCTGTTTATTCTGTTAGACCAGGAGAGCTGAGAGACCAGCTAGTGTAATCTGAAGGACCAGACACCCTCACCCCACACCTTCAATCCCACACCTCCACCCTCACCCCTCAACTCCACCCGTCCACCTGGACACCCCCACCCCTCCACCCCACCCCTTCACTCCCTCCACCTGGACACCCCCACCCCTCCACCCTACCCCTCTACCCCACCGCTTCCTCCACCTGGATACCCCTGCATCCTACCCCCCACCTCTATCCCTCCACCTTGGGCACATCTCCACCCCCACCCCTCCACCTCTCATCAGATCCACACTTCCACCTCCGCCTGGACAGCCCTCCTCCAACCCTGTCCCCCGCCCTCCACCTTCACCCCTGCCTCAGGTCTTTCCGCTTCACATTAAGAACAACAAAATTTGCTGCCTGATTTACAGACTGAAAGCAGAATAGTTAATTAAACACAAAGACAGCAAGCCTTGGCGTGGAAGAAAAGACTCCTCAGCCTATTGTTCTCGTGCTGAGTGATGAGAAGATGCTGAGCCATCTGTCCAGGAGACTAAGCTCCAGCGACGACTTATTGTGCTTTGGTTATTGTTTCAGAAACACAGAAGCCGGTGGCCTCTGGGGCAGGTACAGAGGGAATGTATAATGAGACACGCTGTGGTTTATATGAGTTAATTTCCTTCGTCCTTTGCACAAACAAAACCAAGCCAAACTCTGAGCATGTTCCCTGTGAATACCAAAGTGAGATTAAATCCAACATCTGAAGGCTGAGTAGGGAGCCACTGAGGATCCAGTCCTCGGGGAGCAGCCGACAGAAAGCATTAGAAGATGTGAAAACCAGAACTGCAGACCAGAAACCCAAGTCCTGTTATATCCCCTCAGGAGCTTGTGCTGTGCCAGCTTAGGGTGCATGGTCTTGCTTCTTGTGTGTGTGTGTGTGTGTGGTGTGTGTATGTGGTGTGGTGTGCATGGTGTGTGTGTGGTGTGTATACGTGCATGGTATGGTGTGTATTGTGTGTTGTGTGTGTTTGTATGCACGCACATGTATGTGGTATATGTGTGGTGTGTGTATGAGGTGTATGTGGTATGGTGTGGCGTGCATGACATGTGTATATGTGTGTGTGGTGTGATGTGTGTGTATGCATGTGTGTGATGTGAGTGTGGTATGGTATATATGCTTGTGATGTGTGGTGTGTGTGCATGTGTATGTTGTGTGGTGTATGTGTGATGTGTGTATGGTATGGTGTTTATGTGTGTGTGTATGTGTGGTGTGCATGTGGTATGTGTATCTGTGTGGTGTGTATCTATGTGTGTTTGGTGTGTGTTATATGTATGCATACATGTGTGTGGTGTAAGTGTGTGCATGTGTGTGGTGTGGTGTGTGATGTGTGTCTATGTATGAGTGTATGGTGTGGTGTGCATGGTGTGTGTATGTGTGTGTGTGTGTGTGGTGTCCCTGTGACTAACTACCTCCCTCTGAATTCAGGCAGCTGGGAATGAGTGGGCAGGTAGAGCGTTTGTCCCCCTTGAGGAAAGGTATGGCAAAGGCTCATTCACATACCGATAGAAAGGCAGGTGCCCCAAGTGGCAACCTCACTCAGAGTAACAGGATGGGATCTCCCTGCACTGATGATGGCTTGGTGTCCCCAGAAGTGTGCAAGCGTGACCTTCTGTGGAGACCTGCTCTGTACAGGAATGGTAAGGTTACAATAGGCGTCATTGGGATGAACCCTAACACAGGAGGCTGATGCCTTGTGAGAGGAGAGACCCACAGAATGCATGAAGAAATAGGCAGACGTGTGTAGCTGTGAGCTCAGGGAAGCCCAGAGCCACCAGAAGCTTCCAGAAGCAGGAAAGATACTCTCAGGCATCTTGCCAGCACCTTGATTCTGAACGTCTGGCTTCGGCCATAAAGAGAGGAAGCACCAGAGCCTACTGTGAAAACCACAGTTCATCTTAGCTCTCAGGCTGGGACACCCCGGGGGGCCGTGAATGGGATGTAGGTGTTCTGCAAAGTGTGACAACAGCTAAATGCCACAACTGACAACCAAGCACCTGCTCACAGTCAGGTGACCCCAGGATGTTTGTGGCCGTGTGTGACTTCACCAGTGTGCATATCCTGATGACACAGCATAGAATTCTGCAAGGCACACAGAATCAGTTAAGTGACATTGACGATCGTGCCCGAGACACCTTGGCTCAGATCCGAGACTTTTGTCTCTGATGAATTACGGTGTTTGACTGTGAGTACAAAGTTTTCTGTTCATACACAGAGTGGCTTGCTTATGGAAAACAAACCTTTTCATATTTTCCTGCCGTCGTTCCTCAGCATCTGGATTGGTTTGTGTTTGAATTTTTAATTTTAAAAACTGCTGTCTGCGATGCCAACTTGAATCTCATTAAGTGTATAACAATAGCGAACCTTGGTTTGGGGTTCCAGTCATGTCTGGAATGGTTGCTCTATGCTGTGTGTTTATATGAATCTTTATATGGGGCTCTCGACATTGGCTAGAATGTCGAGGCAACTCTTATAAAAGGAGCAATTAATTGGAGACTTATTTATGGTTTTAACAGACTTATTTATGGTTTAATGATCATAGAGGGTTAGTCTATGATCACTATGGCAGGAAGCAGACAGGCATGATGCTGGAGCAGTAACCAAGAACTTTACCTCCTGATCTGCAGGCATCAGGCAGGGAGAGGGATGAGGCTGGGACTGGCATGAGGGTTTGAAACCTCAAAACCTGTTCCCAGTGACACACCTCCTCCAACAGCCACACCTACTAATCCTTCCCAAACAGTTCCACTAACCGGGGATGAAGTGTTCAACAATATAAGCCTTGGGAGGCAATTCTCCTTCAAACAACTTTGGTATTTGCCTAACAAGAACTGCTTTGCAAATGGGTTTCATGTAACAGCCTCCTCAAATAGGTCATCTGTGGGGTCTTTCTTGCTCCATTTGTAATGCTTTTTGGAACCCTAGTGCCTCAGGTAAAGGTATTGTATGGTAGGGTGTACAGGACCGTTAGCCTTGGAGTCCCTAGCTCCAGAAAGAAAGATTTAAAATTCCAGTAGCTTCGTTTCTTTGATAAAGCACCCTGACCCAAAGCAATTTATTTACTTATAATTCCAAGTAGCAGTTCATCACTGAGGGGTAGTCATAGTGTCAGGAGCTTGAGGCATCTGGCCATGTCATGCCCACCGTAAAGAGCAGAGAGACAGATGCACTTATGCTGTCTGCTTGCCTGCTGCCCATCCGGGCTAGCCTGCTGTTCACCTAGGCTAGCTTGCTGGCTGCTCATCTGGTCTGGCTCTCTTCACTCAGGGTCTAGCCTATGATGTGGTCCCACTCACAATAGGCCAAGTCTTCCTATATCAACTAACTATGAAGACAATTCCTGCAGATATGGTCACAGGCCAACCTGATCTAGGGATCCCTCAAAGTTCTCTTCTCAGACGATTCTAGGTTGTGGCAAGTTGATAGTTAAAACCAACCAGCACCCTTGAAGTTTAAGCTGCCAAATCCCTGACTGTTTACCCACAACAGCAGACTTCAACAGACACCAAGACTCAGAGAGGTCAAACAGTTCCTGGTGGTTTTGGACTTCAGTCCCAGGAATTGAGGTATTGGAGGCGAGAAAGCTGTCTTTGCCCAGCCATGCATCCTGAGTCTTGGGCTGTCCAGGGCCAGACAGCCCATTAAAAAGTAGAGGAGTTATCGGTAGGCACAAACAGGAAACAAAACAAAATGGAATATACTGAAGAAAGTATCCACAAGCAAACAGATAAGTCATTAGAGCGACAAGGGGCAGAGGACATCAATCTAGAGTATAAAGTATCTCTCTCAACAGCCACAATCCAGCAATGTTCAATGCAGTATTTTTATTTTGGTGCAATTTGTAAAGTTATTCTCCTTTTCCGTAACCTCCCTTTGATTCCTCTCTGCCCCAGCTTCTGCAGCTTACGCAGTCACAGGGAGAGAAGCCATTTTTCTTGCACTGGCTGTTTGGTTTCAGGAGAACTTCTGCTGTTTTCTAAATATCCGTTTGTTTTCCTCTTCGTTTAAGAACCGATCTTCCTTCGAACTCCAGGAGTCAAAACCACCAAGTTCCAGGGCAAGTGTTCATGTGGAACAAATGCAGTCATAGCTGAGCCCTTTCTCACGCCATCCCCAAGTCTGAGCTTTTTTTTTTTTTTTTTTTAATTTTATTGAGAATGGGAAAAAAAAAGTTTCCGCCTCCTCCCAGCCTCCCATTTCCCTCCCCCTCCTCCCACTCCTCTCCCCCTCCCTCTCCAATCCAAAGAGCAGTCATGGTTCCCTGCCCTGTGGAAAGTCCAAGGACCTCCCCTCTCCGTCCATGTCTAGGAAGGTGAACATTCAAACTGGCTAGGCTCACACCAAGCCGGAACATGAAGTAGGATCAAAACCCCTTGCCATTGACCTTGGCTTCTCATCAGTCCTCATTGTTCGCCATGATCAGAGAGTCCGGTTTTATCCCATGCTTTTTCAGTCACAGTCCAGCTGGCCTTGGTGAGCTCCCAATAGATCAGCCCCACTGTCTCAGTGGGTGGGTGCACCCCCCGTGGTCCTGACATCCTTGCTCGTGTTCTCCCTCCATCTGCTCCTCATTGGGACCTTGGGAGCTCAGTCCAGTGCTCCAGTGTGGGTCTCTGTCTCTATCTCCATCCATCACCAGATGAAGGTTCTATGGTGATATGAAAGATATTCGTCAGTATTGCTATAGGATAGGGTCATTTCAGGTTCCCTATCCTCAGGTTCCCAAGGGACTAACTGGGGACTTCGCCTTGGGCTCCTGGGAGCCAGCTTTAATCCAAGGCCTGGAATGGTTGCGTCTGCCGACAATGGCACAGAAGAGTGAATGAGTGAACATGAGTGAGGGTGTGGGGTTCTGGGGAGCTCTCAAAGTATTGGGGCTTGGCATGACTCTAGGAGAGATTCCGGAGAGGTATTGGGGGCTTCTGTGAGTCTTTTTTTGGGGGAGAATGTGGGTATTTGGACAGCAGTGGAACATCTGGGGGAGACACCACTGATGATTGTGGGGCTTACTGCCTTGTTGCTCTTCCCAGCAGCTCCTTCATCTGTGTAAAGTTTTTTTTTTGCTTTATTTTTAAGTGTGTGTGTGTGTGTGTGGTGTGTGTGTTTACATGTATGCATGCATGTGTGCCCATGTAGGTGCAGGTGCTCACAGAGGTCAGCAAAGGGCATTGAATTCCCAGGAGGTGAAGTTACAGGAGGTTGTATTGAGAACCAAACTTGGGTCCTTAGCAAGATCAGCAAGTGTTCTTAAGGGCTGAACAGTGTCTCCAGGGCAAATCTCAACTTCTCACTTCAACTCTAGGGAGCAGCATACATGGGTTCTCCTTTCCCCAAGAGAATATGGAACACAAATAGACCCCCACCCACTGGGCCCTGAGCGAGGACCATCTCCCATTGACCACATAGGTCAGCAGCACTTCCTTGGGTTCTCCATCTCATCTCATACATTCCAGAAGAGTGATAGCAAGAAACGCCACAGAACAGGCACCACTGGAGACTGTGCACCTGACCAGACAGGCCTGGACTGTCTTCGCAAGCCCCCAGGGAGCACAGATCTCATCATATGGCAGTATGCTTCTAACCACACCATCAAAACACAAAGCAAAGGGTAAGCACATTGCTAGAATGGAATTACAGTCCTTAATGAATTAATAACAGGGCTATGATCCGCAACAAGCAGAGAATACAGACAATAAACTAAGGTGAGCTACTGCAGTATAATTAGTTGGTCTTTGTGGCTCTGTTTAGAAATGCATTATCTGTGAGCGTAGCGAAGGGAGAGTAGAGTTGAGGCTGGGCTGGCTGGCTGTGGCCCAGGTTGACATCTCTGTCAGCACAGAATCTGTCTGACGCTTCAGAGGTGTATGATTCTGGCCCGTGTGTTAGCTACGGACACCGACCTTCCTATAACTGCTGACGAGTGCTGTCACAAAACCCATCTCTGAGTTTTAGTGCTCATTTGTGAACGCATTTTTGGGGCCTGAGATAATTTGCCCTAAATGAAGGTCTTCATTCAATCAGCTCAGAACTCTGCCAGTCACGGCCCCTTCCCCAGGAAAAGCATTATTCCCCAGTTCTGTCTCTTCTGGACTCCTTGTCCCAAGATAGGACTGGCCTTTGCCCTTGACCTCTGGGAGGTGATATTATACCTGACATCGTGGTAGGCTGTTCTCAGAATCTGTCTTAGTTCGGGTTTCTATAGTTGTGAGGACACCATGACCAAAACCAAATTGAGGAGGAAAGGTTTTTTTTTTTTTTTTTTTTTTTTTTTTTTTTTTTTTTGTCTTACACTTCCACATTGTAGTTCATCACTGGAGGAAGGCAGGACAGGAACTCAGACAGGGCAGGGACCTGGAGGCAGGAGCTGATGCAGAGGTCATGGAAGGGTGCTGCTTGCTGGCTTGCTCTCTATGGCTTGCTGAGCCTGCTCTCTTACAGAACGCAGAACCACCAGCCCAAGGATGGCACCATCCACCATGGGCTGGACCCTCCCTGGTCAATTGCTAAATAAGAAAATGCCCTACAGCCAGATCTTACAGCGGCATTTTCTCAGTTGAGGTTCTCCCTCTTCAGATAACTGTAACTTATGTCAAGTTGCCATAAAACTAACCATCGCGGACCTTAGGATAGAGACTGCCTGCACCATAGCCAGCCTTTCACAACTGGAGCCCGGGTTTCAACAATACATGAATAAAATACACAAAAACATTAACAAAGGGCACAGTTATCAGTGAGAAGCAGAGAAAGCCAACTGAAGCAACACACACTGAGCAGAGGACAGATTAAGGAGTCCACAAGCACAAGTTTAGATGGAAGAGGCGTTGGGACAAGAGGCATGTTCAACTATCAGTTCTGGTCCATGTGTGGGTCCCTCGTCAGGGTGGTCCTTGAAGTTTTTAATGCATTAATCATTGTCGCTGCTCAAGGGCACCAGTGCGCTCCCCCAGCATGATGATCCACTTCTGGGCGGAGCCATTCCGCCATGGTTGTGCCTTGGAGGGAATGAGTGAGGTCAGAGGGCACAGGACATTTTCACGGTTGTCTTGCCATGCTGCATGTAAGAATGGAGGACACTGGTTGGTTTTGGCAAGGAGCTGGCCTGTCCCCACCCTTCAGGAATGAGGCTCATTAGGAGAGAGGCCCTAGAGACCATGATCAGCCCTGAGCATTAGGAAGTAGTTGTGAATGTTGTTTAAAATAACACAGTACTCTTTTTTTTTTGTGGTGGATAAATACACGGAAATATATTCAATAATGAAAGTGCGAAATCCGATGTGAAACTCCACAGCTTCAGAATGGCTGTTCTGCGTACAAGTTCATTGAGATGTATAGGCTTTGGCACTCCATTTTGGTATGTGATGTTTATTTCCAAGTAGTTTTTTTTAGTAATAAAGTTAATTTTAAAACTAGCACAACAGGCCCTTAAAGGAAGAGACTTCTCTTGAACACTCGGAAGGAGTCTCATTAAAGTGTGCATGAGAGAGAGAGGGAGAGAGAGAGAGAGAGAGAGAGAGAGAGAGAGAGCAGACAGGATGATGAGGTGGGAGCAGAGGGGCCATCAGAGAAACCCTCCCAAACACAACAAATATCCATGCTGATATTCTTCCAGAGGGTGGGGAGGTTTTCTACCACGTGATTTACTTCAACATAACATACTTGACAAAGAGCATGGAGGAGCCAGGTACTGGTTAGTAAGTTAGGGGCTGATACTAGATCACAGCATAAGGATCCTTAGCTCTGTGTACTAGGGAGAGAGCTGTAGGGAGACTCACATTGCAACCTCCCCAAACTGTGTCACCAATGGGGACTGACTGCGCAAGAGTGTGGGCCTATGGAGGGCCTTTCTCTGCAACCACAGCAATACTAGACCCCGTCCATGGCAGGCCTTCTTCTGGCTGATCAGAATTGCAGACTATCCCAGGAATGAGTCACAACGACAGTCACAACAGCTCATGCTTCATTCGAAGACCTCGAAGGATCTGCCATTGTAAGGCTGGGATTGAAGTCCTCTGCCTGGGCAGATGGTGTCAGAGCAAGAATGGTCTGGGAGACACCCTGCCCTCAGCCCTGTGCACTAAATCCTCAATGTCTGCATGGGTTTGTGTTACCTGTCTTCTGTTCTGATTCTCTATGGCACTGATCAATCCCTAGGACCAAAAGCGAAAGGGTTCATTTGTCTAACACCTACAGATCTCCATCTGTCACTGTGGGAAGTCAGGGCAGGAACCGAAGCAGAAGTCATGGAGGAGTGTGGAGTGCTATTTGATGACTCCATCTCTGGCGGATGCTCAGCAAGCCTTCCAATACAGCCCAGCCCTACCTGCCTGGGGATGGCACCTCCCAGAGTAGGCTGGGCCTTTCCATGTCAGCCATCAATAAAACCAACCTCTCAAGACATGACCACAGGCTCATCTGACCTTGGTGGTTCCTCAAAGGCGACTTCCCCAAATGAAGGCTGTGTTAAGTTGGTAGTTGAGACTCCTGCATCCTCTGGTGACTTCCTCTGGGCTTCTGGCAGTGCCAGGTGTGCCAGGTATGTCTGGGATCTGTGTAGGTCCACTAGGAGCCACAGGCATCTATCTTTACTGCAAAGTGGCCAGGGCTCTGAGTCTGAGGAAGGCTCCTGCATGGCCACCCACAAGGCTCTGGGAAGGCTTTGGACTTAAATCTTCATGAACATTGCTTGTGCTGAGTGTGGAGCTGTTGACAGTGGAATCAGAGTCCCCACCTTTACCCATCTACATGAGAGGGAGCCACACTGTTTCTGGCCCACGGAAAGATACCACACTGCTTCTACAGGGCTGGAAGTGATACACAGTGTAGACAGTGGTGTAGCCAGCGGTACAGACAGCAGTGTAGATAGACAGCATTGTAGACAGCTGGCCTTGGGATAGAAGAGAAAGTTTTCCCTGTGTGCTTTCTCGATAGAACATCCCCATTGTCTCAGTGTGTGGGTGCCAAGTATCTATTAACCCCTGAGAGTGCCATGTCAAGCTCCGTGGTGTTCCACAGGTGATGGAAGTATTGGATTAATTTGAGGAAGAAGAGGAGGAGGAACAGAACAAGTAGGAAGGGGAGTTACTTACAGAGCAGCCATGTGTAGCCAACTCTGAGTGCCTGAAGCAGTGGTCGCCTCTCTGAGGATCAAAGGACAGAGCCGGTGTGGGATCTGGACAGAGGCACACCAGGTGTCATGCCTCAGTCTTACACATTCGTATCCCATAAGACCCTTGGGCTCAGAGATGCCCTCCTGGTGTTTGTCTCTTCCACACCGTCTACCACTTCACAGAAAAGTCAGGAACATTTGAGACCCGGGGGTGATGCTGTTCCTGGGAGGAGGCAGGTGAGCTGCCAGGCACTCCTGGGGAACCCTGTCCTGGGCAATCTACAGGAGTGGAGTTGAGACTCACAGCCCAGCTGCCAGGGCTGAGCCTGCGTCCTGCTCCTGACTGTCTGCCCTTCACCTTGGGCTTGCCACACCCACTACCTCAGTCCTTACCTGCAAACTGGTGAGAGTCCCACTCTGGGCTGTATATGTGCATAACACGACAACGAGGACAGAAAACACCTTCAGAAAAGCCAGCAGCATCCATTTGTATGAACTTCTAGTATAACACTGGGGGAAGAAATCAGCCTTTTAAATAGCTACCGCTCCCCACCACCTCACCCCAACAAGCCAGAGCTTGCTGGTCTGGATGCACGCACTGGTCCCAGCTTTTATTTGCTATTAACCTAAGCAGAAGAATTCAAATCCAGTTGCTGTCAGGAGCATATTTCTTCTTAAATCTAGAGCGTAATAAAACGCCGTGAGCGATCTGGGTGTCAAAAGACTAATCGAAAATCCCACTTGCAGCAAACACAAATAGTTCTTGCGTTAACAGGACAATATATCCCAGAAAGAGGAAAAAGGCTCCAGCCGACCGGCTGCATAACATTCTGTTGATTCTCATCGGAGTTAGGGCCTTGAATCCAGAAGAAATTCAACCCCACGCTCTGTTCTCAGAAATTCGTCAAACAAGAGTCTCTTTCAAGGGGCTCTAAAAGCAATTTAATCACTTGAAACAAAAACATTTCTGGCTTTTGAAGGTTGTGCATTGCGTTATGGTGGCCGGAACTCATCGGGAGTAAAGAACACCCAAGCGGAGCTGGCTTGGTCAGGGCGAGGCAAACTGAGTCTTGTTCCTCGTTGATGTCCAGATGCCCCGGCTTCAGGAGACCCTGGCTCCCCGTGGCCAGCACTGTTTCCGTTCCTCGGCTCCGCTGGTCCTCACTCTCCCTCCCTGAAGGCTCTCTGTGTGCAACACCAGGCAAGGCAGTGGAAGTGAGGTAGAGAAGACACTCTTCCACTCCTCAGCTCCACTCAGGAACGTGACATCTGGGCATGCTCACAGAGAGAGAGAGTCCTTTCCGAGGTGAGGGCCCCAGGAAGACAGCCTGTACTTGAGGCCATGCTGAAACCATGGAAGCCAGGCTTGCTAGACCCGAGTCCTCCTTGTTCCTGACCCATTTGTGGAGACAATGCTGGGCTAAGTCTCCAGAGTCTCCAGAGTCCCTGGTCCTGAGGTGGTTGCGTAACCATCGTTTCGTCCAGTTTACTGCGGCCTAGGGAGTGAACTATTTGGAGCATTGGGCCGTATCCATGGTGGTGCTACAGCCATGGAAACGCATCCATGGGTCATAGAAAGCAGTCAAAATACAAGACAGAAATGCTTAGAGGCTAAGCCACCTCCATGAGGACGCCTCGCGTCGAGTGAGTGAGCGTGGAGGGTACACGGGGGGAGGGTGCTGAAGGCAGGAGGGTTTTCAGAGAGGAAGGGAATACAGGGGAAAGGAGTGCAGGGGAAAGTGTACAGGGGAGGTATACGGCTGGGGGGCATGGGGGCACAACACAGGCTCCTCCACTCTCGGCCTCTTCCCCCTCGGGGAGCTGCTTACTGAAACACATCCCCCAGGGCCTAGACTTCTTGCAGAAGCCCCACCCCTCTCCTAATCCAAGACTTGGACCTGGTGAATACTGAGTGAGCCCGTATGTCTCAGAGAGCCGTCTATGGCACCCTGATTCAATCTCACCACTCATAAGAGTTAATGGGAAAATCGGTCATTGGCTGCAGGCTGCCATGTGATCTTAAGGGATTCGTTCTGATTTGAGAATTATCAAGCCGCGTGCCAATGCATAAAACCCTTCTCAGAGCTGTAGCTGGGGCAAGGTCAGCTGCCCTTCTTCAGGACTGTTGTGTAGAGCGAAGGAAAATTGCCACATTAATATGCAGCCCGGTCCCCATCTCCTTCCTAATAAATATCTGTGAGAGTTAGCCGTGTTAAATCATGAAGGTGGGGGTGGGCTGGGCTCCGGAGGCCAGTTATAAATGCACAAAATAATACAGAACTTGGTACACAGAATATAAGCCAATTTCTTCATCTATACTAATGTATTTTAAATAGGAAAATAACTGAAGATAAGCACCAGGCACATTCGAATTAAAACGACGCTACAGAGCTCCCCGCTTTGCACCGTAAGGCCAGCTGGCAGCAGATTACTCAAGGAGCCGTTCTGAGGGATGGCTCGCTTTTCTCTGCCTCACTGGACAGCTCACAGGTTCTCCCACACCGCTCACACCGTGAGCCACGCACACGCTTGAGCCTCGTGTTCTTCTTTATCTCCGAGGCACCGAACATTCTCATTCTCTTTCTGTCCGATTCTGAAGGTTGTCTTTATTGGTTGTTGATTACTAATTGTTTTTGATAGCCACAAGAGCCCCACATATGTTAAACAACATTCTCCCCTAGTTAGGAAAGTATTGTGCAGGGGGAGGGAGCAAAAGACAGCATTGCCTGCTGCTGACGGCTTAGCATCAAGACCCATGATGGGCGGTGGTTTCCTTTCCTTCCGCTGGTGTGTTCATAGAGCTATATTGCGAATTTTGAATAGAACCCTATAGATCTTGCTTTTTGGTTTGATGAGATGCCACTTCTATGAAATATTCTTCACAAATGCCATGTTAATGGCTGCGTAATATTCCAGCACATCCATGGCCATGACCGACAACACCCCTCGAGAGGCTTCTCTGGTCTGAGTTGCAGCTGCTCGCTGTGGAGATCTTTGGACCCGCACTCAGCTTGTCTTTGCCGCTCGCACCTGCTCTGCCAGCTCTGGAGGAACAGCATGTATGAAAGCTGGGCTTTGTTCTGATTTTTCGTTGATTTCTTGGGACAGATATTTATTTGAGGAATTGCTTTTAAAACTGCCTGACATGGGGCCAGCAAGATGGCTCAGCAGGTAAAATCTTACGGCCAAGCTTGTGGACCTGTGTTTGATCCGGGGACGCACATAATGAAAGTGGGGAGAGCCGGTTCCCATATGTTATCCTGTGATCTCCACAACATGCAAAATAAATAAAAATAAATGTGAAAAGCATTAGAAATTACCTCACACATAGCACGAAATTGTGTCTCACAAGGGTTGTCAATTTACAATACCCTACCCCAGCATATCCATAAATAACTTAAAAAAGTGCGTTGTGTATATGTGTATTGTGTGTGTGTTTGTAAACCTTGTGTATGTGTGTATTAGTGTGTGTTTGTGTGTGTATACTGTGTTTGTGTATTTGTGCAGAGGTATTGTGTTTGTATATTTGTGTGTGTATTAATGTATATATTTGTATGTGTGTATTTGTGTATTTACATGCAGGCGTTAAGTTTGTGTATTTATTTGTATGTGAGTATTGTGTTTGTGCATTTGTGTATTTGTATGTATGTGTGTTTGTGTGTATATATTGTGTTTGTGTATTTATTTGTGGGTATTGTGTTTGTGTGTGTGTTCGTATGTGTTTATTTGTGTGTATATTTGGTCCTAGTTGAGTGTGTGTATTCGTGTGTGTGTTACATTCATGTGTGCCAGTGAGGAGTCCCTGTGACTCTCATGTTACAGATAAGAAAGCTGAGACTCACAATCACGGTGCACACTTGTGAGCGATGGAGGTGCATGCAGTGCCAACTCTTTCAGATCCCAGATGCTGCTCTGCAAACGATTTTTTATTGAATCTTGGCCAGATTTTAAAAAGTGTCTGTTGGTTTCACACCTGCTCTTTTGATAGTTAGCAGAGGTGTGCGTTTGTTCTAAACTTCCTGGCTCCTGGTTATCTTCTCCCTCTGTGACACACACACACACATACACACACACACGCTCACACATGCTCACACACGCTCACACACACACACAAACACACACACACACACACACACACACACACACAGAGCCAGCAGGACCCCTCAGCTCTTCCCCAATCTCCCACCTGTTAGGCGAGCAGGAATAAGGTGTCAGTCTTAACTTGGAGGAGCAGTGTGTAGCAGTTACAATGTGTCAGACGCTTTAAGCTGAATATAAATGTAGTCATGTGACACATGTATAGGAAAAAATCTGCCCAAGGTCACGGCTGGGAATTTCCTTCTGTGTAGGCAATTTCCTTTGAGAGGGTGCTTTTCGGTTTAGCTGTGACGTTTCTTCTGAATTGCTTAGTGGCAAGGTGGGTGGAAGGTTCGTATACCGAGAACTCTGTTCTGTGATCTCCTTGTCCCGAGTGCCCTCTGTTCTCAGAGGATCACAGAAGACGTTCCCTCGTCAAGGTCCAGCCATCTGCCTGCGTTCTCCTTGCAGCGTGTTTATTCCTGGGTTATTCCTCTGACTCTGTCTGTCCTAGCTAGCCTCAGTTCTCCATTCAACACAGCCTCAAGTCACCTGAGGGAAGCCTCAGTGGAGGAACTGCCTAGGTCATATTGGCCTGTGTGCTTGTCTTTGGGGAGTTGTCTTGATTATTGAGATAGGAGGGTTCACCCACTGTGGGCAACACTATCCCTAGCCGGGCGGCCCAGGGCTATACAATAAAGCCGGCTAAGAACAAGCAGTGAGTGAGCCAGCCAGCATCCTCCACTGTGGTCTCTGCCTCAAGCCCCTGCCCCGACTTCCATCGGTGACGGCCTGTGACCTGGAAGTACAAGCTGAAGTGAAACCCTCTCTCTTCCATGCTGTTTGGTCAGAGCAGTGGGAAGGAAAGCAGCCCCCTCCACCCCATAGCCCTGCTAACTGGAGCTCCCTTCACCCCACAGCCCTGCCCACTGGAGCCCCCTCCACCCCACAGCCCTGCCCACTGGAGCTCCCTCACTCCTCAGCCCTGCTAACTGGAGCTCCCTCACGCCTCAGCCCTGCTAACTGGAGCTCCCTCACTCCCCAGCCCTCCTAACTGGAGCTCCCTCACTCCTCAGCTCTGCAAACGAGAGCTCCCTCCACCCCACAGCCCTGTTAACTGGAGCCTCCCACCTCTCTCTGCAGGCATCCCCTCAGCTCTGGGCTCACTGGGGCTGTTCTCAACCTCCTGAGCATGTGGGCTGATTATCATGACCCCATAGTACTCCTGTGGCCAGCTGTTTCCTGCCTCCCTCAGTGTCCGGGGGAGACTGGCCAGGGTCTGGACAATGGAGCACAGCAGAGGAAACTGTGGGGCTAGGTATGGAAATGCAGCTCAGTGTGCGAGGCAAACCACGCTGATCACACTCATTCCCCCAAAGGCTGCATGCTTGAAGTTCCATCCTGGATGGGGTTTTGTGTCTGTTGACTTCCAGTATGTGAGTTCTGGGCCAGTAGAAGCCCAGCCTCAGTGTTCTGGGAACTCTCGGTGACTCCCTCCCTGATCCTGTTCCCACTCCCCATTCCTTTCTCCTTCCTCTTCCTCCTTCCCACATCGTCAGCATGCTTGGGCTCGTGGAGGTCGGACCTGTTAATTTACAATTTCAAACCTCTTAGGTACCTGCAAGACATCAGTCCTAACCCTTGGTTCTCAGTCTCCAGAGACAAGAGAGAAGCTAGCCGGTGCTGCTCATCCCTCCATGCAGGGTGGTGGGGTCACGGTTCAGAGGTCATTGGCTGCCACGCATCTGGCGGCGCATGGGTGACGTGAACAGTTTTCCAGGTTCAGTCATGCTGAGAGGCTGAAAAGTCAGAGGGTCTTGCCTTGACCAAGAGCTTTCTGCTGTCATGCTGGAGGAAGCTATGTGCAATGTCAGTGGGTCAGTTAGCACGAAAGTGGGGTGGTCGGTACGACAGTGAGTAGGTCATCTTGGAGTGTGTTCATCGGTACAAGTGTGCTTGTTAGTGGGGATGTGGGCTGGTAATTGTTGAGGTGGGTTAGTTATGGGACTGAGAATGGGCTAATTAGTAGGAGAGTGAGCTGCTTGGAATGGGGTACGTGAGTTATCTTGGGAGTTGTTTTCAGAGCAGGCTTGTCATTGTGAAGGTGGGCTAGTTACCCCAGGAGTAACTTAGTTGTCTTGGTAGCAGTCTGGTTATGCCATGAGTAAGGGTTAGTTATCTAGGTATAGCAGTCTAGTTACCTCAGGAGTAGGTTATTTATCTTGAGAATAGATTCCCGGTAGGAGTGCGGTATGCTTAGGTCTCCAGGCCAGGGGTTGAAGTCGTAACCAACACTTACTGTCCATGGGCTAGAATGAGGGAGTGAAAATGGCCTGAGCAGAGGTGAACAGTAACTAGACAGCTTCACCGCAAGACGCCTTCCCAGCCCAAGATTGAACCTCCTTGTGTTCCACATCCCTCCATGGAGCTCTGGGGGTTCCAGGGAACAGTGTTGCGAACTCTGAGTCTCTCTATTCTTAGGGGTTGCAATGATAGCTTTGTCAATTTGGCATTACCTAGAATTACCTGAGAAGAGAGACCGGGCATGCCTTGTGAGAGAGTCCCACTGTCATAAGACCAAGCCCACCGTGGGTGGCACCATTCCCTAGGCAGGGGTGCCCAAACCAGGTAGGAGAGATGAAATGGAAGGAGCGCAAGCAGGCGAGCATGCATGCATCGGTGCTTCACTGTCTTGACTCAGGGTGGGATGTCACCAGCTGCCTAAGCTCTCGCTGCCGTGACTTCCCCAGTGTGGTGGACTGCAGTGTGGAATTGGCAGCTCAGATGAGCCCTTTCTCCACCGAGTTGGCTTTTGTCAGGGTGTTTCATCATAGCAACAGAAATTAAATTAGAACAGTGGCCACACATCGTTAGCATGTTAGGTTCCAAGATGTTCTTATCACCTATGCCCAGATAAGCCAAGGGCCATCATTGGGTACTGGGGTCCCTCCAGGTCAACTCATCATTCTAATATGGGAAGCCCACCCTCCCTCTTATTCTTGCCTGACCTCTGCCCCTTTGCTGGCTGCCTGTGCTTCTGCTCTGAGGACTCTTGAGGGTGGACCATCATTAGCTTCTCCTCAGTGGGTAGAAGAAGGCTAAAGGACAGGGAGGACAGAGAGAAGCATTTTGAGTATCTCATGCCTTGAAGCACAGACCTGCCTGGGGCCCAGCCATTGGAGGGGCTCATCCTCTTTTTTTTTTTTAAGTTTTTGTAGTACAAACTCAGTTTACACAGAGCTTCTAAATGGCTGTCCACAAGGCTGTCATTTGTCCACTCACTCTGATGTAAAAGCCACTATTTCCCCGGAACAGTTCACATGAAGACATGCAATTACAACAATCTTTGAAATGACACACCGGGAGTGAACTTCATTAAAACCTTAACCTGAACTCAATTGTGACTGTGGTCTGGGTCTCTGGAAAGATGTTTCCCCGAGCTCTATTAGCCTGTTTCTCCTTACCCATCAGGCCTCAGTGCTCCACTAATTAAAATTCCTTTTTTACATACTGTTGCATATCTTTTATGCATTAAGAACATATTCTTAAGTGAATCATGGAAAGAATACTTTTAAAGTCTATCAACAATTAAAGAGGAGAGAATTGAAAATACCCCAGCCACCTAGGAGAGAATGGTGCTGCAGTTTGAACCACACTCCACTTTCCTGGCTCTTGGCTTTTTGTAGATGAAATACTCCTGCCTCCCCTCCCTAAAAAATTACATGAGAAAGAAAGGGTGCATTTTGACTTCCACTTCAGGGTTGCAGTCTCTCACGGTGGGGAAGACAAGGCATCAGAACACGAGGCAGCTGCGCCCACTGCAGCCAGCGACAGAGACAGGCTGGTATGAAACTTGCCTTCTCCTTTCTGTGTGTGGCCTGTGGCCAAGGGCAGACTTACCTGAGGATGAACTGTTTGTAGACACATTGCTGGCCAGGCAGACACGGCTTGGCATCTTCCATAGCCAAAGCAAGCGTGGATCTTCTACTTTGGAATTGCTCCTCTCTTCCAAGGGGGCCGAGGAGGATGCACAGGGGGATGTGACATCACCGGGTATCTTATCTGAGCCTGTGAGTGGATGGCTGGTGGGAGGGAACACGCAGACATAAGCCTCTTAGACGCATTGTCAGAGCCATCATAATCTTTGGCGACATATTTACCCAGCTCACGTTCCTCTCGGGGTCGCTCGGCACGCCACGCGTTATCAATACTCGCCAGCCTTGGCTCTGGCCTGCTGAGGCACAGGTGACTTTGAAACAGAGAAAGCATCCTTTGTACCTGGGAGAATGGCAGGGTGCAGACCACTGAACTTTAGAAGAAAACGAACTATCACTTCAGACAGATCTGATCTTGGCTTCTTCTTTTTTTTCTTAAAGTGAGACAGCTAAGGATTATTGCAGCTCTGGTCTGGAAGGGCTCCTGGGCTCTTGTGCTATACCCATACCATCTGCCTTCCCAGGAGCCTACATGACAATGTCCTCCTGGCAGAGCAATGTCCCCCATCCCTCAGATACCCACAAAAGAGCCAATCCGTACCTCCCCAGAGGCCCGTTAGTCACTTGCCTGCACCTCCTAGGAGGTCTCTGCCAGGTATCAGTATTTAACCAAGAGGTGGCCTTGGAAGGATCTGTCTTCCAGAGCCTGTGGGGAGAGAATGTGGTGTGATGGGGCCAGCTGACGGTCAGGAAGCCTGAGCCCTCCCCGGGCAGAGCCTGCTGGCCATCAGGAAGCTTGAGCTCTCCGGGCAGAACCTGCTGGCCGCTGGTAGTGAGTTCCTTGGTTTGGAAAGCACAATCTCTCATGGGTGACTTAAAGCCACCCTAGCATTAACTTTAAGTCAAGGATGTCTGTTTCCCAGGTACTGGCTTTCCCTGTGATCACATTCCTGTTTCTGGCTGAGAAAAATGTGTGGGGAGAGGTAAGCGAGGAGAAGGGAGGGAACAAAGGAGGAGAAGGCAGATTCAAGGTTTCCTCAAACACCCAAGCCACCGCCAAGAGGCAGACACACCCAAAGAGCCCAAGGTCTTCTTTATGCAAAACTGGTTTTTGAAGATTTATTTATTTATTTATTATCTATACTGTGTTCTACCTGCATGTATGTCTACAGGCCAGAAAGATCCCATTACAGATGGCTGTGAGCTACCTTGTGGTTGCTGGGACTTGAACTCA
The DNA here is from genome assembly GCF_014885135.2 of Alexandromys fortis. Taxonomy (NCBI): domain Eukaryota; kingdom Metazoa; phylum Chordata; class Mammalia; order Rodentia; family Cricetidae; genus Alexandromys; species Alexandromys fortis. The sequence goes on along the minus strand of NW_026067961.1, from coordinate 2,270,582 downwards.
AGACCTCTGGCAGAACAGCCGATGTTATGCTGAGTCATCTCCCCAGCTCCTACGCAAAACTTCTTAAAGAATGAATGGCACTTCTCCAAAGAAGACATTTAAATGGTCAATAAGCGTACAGGAGGCAGTGTTGACACCATGAGCCGATGCTGAAGGCAGATCAAAACACAAGCAGAGTCCACTCAGTCCAGGCACAGAGGACCATCTGAGAAAACACAGTAAAACAGTGCAGAGGATGATGGGAAAGGGGGCCCTTATGCACAGCCAGTAGGAATGTAAACCAGTGTCCCTACGCCAGCCAATGGGCAGATTCTTTAGAGAGCTGGGTTTCCACAGGACCCAGCTACGCCAATGGTGGGAGAGGTAGGGCAGAAGAGAGATGTGGCAGAGATACCCTCTCGTCCTGCTCACCCCAGTGTCTTCCTGACAACCAAGTCCTGAAACCAGCCTGGGTGTCCATTGGTGGGTGACGGAATAGCTTAGTCACCATAAAGCAAGATGAAATTCCGCCCATAGAACACGGTGTTTAAACCAGGCTTAGGAAGATGTGTAATTCAAGTTGGGGTGAACAGGGGTGGGGTAAGAATGTAACTGAGAGGCAACAGAAGAAGGAGAGGAGAGGCCAGTACAAGCACATGTATTTATGTACATATGAAAATGGCATGATGAAATCATTGCTTGTGTGTGTGGGTACATGTGTGCAGGATTGTACATATGTATGGAAGCCAGGAGTTGACATTGCATGTCTTCCTGGATTTCCCTCCTCCTTTTGAAAGCATATAATTGTGTGTGTGTGTGTGTGTGTGTGTGTGTGTGAGAGAGAGAGAGAGAGAGAGAGAGAGAGAGAGAGAGAGAGAGAGAGAGAGAGAGAGAGAGAGCATGTATGTGTGCACTGTGAGCCTGCATGTCTCTTGGGATACATGTGGAGGTCTGGGGACAACTTCTTGGAGCTGGTTCTCTCCTGCTTCTTTGTGGGTTCTGGGGATCCTCCTGCTGAGATGTCTCATCATCCCCCACCTTGGTTTTTGAGACAGGGCCTCTTGTTGAACCCAGAGCTCACCTAATTCAACTGTGCTGGCTGGACAGTGGACCCCAGGAATCCTTGGTCTCTTCCTTCCCACTGCTGGGGCTACAAGAACACAGCATCATGCCTGGCTTTTCAGTACGGATTCATGTACTTTTGCTTCTGGTGCAGAGATGACTGAGCTACTCTTGGCCCCGTCCATGTTGTTTTTACTCTGTGTGTTTCTTACTGTGGGTGCCTGTGTGTGTCCACTTGTTCACGAATGCCCTTGAAGGCCCTTGAGTTGCAATAACAAGTGGACATAAAAGGCAATGATGCTTAGAAAGGACTGGAAGAGTTTGGAAGCCCATAGAACCATAGACGCCAGGAAGAATCACATGGGGCTTCAGTTCACCTTAGACTTTCATCGGGAGCCAGGCCAGCAGATCACAAAGACGATCTCCAGAGGGAACATTTTGAGGCGCTCTAGACACTCACCCTCCCAGCTCACAACCTCCCTCAGACACTTGCAGGATTTCCCTGCTCTGCTTAGTTTAACGTCGACTTGACACAGCTCGAGTTGTCTGGGCAGAGGGAACCTCAGCTGAGAAAATGCCCCCATCGGGCTGGCCTGAGAGCAAACCTGTGGTATGTTGTCTTGAATCATGATTTGTGTGGGAGGACCCAGGTCAACCTCTTGGTGGGTGGTCTGGGGGTAGTCTAACAAAGTAAGCCTAGGTGAGAAGCAAGTAAGATTCCTGTTTCAGTTCCTGCCTCCATGTTCCTGCCTGACTCCTCTGGATGATGGAGCACAAGCTGCAGACAAAGCAAACCACTTCCTCACCTTGCTGTTCAGTCAGACGTTTCTCACAGGGACAGAAATCCAACCTAAGACAGCTACCTTCTGGCTTTTCTGCATCGCTAGGGACATTTGAAGGTCCCTGTAACTGTGGGTAATCCACACTGGGAAGGGTGACGGTCAAGGGATATTACACAGCTGAGCTGGGAGCACAGGAGGGACAGTCCACATCACCAACCAGCCAGTGGATGAGTGGCCAAGACAGCTGGATGCAGGCGCCTGGGCCATGGCTGTGGTTGAGTGCCTATATTGACATGAGGCCAAGACTCTTGTCTAGAGCCATTGTCATTAATATTGGAGAAGGATCTGGTCGCGTGGCCAGTGGGAGATGACACTGGTCTTTCCCAGGAGTCTGGCCACACACCCAGAACTTTCCTACTAGACCTACTCCATGGTTTTATCTTGATCTATTATTTTATGTTATGTTCTCTTCTGTTCTATCCCATTCTGTTGTTCTGTCCCGTTCTACCTGTGTGTGTAAGTAGAGTCAGGGGTGGAGACTGAACGCCTCCCCCTATCACTTCTCCACTCCATTTTCTGAGTCAGATTCTCTCACTGAACCCAAAGCTCATCAGTTTGGCTATCCCGTCTACCAGCCAGTCTCAGGCATCCACCTGCCTTTGCCCACATCCCCTCTAGTACTGAGGCTACAGGTTCCTGCTGCCTCCCAAGCTTTTATGTGGTTCTTGGCATGCAAACAATCCCTGTGCTTGCTGAGCACACAATCCACCCACTTTCCTGTTTTCAAGCCCCAGGTCATAGATGAGGTCTGGATGAGGATGTGGTATGTGTAATCTGTCACACGGAGACCCAGCTTGTTCTCTTTGAAGTCAGTTAGTCGAGGCATGACCCAGATGGTATCCTTCTGCTGATCACTGTGACCCTGTCCTCACGGACGGGGATAGTTTACACAAGGCTACAATGAGGTGGCAGTAATGATGGTTGGCCAAAGCTATGCGGCAATTAAAAGGAGTCAATTATATATTTCTTGAAATTCTAATTAGGAACCCTCAAATGGATGTCTTATTTTGATCATTCTGAGGGCACTGATACAAATGAAAAATGTTTTGTGAAAACTCAGCCATGCGTCAGCAATTATATTTAATTCTCAGTTGAGTGAATTTTAATCAGCAATGTTATTACAGGCAACACATGGTGGAGATTGCCACCCTTGCCTTGAGAAACAGACCCTTTATTTATGGGGTGCTGGACCTCATTACCTCGAAGTTCAGATAGGCAAAGAAATACAGTAAAGTCATCCCTGGATCAGAAACCTGAGTCTTGGGACTATGGAGAGGGCTCAAGGATACGAGTGCTTGCTGCTCTTTCAGAGGACCCAAGTTCAGGTCCCAGCGTTCATGTTGGGCAACTACAACTGCCTTTTAACTCTAGTCTTCTTCTGGTTTTGCCAATCACTTGCACTCAAGTGCCTAGCCTCCTCCCAAACACATATAAATCATTACAAATAAGATAATTTAAAAAAAATAGGTAATTAGTTAATTTTAAAAAGAAGGCTGGGAGATGGTTCAGAGGATAATAGCACTTGATGTTCTTGCAGAGGGCTCAGGTTCAGATCTCAGCGCCAGCATGGTGGCTCACAGTTCATTACTTTAGTTCTAGGGGATCTGATGGCTTTTTCTGATCTTCAAGGTCACTAGGCATGCACGTGGTACACAGAGCTATATAAAACACCCATGCACATAAAATAAATCAATCTTTTTTTTTTTTAAAGGCAAGCTGGATATGGTTGGGCACACCTTTAATCCCAGAACTTGAGAGGCAGAGGTGGGTGGGTTCTGTGGATTCAAAACAAGCCTTGTTTACACAAGAGAGTTCCAGTTTAGTCAGAGTCTGTAGTGAGACCCTGAGCAATAAAAAAAAAATCACTGTAGAAAACAGTCCTGAGATAAGAGATCATGCCGAGGTTGTCACTGAAAGCCATTCTGAGGGGACGTGCCAGGCACCTGCTGGAGAATATACAGTTAGTGCATGCACCATCCATCTTGACAGGATTGTACCAACCAAGCACACCTTCATAGCAGCACTTGGTCCAGGCTGCAGCCCCGTGCCCACGGCCTGCATGCTTCTGGGATCCCTTGCCATAAGCAGCATGTCAGCTCCCCATCTTCCTCCGCTTTCCCAAGGGATCACATTGCTATGCTTGCTCTCGGTCACAAGCAGACCCCATGGGATCACGGGCCTCTTCTGTACTGAGTTGTAGATGAGATGCCCCGCTGCGAAGTCCCTGCCCTGAGCGGTGTGGAAAGAGGTTTCAATGTGGTTTGCGTGTTCCGCAGCATCTCTGCTCACCCCACTGCGGCTGGACCAACTTGGGGTTGCTGGGAGTCACACGGCTGCCATGAACATTCTTGTCCTCCACCCAGCACATCCTTGCACTAACACTGGATATTTACCTAGCGCTGGAGAAACTGGCAGTTTCTTAAGTGACCTTCTCCTTCCTGTGGCTCCGTGAACCAATGCTCTGATGATAGTCTGTGATATCATAAAACTACAAATCAAGGGGCTGGGGAGATGTTGCCACTGGTAAAGTGCTTGTCTTATAAACATGAGGGCCTGGGTTTTGGAGCCCCAGCACACATATGTTAAAGGCTGGCCATGCCTCATATACCTGTAATCTCCAGTTCTGGAAAGGCAGAGACAGGAGGCTCCCTGGGGCTTGCTGGCTAGCCAGTCTAGCCAGATCAGTGAGCTCCAGGTTCACCCTGTCCCCCTAAACAAGAAAGGATTGATTCAAGGAGACACCAGATGACCTCCCCACACACAACACACTAAATCTGAGCCACTCTGCCCTGTGCACAAACGTGTCGTGTGAACAGAGTCCATGGAGAAGGAAGATATAGTACTCTGTAGTATCTGGAAGCTCAGATGGGAACACTAAAACTGGGGTCACTCTGGACCATCCAGTTGCATTTTAACTCACATGGCTGGGGTCTCCTCAGGGTGACCCAAAGACCCAGACGAATGGTCAGAACTTTCCCATGGCTTCATCAGGACCCTAGATGGCTTCATAGTAACCAGACTTTTTACATGACTGCCCGAGGATCCCTGGCCCAGGAGACGAGAAAAGGAAGACTCATATTCAGAACCCAGCAGAGGCAGTACCTTCTTTGCCATCAGCACTGTGTAAGAGTCCTGAGCTTGCCCAAGTTTGGGAGATGGGGATGAGAGGGCACGATTGGAAGAAGGGTGCTTCACAGAGAGCTGGGGCAGCTGGTATCTGTTACCCCGTCATAAAGCAGCCTGTAGCCTGCCTTCTTTGAAGCAGAGGCAGAACCCTGCCACCCGGTCCTGCTTTCACTATCCCTATCTGTTATAACCCACCGGGATCATGAGCAATGCCTGCTGGGTCTCTTTGTGGCAGGACACTGGCCATGCTGATGTTGACTGTGTTCCCAGTACCAGCAGACACCTGGATAACTACACATCAAGCAAAGGCAGCTGTCATCATGGACCCCTGTAGTCCTCACACAGGTCTGAAGTCGCCCTTGCATGGTGAAATCATGACCCAGCTAAGCCTCCAAGGCCATGGATAGTCTTTTAAGATCCAGGCCATACCACCTACTTAATGCTGGCTTTTAACAGGGACACTCGAATGCAAGGTACAAGTGTCCATGTGACAGGGTACTAACTCAGATGACATGGTATTTGCTGTCAATGCAGGGACTAACCTTTTCACATACATCTGAGACAGTCACGGTGCCCCGGCAGCTTCAGGCCAGCAGCTCTGCACAGCCAAGGTCTGTGTTCATACAGGTTGTCTGCTATGCCTGGATGTTCATGAGATCCCCTTAGTCTCTGTCAAGAATGCAGTATGTGGGAGGCACGCAGTTTAGCAACAGAAAACAGCTAGGAACTCTGCCTAGCTGTGCAATGTTCACTCACCGGATATCCACCCCACCCAACTGCAAGTTGAGCATGCCTGACCAGGGCTCCCAGGTGGACAGAGGTGAGGGTACAGCCCAGAGTCAGAGTTGCTTGCTCCTAGCCCAGTATCTGTGGCCGTCTTTGTCTTCTCTCTTCTTTGCCATGTCTGTTGCTTCCCCACCTGTTCAGCCTTTGGTTTCTGCTTCATCATCAAATCCCTGTTTCTCCCCTAACCAGCCAGTCTGGATGTGTCTTAGTCCAGAATCTTGAAAGAAGATACCGCTTGGCTCCACTTACCTCCCCTTGCCAGGCCACTGGCCACTCTGGCTCATGCTTCATGTCAGCTGGCTAGTGTATAGCAGTTCCGTGGGTCTGCAGAAAGATGGAAAGGGACGTGGTCAGCCTCTGACAGATTAATGGAGTTCTCTGAAGCTCTCCCCAGGTAACAGAGATTCAGATCTCTGTGTATTCCTATTTCTCCCAACACCCAGCCAGCTTCCTCTGTGAGGTCAAACAACTCTCTGATCAGGGACTAGAGAAAGAAAACAGAAATCTCTAGAATAAATGAGGGGCTGTGCATGGTGGGATCAATTAGGAAGGGGCCTGGAGCCAGCTGGGAACCTCATGGTAGCCCCGTGTGTGCAGGTCTGTAGGAGATGGTCATTACCTGTGCAGAATCTCAGGCTGGGATGTGGACACGGAAGGTTCCGGGAGCCAGGGCTGAAGTGTTTGTGTCTCCTGGACTGATTATCTCATCTTGCCGGGCCCCGGCCACCAGAGCACAGTACTGTTTACAGCCCCACGCTCAATCAATCACTTATTCACACAGCTTGAAGATTATAGCTGCTCATTCGCCTCTTCCAGTCTGAGTTGTCATGGCGTGTCTCAGGGGAGGCATAGACACAGCTGTATTCAAGTCATCAGGCTTCTCTCACCATGGCAACGGATGGGGTGGATAGGAGCCCCGCTGCCTCACTCCCACCAGCACCCACCCACCCACAGGAGCAGCAGGCTTGGGGTGCATCACCAGCACCTTCGTGCCTACCAGCCAAGGCTCATGGTCATTGTTGATGGATGGCAAACCATCTGTCGTTGGGTAGGGCAGATGTGCCCAGCTGTCGCCCTCAACAAGACCCTCTCGCTCTTTCTGGATGATAAGATTCAGTCTATTGTCTGTTTGTTGGGAGCCTGTTAGTGTTGAGCTTGGGTCTACTCTCAGGTTTTATTAATGAGACTGGTGCTTCCAGCCCACTCCAGCGGCGGGAGATGGGCGATATGGAGAGGCCAGCTGTCCAGCGGGGAGGAGGCATTGCTCCACCACGTCCTGGCAGTGCCGTGGGACTGCAGAGAAGTGGAAAGGGACTTGGTCAGCCTCTGACTGATTAATGGGGCTCTCTGAAGCTCTACAGATAAAACAGATGCCCACCCTGGCTGAGACACCCATACTTTGCCACCTTCAGCTCCAGATATTGTACTTTGGGTTAGGGGAGGGTCTCCAGGATATGTCTCCAAAAGCAGCATTTCGGACACACCAAAGAGAGCAAGACACACCCATGGGTGGCCCGGTGGCATCCCTCTCTATTTGAACACCCTCCTCTCGTGGGATCACCTTAGGGTGAGGGCTCTGTGGAGGGCCCACAGTGCCTGGCCCTTATGGTCCTTGCGGAGGAGCTGGTTTTTAATCTAGACCATGCATCCTGAAGCTGTGTGCAGCAGCTCTGGGTATTCATCCCCTTTTATTTGGAGAACCTCATTCCTCCAGCTAAAGGTTGCAGGCACCGCCGGAGCTGATGTTCTATTCCGACTCCAGCCGGCGCAGAGATTGCCCGGGAGGCTGACGGCTCCTCAACGTCCTCCAAGTCCGATCCATTATTAATCACTGTAAATCTGAAATAATCTCTACAAACATATTTTGTTCCCTACAAATATATTTGTGCCAACTTTCTCTAATAAATCTTGTGTCGGGCAGGCTATTGTCTCCCTTTGCACGGCATCTCCCGGCTGAAATATTTAAACAATATATGAGCAATAATAAAAATCGCCGGCTGTAGTCACTTTGACTTTAGGAAAACAGGCTCCGATAGGTAGTAGATTTATTACCTGCAGAGGGACCCACTGGAGGTTGGATGCTTTGTTCTCCTAGTGGATACGTTCCCCAGTCTTAAAAAAATTCACAGAATAAAAAAAAACCCTCCTGTTTGTTCCTGACTTATGCAAAAAGGGCAAGACCTTATTCTTTCTAATGAGAAAGGTATAAATCCACCCCGGGAAGAAATAAGCTTTCCTAATCTGACCCATTGTTGTCCCTGGTCCTGTGCAGGATGGGAGGCATGCCTCCACCATCCTGAGTCCTCTGTAGCATGGGATGTTTGTCCAAATGTCTCTGGATTTTCTGCGGGATGGGAAACATTTCCCAATGTCCCTGGATTTTCTGTAGGATGAGAGGCATGCCTCCCTGTCTGTGTCCTTTGAAGGACAGGAGGCATCTTTCGTTATCTATGTGTCTTCTGCAGTATGGGAGGCATGTCCCAGTGTCTCTGGATATTCTGCGGTATGGGAAACATGTCCCAGTGTCTCTGGATATTCTTCAGGATGGGAAACATGTCCCAGTGTCTCTGGATATTCTTCAGGATGGGAAACATGTCCCAGTGTCTCTGGATATTCTGCAGGATGGGAAACATGTCCCAGTGTCTCTGGATATTCTGCAGTATGGGAAACATGTCCCAGTGTCTCTGGATACTCTGCAGGATGGGAAACATGTCTCAGTCTCTGGATATTCTGCAGGATGAGAAACTTATCCCAATGTCCTTAGATTTTCTGCAGGATGGGAAACATATCCTGATGTCTGGATTTTTTTGAAGGATGGGAGGCATGTCCTACTGTCCTACAGGAGGTGGAGGCTGGAGGAAGGGCCATCATAATGGAAGGGGCAGAAGGCGTGGGGCTTTGATGTCAAGCTCCGGGGAAGGAAAGAAGTTGGTGAGAGGGTTTGCCCAGCTCTTTCCATTGGGTTTTAGCAGCTACAAACCAAGTCTATTCTGTTTCTCTGTTTCCTAGCTTGTTTTCTCTGAGTCACCCAGAGAAACATTTACTGTCAAAGACTATGTCCCACTTATGTTAAACAGGGGGCTATAGAGATGTTGCAGACAATGGGTTGAGGTGGCACGGAAGCTCAATGAAAAGCTTGATGACGAGGAAATGCAGAGGAGATAGGAAAGAAGCAAGCCCTCACATCACGTGTGGGATGGGAGGTGGGAGGTAGGGGTGGGAAAGGGAGGCTGAGGCCCACAGGGACGTCCACAACATATGCTGCTGCCGTTCCTACCCACGGATACTGCTCATTAACGAGTATTAGCGCATTAATTGGCAAGAGGAGTCTCCGAGGGTGGGAGGAAGGTGTAGTTGTGTTGTGTGGGGTGGGGGCCTAGCAGCTGGAGTGCGCTGGGGGGGAGTCCTGCTATTTTTTCCCATATGCTCTCCTATAGGTGACAGTGTCTGAGCCGCCCAAAGGCGCACTTAGGGAGAATCATGGAAATCCAGCCATTTGGATTGGGTTTTAGAATCCGGGATGACCCTGTGCAGAAATTGGTAGCCATCAGTCCTGTGATTAACAGTCACTCTTGACGGTGACACTTGAACCTCAGTAGTCGAGAACGGTGGGGAGTGGGAGTGTGGGGGTCCATACTAGTAAAGTGTTTGCCATGAGTACAAGGACCTGAGCCTGGATCCCCTGCACCCATATAAAAGCCAAACACAGGTGCAAGCACTTATAATCCTCCAGGGGTGATGAAATAGAGACAGGAGGATCCCTAGGCAAAGGCTAACAGGATCACTAAGCTCCAGGTTCAGTGGGAGACCCTGCCTCAAAACTAAAGTGGAGAAAGAACGAGGAAGATACCTGACTTCTGACCTTCACACACACACACACACACACACACACACACACACACACACGAAGGGGGACAGAGTGGGAGAGGGAGATGAAGTTTCTGGGGAGACCCACTATCTCTCCTTGGTTTCTGTAGTTTCTGAAGCTCTCATGGTCAAGAGTAGAAGTCAGCAGGGAGGGAAGGGAAGAGCTAGGGCCTCCAGGGACCCTAGACTCTGAGAGAGCCACAGAGAGGAAAATAAGTGTTGGGGCCACTGATCATCTGCTGGAGGGTGACTCTGGGGGCGGCGAGCGTGTTACCTGTAGGTAACTCAGAAACAGCACGAAGTCGGCTGAGTTCATCTGCTCCTGACTTTGTCACACGTGGAAGTCTAAGCAGTATCAGCACGGAGATATTCTGATACAGTTCCTATTGCTCTGTGACCCACCCTGGCCCAGGGACATCAAATCCAGGGCCACTGGATCTCTGCTTTCCCAGCATCACCCACGGCAGAAGCTAACTGATCATGGACTTCAGGATACCCTTCAACACAAAGCTTGCTGGCCACATCCAAGTCACCCTCAGACCTTCAGAAGAAATCCCAGAGTCTGTGCAGTCCATGGCTTCTGTCCGTCCTGCATTCCACAACCTGCTGTACTGTCCAGCTCCATCCCTCAGCTCTGAGCACTTCACAGCTCTAGGCTCACAGAACATGCCGCCCAGCGTGTCTCTGCAGCTCTCAGCCACCCATAGCCTGTGCGCATTGGGTTCCGACACAGATTAATGGGCCACAGTTGCCGGCATGATTACTTCTAATAGGCTGATGGAGAAGTAAGCTATTAATCGGCGTCACCTCCTGGGCTAACATCATCTCTTCAGTGGGAAGCATGGTGTCGGCTGCTGCATGCACTCTGTACACGCCCACTAAGAGGCTCCAAACTGGCAGCTTTGGGGCATGCCTCCATCAAAGGCATGTGTGTGCCCAGGCAAAAGACCTCAGGCTCATCTGCTTCCAGCGTTTCCTTCTCCTTCCTGGTGGTTTCTTTCCATATCTTTGGACACACAGTCCAGGGGCTCTAAAGGCAGCAAGTCTGGATCCCAGGAGACTTAGACTCTAATTCTGGCATGACCTCTATACTTATATTGACCTTTTTCTGCATGTCCGTATGTCCTGGGTGTCTCAGTTGCTGCTCTGTGCTGTGGTTGAGGATGTGTGTCAGACACATGCTAGACATTTGACAACAGTGTTGGCATGGCTGTTCTCGCTGCCGCGATGTCAACCTCTAATGTGAGCAATTTAAGAAAGAAATGGTTCATTCTGAATCACAGTTTGAGGGTACAGTCTCTTAATCACTGTGTTAAAGTCACAGTGACAGTGTCCTGAGGTGGCTGGTCATTGCTTCCAAGGTCAGGAATCAGAGGGAGATGAAACTTGGTTCTCTGGTTCTTTTCTCTTTATTTTCATCCCAGAATCCAAGCCCATGGGATGTTGCTGCTCACATTCAGGGTGGGTCTTCCATCCTCAGTTAAACTTCTATGAAAACATCCTCACAGATACACCAAAAGCTTATTCTAGGTAATTCTAAATCTCATCAAGTTGAAAACTAAGGCGAACCGTCTCATCATTTCTTCCATCCAGCCACCTGCCCACCAATCCACCCACTAATCTACCCACCCATCCATCCACCTATCTACCCATCCATCATCCCTTCCACCATTTGTCTACTCAATCTTTTGCCTATCTACCCACCTACCCACCATCCTTCCACGTAACTTTCCATCCATCCATCCATCCATCCATCCATCCATCCATCCTTCCATCCATCCTTCTATCCATCCATCCATCCATCCATCCATCCATCCATCCATCCATCCAAATTTCCATCCATCCATCCATCCATCCATCCATCCATCCATCCATCCTTTCATCTTTTCATCTCTCCCCACTAGATGTGTGATGGATGGAAGATACCACAGAATAGCTGTCATTTTAACTCACAGGTTATAGCTAAGAACACGAGTCACAAAATAACTTTCTGACATTACATACCTGGCAAAGGCCACAACTGAAACCCAGAGGTCAGGTTCAGAATTCTATGATGTCTGCTACATTGTTCCCAGTCCATATGCCCCAATGCTGCAGCGTGCGGGCCTCAACTCCAGGCTGAAGTTTACAGGGAAGATAAGGCTGTATTTGTCCTACACGATGGGGACCCTTCCTTCCTTCCTTCCTTCCTTCCTTCCTTCCTTCCTTCCTTCCATCTCCCGAATGCACGCTCCCTCTAAGTGGAAAACACGAGTTTGACAGATCTGATTTTGAGCAGCAGGCTTTGTGATTTTCCGAGACACTGGCTGGTAGGAAGAGAAACCAAGCATGGAGCATGAAGCCAGCAGTAGCGTCCATCCTGGCTAAGAGTCAGTCAGCCCCAGGCTGGCTGGGACATGGACAGAGCAGCTGTTGTGCGGGGGCCAGGCTGCTGCCCAGGCTTCATGCAGCGTGCCGCACAGCGGCAGGGAGCTGTTATTGATTCTAACCAGCCATTTGTTATCAGAAAATGAAGGTGCTGGCATTTGGCGAGATGCACGCTGTGTGTTTATTCCATTCAGAACCGACACAAACACGTTCTTGGCTTGGGGAGGCTGCTCGGCTGAATTTTTCCTTGCTGTCCTCTCCTTGGTGACAAAGGTGTTATTGCTGGGGAAGCTTGCTGTCCCCAGATGCCCTGGGAAAACCGGGTTACATCATGCTGGAAGTGGCCTGGGAGGTGCTGAGGGCTGAAGAGAGGGGGGCAGCCTGACAGTGATCAGCGAGAACTGTCCCCAGACACAGAAGACACTTTCTGGTTGGAAGAGAGGAAGAACACGGGTGGCTCTTGCCTGTGGTGTGCTGTCCACCCTGCTGTGAGACTTGAAAGGGGCTATAGCTATGGGACCCCATCTTAGCCCCCTCCCCCACCTGTGGCTGCCTAGCTCTTCCTCTGATGTTCATCAGCCAGCCCCCTAAATTCTGTGCTAGGAGTCACATTCTGTTCAGTTGCTGTACACACAGCAGACCTAGGTGCCAGCCCCAGATGGAGGAAGGTCATTGGTTAATTAATAAAGAAACTGCTTGGCCAAATAGGTTAGAATATAGGTGGGTGGAGTAAACAGAACAGAATGCTGGGAGGAAGAGGAAGTGAGCTCAGACTCGATAGCTCTCCTCTCTGGGGCAGACGCGATGAAGCTCCAACCCAGGATGGACGTAGGCTAGAATCTTCCCAGTAAGCGCACCTTAGGGTGCTACACACATAAATAGAAATGGGAAATCAAGGTGTAAGAATTAGCCAGGAAGAAGCTAGAACTAATGGGCCAGGCAGTGTTTAAAAGAATACAATTTGTGTGTTGTTATTTCGGGGCATAAGCTAGCCAGGCGGCCGGGAGCCAGGCTGTGGGAAGAGGCCCACAACTCCCACTACAAGCCCCACCTTTGCCTCCCCTGTGAGTGCAGCTTTGCCTCTGATTGCAGGGGAACCAGGGAAGTATCTGCAGCTGCCCAGTCTCCCAGTACCAACTGTCCATCAGCAGGGCCAAGCGGGTGGGAAGATACCTAAGAAGGCCCCAGACTTCCTACTCATGTATCCATGCCCTGCAGGTCCTCAGGGCTGTGAATAGGAGAGGTTCTTGTATTCCAGCCCCAGAACACCCGGGACCTTAAGGGAGAAATCATGGAGGAATACTGTCAGAGGCTCCACGATCAGATTGTCTTGGCATGGGAAACTCAAAGCATAAAAGACATGAGTCTATAACCTGGGGAGGCCACATGGAGGAAACATGTGGATCAGATACCCAGCACCTACATAAATGCTGGCTGAGCTTGGTGGCTGTCTACAGTTCCTGAAATCAGGAGACAGAGACAGGAGATCTCTGAGGCAAAATGACTAGGCAGACTAGCCGGAACTGGCAAGATCTGGGTTCATAAAAAGACCTTGCTTCAGAGGATAAAGAGGAGAATATTGAGAAAGACAGTTGATATCAACCTCTGGTCTCTAAACACGCACAACACAAACACATACACACACGGCAAAAAATAAAATAAATTAAAACAAAATAAAACAAATAAAAATCCCTGCAATGCCTGTGCTTCAGGGTCACCCTGCCACAGCTCAGTGTGTGGAAGTGTGGCCGTTCTGCCCACTTCCTCAGCTGCTGCAGCCACTGGCTGAGCAGGGGTGTGCGCGTGGTGGTCCAGATGGGCGGTAGAGCTAGGATGTAATGGAACTGGGCTCTGAGGATAGCCCTGGTGTTCTCAGCAAACCACCTCCTGCCTATGTGAGGGTCAGTGTTAACTGCCAACCTGACAAAATCTAGAATCGCCCAGAAGCTGGGTCTCTGGCTCCGGGCGTGCCTTTTGGGAATCATCTTTATTGTCGGGCAGGTTTTGCATGAACTGAGTTGGGAAGAGCTGTCCCCCGTGGGTAACCCCACTCCCTGATTGGGATCCTGGACTGTGTAAGCAGAGGGGGGAGCGGAACAGTAGCGTACCTTCATTGTTCTATTTCCTGGGGCCTTGAGTTCCACCCTAAAATGGACTATACCCTTGAAGCATGAGCAGCGAACAAACAAACAAACAAAACCTTTCTCCTGTCCTAGTTCCCGTCCCAACCCGCGTGGGAAATGCCACAGCAAAGAAACTTCGGGAAGAACGGGCTTATCGACTTACAACATAGATGGCTTTGCAGAAGTCAAGGCAGGAATTCAGACAACCAGTGACATAGCACCGACAGGTAGAACAGAGAGAGAACAGACGTGTGCCTGCCCGTCCTCAGTCTCTCTCTGCAAACAGAGAGAGAACAGACGTGTGCCTGCCCGTCCTCAGTCTCTCTCTGCAAACAGAGAGAGAACAGACGTGTGCCTGCCTGTCCTCAGTCACTCTCTGCAAACAGAGAGAAAACAGACTTGTGCCTGCCCATCCTCAGCCACTCTCTGCAAAACCCACGCCCTGGAAAGGGTGTCGCCCACAGTGGGCAGGTCTTCCTTCCATAACTAACCACCAAGACAGTCCTCCACAGACACGCCCACAGGCCGGCCTGCTCTAGGCGGTCCCTCACTGACTCCCTTCTGGTGATGATGACTGAGCAGCGTACTACCTTGAGATGCTTCTGTCAGCATTTACCTCAGTAGCAGGAAGACTGCCTCTGAGAGGGAAACTAACAATCAAAGGAATTAATCATTAGTTTAATGATTTCTGTAGACCCCAGACTCCGAGAAACACTGATGAATAAAGATGTTGCTGCCTTTGAATTCTATTAGAAGAGAAAATTACGTTTTGTCTGGTAACACATGCTTTGGGGAAAGGCAATGGGGCAGAAATAGGAAGAGGTGCTTGGAGGGAGGGGAGACCTTAAGCAGCATGTTCAGAGTAGCCGTGTTGAGGAGGACCTGTGGGAGTGGAGGATGACCTGGGAGCACCAGGAGAAGAGGGAACAGTGTGAGCAAAGGTCCTCTTGTCGGAACCTGGCAGCTCAGAGAAGCAGCAAAGAGGCGGCAGCGTGTGGAGACAGATATGACATGGACAGGCAGGGGAAGGAGGACAGTCCAAGCCATATCAGTCATTGGAACTTCAGCCTTTGCTGGATGGGTGAGCCGAGAAGCTTCTGGAAGGGTTTGGCAGCAAGGCAGCATGCTTGTCCTCACGTTTGCCCTCCTCTGACCGAGAGAGTGCTCCACCTGGCTCCCTCTCCTGGCACTTAGCACTTACTCTTTGTCAAGTAAGTATGCGTATCTAGTGCCTTCCCTCAGAGCACACAGGATCCTGGAGGACAGATTTATGTCTAACCCACTTTGTGCTTCCAGCCACACCTCTGGTTCTACTGCGGCATGACCACAGTTTGACAGAGCCATGAGAAGCACAAAAACAGCCACACCGCAGAGGAGGCTATTATCCTCTCTCTTCTGGCTTTGAGGTATGGCCAAGGGGGCAGCCTGTCTTACTGATGAACACAGGTTAAAAGTTAAATATGGGGGCTTAGGTAAAGTCCTTAAGGTGGTACTGGCTCTTTTCTCCAGAAGAGAAATTTTATCCCCTTACTCTGCCTAAGACGACTCAGGGTAGTAGTGGCTCTGTAGCCTCTGGCAGAGGATGGAGGGCTTGCTGATCCTTCCAGCAGAACTTGCTTGGGGTTATCTTTGAAGCCTCTTGGATTCAAAGTAGCAGAAATGCTTGGAGATCCAGAGAGTGGAGCATTACTGAGTAAGGGATCATAAAAACCACTGTGTTCCTTAGAAAAATCAGAGTCTGCTCAGAAGTGCATAGAGAAACACAGACCCCCTCCCCAAGATTGTATATTGCCCACTGAGAGAAGCCTGCAATCAGGCACCTTGGTGCCTGTATCTATGCCAGAGGACTCAGACTCATCACAGGCTACAGTGCTTCTTGACACAGCAGAGAAAGGCATGAGGCTGCTGGTGGCATGATGTCAGGGCATTTGGCAGTGGACTTACTTTGCTTTACAAGTAGAAGGAGTTCCGAAGTGACGGCAGAAACGCCAGCACAGGAGACTCAGATGCATGTCACAGCTGTGTTATCCGGTGTGATATGCCGATCATGACTGTGTGGCTGTGCTTCTGCTCAACGCTCAGGGCAGCCCTTTCACAGGGACGTCACTATAAACCTGAGACGCGTCCTGGGATGTTAGCGCAGCTGTGGTGTCCTCGGGGAATGTGATATGATTTGGTCTTCATTATAATGACATGGGGCCACTTTAAGACTTCTGCTTAGTCATTGGCTGTGTTACCACGGCGGGGCACCTGACTGCATTTCCTGACCACAATTCCATGGGGAAATTGTGCAAACAAAAGGAGAAAGTGAGATAGAAGGAAGATGGACCTCTAAGAAAAGGGCTACTTAAGAATTTACCAGGACACTAGGTAAAATGTCAACAAAGGGGGTTATAAGCTCTGGGCCATATGGGTGCATCCCCGGTCTTTTCCCATAAATCTGACCTCACTTTAAGTGTCCAAAAACTCCTCTGTGGTTTTCTGAATCCTCGCCCAAAGGTTGAAGGAGGAACCTTATGTCTCCAGTCCCATCCAGGATGAGTTCTTGACTGTGTTCTTTCCGTGATCCTCTTTCCTATGAGACACTAGGTTTTTATGCAAGCCCAGTGCATCTTTGTGGGGCAGGTGCTGGCCCAGGGGCCATAGAGGGACATGTATGGCTGCCATCTGAGCTGGGTGGAAGCTGGCAGGGAGGTGACCAGGCCAAGCAGAACTGTTGGATCTAAGAAAAAGCAGACACATCCTTGCTTTCATGGGTAGGTTGGGTTGTTGGGGGAACTGGACCATCCTGATAAACTGAGAGGGAACTAGGAGACACTAGAGTTGGGTACTGTGGGACACAGCAGAGGGAGGCAGTGTCTGAGTCCATGGCTTTCCCCTGCTGGCTTCCAGCTGATGGAGGGAAAGCAGAGAGATCAGAAGGTTCTTCCCTTGATAGGTTCAGGAGAGCAGGGAAGGCACCGGGGTGGGGCCTGGGCCGGCACTCGGTGTCTCAGGGTCCTTCTGGTGTGAAGCAACATGCTTGCCTCTGATGGGCTTGGCTTTGCTCAGCATGAACCTGGGAGCCAAAGGTGCAGGCCAAACCTTGTTCTCATTTGCTTCTCTTTTGATGACGGGAATCTACTGTAGACCAACAGTTAGTCATAAGTGTGAGGTCTGGGCTGATACCTTGAGCACTCTCAGCTCTATTCCCCTGACTGTGCCCCTGAACCCCACGTTCAGATCCCTCACCATGGTGTCTGTTTGACCTGGCTGCCCTCTTCCAGGCCGCTGTTTGCATTCAGAGCCTGACATCTGTATTGTTGCTGTCAGAGACACAGTCTCATGATCAGCACTCATTCTGGACCCCAGTGGACGCTCAAGGCTGACATTTACCTCAGCCATGGGGACAGATGTCCCTGTGATGTGACAGCTAGTATTTCCTTGGCCTGTGTGGGGCTTCTTGAGGCTCCTCAACCTTCCTCTCCCACAGGAGCAGCTCTCTAGGGCTAACACTGAGCCCAAGGTTAAGGCTGCTGCTTTGATGCTCTCAGAGCCTTCTGCCAGGCTAACAGCCCTCTAAGGATGGCTACCAGCGGCCAGACCTGGAGCTTAACAATATCAGGGATTCAGCAAATGCTCAGAACTGTTTGAATGAACGAAACTTTAGCGTGTGGATTCTAAAGTCAAGCCTCCCTAGTTTTTATAGGGTGGCCCTATGAGATGCCGCTAGGAGACACCCCTGCAAAGCCTTCGTGACTACACCCCCCACTGCAACAGCAATGATGGCCTTGTAAAGGGCTTCACTTCCATGACAACCTGAAGAAGAACCAGCGAGCTGATGGTGTGGAACAGAGCACAAACATTTTGTCAGGAGGAGATTAAGGGAGGAACATTGTTTGGGGACGACGGCGCTTGTTTGCATTGACTGTTTTACAAACAAGTTACCGAGTGACAAGATGGGGTCTCCCTCAGGAATCTGGCATTCAATTTCCTTCTCCTTGCTTGGCTCCTCTCAGCTCTGGGATGTCCCTTGCCGTGTTGGCACTGGGTTTTTGGTACCTTTCCTGATGCCCACTTGGTCGTTCCTTCATTAAATTACAAGTTCTCCGATGGCCCCCAATGCAATTATCTAGCACGTCATGGCTCCCTGGCCTTGGATCTGTTTGCACAGAACGATATCATCAAAGTTATGCTTTAATTAATTTCTCCTGGCTGGGCTTCCTCTCCCATTTCACCGTTGGAAGCACAAACTACTGGGCTCCCTGCCCTGGTCACCGGCCCCTCTCCCACATGGAGGCTTTGTTTCTGTCCTTCGGCCATCTTCTCGCCTCTGTCCTTGAGCAGTGGCTTTACCTTGGTCTGCAGACTGAGGTCATTCTGAAGATGCTTGTCAGTCCCTCGCTGCTGTTCGGTCCCTGAGCCTCCAGGTCACCTGCTCCGCTGTCCAGCAGCCTCCAGCTCTTGCTCCACAGCGTGGGCTGCGGCTGCTCTTTAACTCTCCATCTGCTCAGCTCTGCGAGAGCTGGAGTGGCCGCCTGGCAGAAGGGACGGAATCAGCAGTACCTGTCGGACACACCACAACAGAGGGATACTCTGACTGGAGACACCACTGCAGATGAATGGTCTAACCTGGTGTGCTTTAGTGGGGACCACAAGGCTGGCAATATGGTCCGAACTTGTAATCTCCAGGCTTTGGAAGCTGATTGATTCCGCAGCCTCTCAACAGATGGCAGCGTGGTGATGCTGGTTAGAAAAGTGAGGGCGCCCCTGGCGGTGCTGGCTTAGGACCCTAGCTTTAAACACAGAGCCCCAGGTCCTCCGAGCGCAATGCCCTACCATGTGCCATGCAGGTCCTCTGTGGGGTTGCGTGCTTTGTGTCCCCCCCCACATAGGGTCCTTATGCGACCGTGGCCTCCCACGTCCACCACACACACACACACACACACACTAACTACCTACATCATGGACACATGCTCACACCGCACACAGATCAGACTCTCTCTCATACACACATGCACACACATACATACCAACATCACACATGTGTGTAGTAGACAGCCACAGAGTCTTATACAGATTTGCAGAGATACTGCTGCGCTTTTGATTGGCAAGTGTTGGCTGCCCATGATGAGGGAGACCCCTCCCCTCGACCCTAAGCACTGTGAGGAAGGGGCCTTGTGAATGGAAAGATGTGAATGGATTCAGGACTTTGACAACCTCAACAGCAGGCCAGAGCCACCGTCTTAGTTTTTCTAAAAATGCGGAAGTGAGGGGCGGAGGGTGGGAGCATGGTGGTGGTGGTGGGGGGGGGAGAGGCAGAAATCCTCTTACCTGCCCTGGCTTCCTCCAGTCTTGGCTCCACCCCAGCCCTGACTCCACCCCAGTCAGGACCTCTCCTCCCCCAGCCTTGGCTCCACCCCTGACAGGACCCCCCCAAGCTTTGGCTCCACCCCGGTCAGGACCCCCCAGCCCTGGCTTCACACTGTCAGAACCCTCCCAGCCCTGGCTCCACCCCGTCAACCCCCCCCAGCCCTGGCTCCACCCCGTCAACCCTCCCCAGCCCTGGCTCCACCCCTGTCAGGACCCCCCAGCCCTGGCTCCACCCCGTCAGGACCTGTGAGCAGTCGACTGTGTAGCATTCTTCACCTGCATCAATAAACAATGATAAAAATTGGGAGAGAACCAAGATGGCCCCATCTGTTTTCATTCTCTTGACACAGTCATGGGAGCAGCTAAGACGGAGTCGACAGAGTGGCTTCCTCAGTGAGAAGTGGCATGACGCTGGTTATAAATTAAACTTACATGTCACATGGTAATGAGGCTGCCTCCCTAGCCATTTGTCTTCCCTTTTTTAGCCCTACCCCCAAACTCCCAGCTGGCAATCAAGCAAGGCAGCCATCATTGTATAGCCTTTATGGCAGGGAATATGGCCCCCAAATCTGGTAGACCTCTGACACCTTCACAGGAACTCTGTGAATTCACAAATGTGGAGCTGGGAAGAGAGCACTGGGATCTGCTCAGAGTGAGTGTGCCAAGGACAGTGCTGAGCGTGCCAAGGACAGTATAGGGCACTCATTCTTCTGTCCTTGGATTGGCTCTCTGTTGCTGCTGAACAATTCCAAGATGACTTTCCTGAAAGGGTGTGTGACGAGGTTGAGACCATGGACCCCAGCTGGAAAGCAGAGGAGACCGGACAGAGGAGCCACCGCCACCACTAGCCTGGAGGTGCTCTTCTGTCTGCTGGCATCTCCCTGGTTATCCTTTGAAGTCTGGGTATCTGGCTGCAAGGGTCCTGGGAAGTGAAGTCAGCTAAGCAGCAACGTAAGGGCATGTCAACCCAGGCTTCCCACAGGTGATTTTCCAGGCTATGTACTTGCTCCCTTCCGCAGTGACAAGGTGGGCCCAGCAGGTAGCCATAAAGCAGAGCTCTGACCTTGGAATCCTCCCAGGCCTCTCTTGGGTTTCCTGTCTCCTGCCACTTGCCCTTCTCCAGGTTTGACTTCTGGGCAGGCACTGGAGACCTCATCTCTACCAGTGTTCCTTTCTGGTCCCTGTAGACTCCTGTTTCCCAGGAACAGAATTAGACTCCAGATTCTAATGGACTCGACTCTCCCAAAGAGCCCGTCCTGTGCCCCTAGAATGAGCGTGGACCCTGAGAGACTCTTTGCTCCTCTGGAGACAGCAGAACTTTTACCCCATTCTTGGTAGCCTGTCTACAGAGTCAGCCAAGGGACATTAGCTCTCCTGGATGGACTGCCTAGACAGAAAGTCTCCCGAGCCTGACATTAATGCAAACACAAATTGAAATCACCGCTCAAGTCTCTTGGTGGGAATTCAACACGCAGAAGGCTGCCTGGAAGTGAATGAGCTGTCCACTGAGAAATCAAAAACTTTGGGCCTCACAAAGTGAGAGGAAACGCTTGACCTTTCGAGGACGATTTCCTCTCTCCCCTCAAGAGCCTGTTCCCTCCCCAGTAGTGTGGGCTTCCCCAGCCGGCTCTCCCAGCGCTCTGCTCCCTCCAGCACTCCCTTTCCATCCTGAGTCTGAGACATCTTCATCTCTAGGAAGCCCCTTAGGTTCTCCTCCTGTTCCTGGCCTTCTGTCTTGTTAACCTCCTGTCAGGAGCTCCAAGGCAGGGCTCCTTATACTCCTGGTCAGGCTTGGATCAGGGTGGCCGCTGGAAAAGGTGACAGACTGGTCATTTACAGCTCCTAGCGGTTTGTGCCTGTTGCTCCAGGGAGAGCGAGAGGATGTGTCTCTGTGTTTCTGTCTTCTAAAGGGAAAAAAAGCTGGTGAGAAACACAGACAGTTTAAACAGAGTTTATCTAGCAAAGCAGCATATCTAAGCTGAGCGAAGAAGTGGGGGCTAGCAGCCTGGGGGTGATGGCGGCGGTGTGGACTTTTAAGGAGATTTTGTAAATGTTTATCAGATGCGTGGATTCGTGAGGAAGGTGACTCATTTTCCAAACCGTAGTTTTGGATCAGATCTTCCTTTGACGGTTTATCTCCCTCCCCACGATCTTCTAGAAAAGCCCACAGGGGTGTCAAAACCATGGTGTAAGATGCTTTAATGAGACCGGGTCTTTGGAGGATGCAGATGTTTCATTAGCACAGGAGGAAGAGTGCCGCAGGACCTGCATTTCTGATCTTGGGAACACTCTGACTGCAGCTTCAAGGTTGGTTCAGCACAGATGGGCATTCTGATCAATAGGGACACAACTACCAGGATGCCCCGCCATGCCCTTGTCTCCCTTACATCTCATCTTTCACGCATCTGGTGTCAGTGGTACGTCGACACTTTCAGTGAAACTCATTCCCCCTCTCGGTGGGCCTGCGTCTAGGAAGAACCCAGGCTAGTCATCCTTCTGAGGCTGTACTCTCAAACTTCCCCCAACTACTGAAACAAGCTGCCTCCATGCTGCATCCCTTAAATGGAGGAGATGCATGGTCACCTTGCAGTTCTGGGCTCAGCAGTCTGAAATAGTCTTGCTGGGCATTGTCGAGAGTGGGAAGGGCTTCCATCCTTCCAGCGTCCCTGGGAAGATGTAATGGTCTGGATGCTTGCGTCCTCCCAAAATTCATGAGCTGAGACGTACACCCAAGGTGGGGGTGTTGGAAAGTGAGGTCACAACTGTGGGGGTCCTTCTAATGGGATTTAAGCTCTTATCCAAAGGCGACCCTTCACTCATGTGTGAGGATGCAGCAAGAAGATGCTAGCTCCAGGGAAGAGGCTTCTTGCCAGATGGCAGATCCACTGATGCCTAGAGCAGGGGGCTTCTGAGTCCAAAACTGTCTGCAGTCTGCAGCTGTGGTACCCCGTCATAGCACCCATACTAAAGTGTGAAGGGTTTTGCCACCTGTACCTCCCAGAAGCCACCTCTTTTTGGTTCTCATGGTAGCATCTTTTCATCTCTCCAGGACTGGTCCCCATGTGTTTTGGGGACTCAAGTATTGCATTTGGCTCACTTGGGGAAGCCAAAAGACTCTCCTGTGTGAAGGTCTGTAATGAGGTCTTCAAAGTCTCTTTTGCCATTTTACATGGTCTATTGACAGGAGTTAGAAGTGGGAATGAGGACATCTTTTAGGGAAAGGCTCATCTCCATTCAGCTACTTTCCCAGGACCCCCTCCTGTCCTGGGCCCTCTGGGGTTCCCACCAGCTTCTCCACAGCCACTGGTGACCACATCCATATGGTAGGGGCTGTGAAGGTAGGTGGAGGCTCACTCGGTAGCTGTGGAACTTGAGGCCAATCATGAAACCTCTGTAAGTCTCAGTTTACCCATCTGCTTACCCTGGTAGTGACAGCGCCCTCTTCTTGCCAGGACTCTTACCATGAAGATGAATCTCACAGCCTGATCTGTGTGCAGAGCACAGGCTGTCACAACACAGATGCTGCTAAGATACCCACTTTTGTCACCGAGCTCCTCTGTTCTTGCTGGGTGGCAGGCAGCAGAATGAGTGACCTTGCTGGAGCAGGTCTTCCAGAGTCAACCAGGAACTGAGCCAGTCCCGAGGGCTGCACTCCTGTTCCAACATAAACACCGAGAAGTCCTCTGTGGATATATATCAATTTTTCTGTCCAAAAGTGCATTAGAGAATATGTTGAACTCAAAACCTCATTCTGCCCTCCCAATGCCCCCATGGCTTCTTAGTTCTGAGTGTGTTCCGTGCTGTGGGACTTGCCGTCTTCTCCTCCAGCTCTGGAAGGCAGGGAGTGGCCTCTGGGCTCCTGACCCTTTGCTGATGACAGTCAATCACCGTGTAAACAGCGATCACTTTGCTGGCCAGCGTCCTCTACTCACACGGGGAAGAGGGTAAAGCCAAGCATCGGGGATGCGCCATCCTGAGCCAGTGACCTTGTTTACCAGTGCAATGGCTTTCCAAGGTTACCTCCAAAGCCAAGTACACCAGTCTGTTTTCTGACGACACCAGGTCACTCGAAGCAGATAACTTAGATTCTTTACAAAACACTGTGCTTAGTTCAGTTTGGGAGTCAGAATGTTTAGGAACCACAGTACCTTTGGCTCAGACTCTGGCAAAGCTCCATTGACTGCACCACAATTGTTGGGGAACAGGGAAAGGATGGCCTCATAGAAATGGGAGTGCGTGTTGAAACACCAAGCCAGGCATTGCAGAGGGACCAGCCGGTTGTTCTAATGGCAATTCTCTCTGGGAGGTACCAACACTGCTCAGAAATGACATCAGTTCAATCCAAAGTCGACACCTCCATTAGCTACCACTTCCCACCACCTCTCAGATCTCCACCCTGTGACCACCATGTGATCTCACCACATGACCCTGTGGGGACATACTCAACCATGTGCGCCATAGCATCAAGGGGTCTGTCCTTCTGCAGAAGGCTATCTCCCTGTAGGATGCCCTGTAGGACTGTCTGTGCTCAGTCTCCCTAGTCTGTGACTTCAGAAAATGTTCCCCTCTCTATGCTTCACCCAAGTGCTCCCGTCCAGTGTCCCTGCTCAGTGCTTCACTTCCTGAGCCCTCTCCTCCGGCCTTCACACTTGGTTCTCATTCCTTGCTCACTTTCCCATCTCTCCTGCTGGCTGTGACCCAGAGAAGGAAAGATCTCTCTCATCTTTGCATCTGAGGAGCCAGCCTGGGGTGCTTTGGCAGCGAGAGCGCAGAGCTGCGTGTGGTAGCAGGCACTCTTGTGCGCTGAGTCAGAGCCAGCCCATCTCCAGTAGGCAGGAAAGGATCCCAGGGCTGCTTCCCTATGCACGAGTCTGCTAGAACTTGGAAGCCCTTTTGTGTCTGACGATGAGATCAGTGAAGCTGGAGGTCTGGAGACCATTGAGAGTGGCAGAGGCGACCCTCCACACTTCCCTGTCCTAGCCCCCCACTGCTGTCATCTTTAAGGACTCAGGTCACGGTGAGGACCTGGCTGTCTCTGTCCTGCCTGTCATTGGCACAAGGAGTTTGCTTCAGACTCCCTGGCTGCAGCATCTGCCCTGGAGTGAAGTGAGGTTGCGAGGGGGTTGGGCTAAATATGCAAATGAGGTTGTCAGGGAGATGTCACAGTAGAGGCTGCCAGGGAGGCGGCTGGGAGACAAGTGCTGATGGGACTTGTCATGCATGTCCCCTGTGGCACCCTCCCTGGAACTGCACATGGCTCCGGGCAGTAAATAAATCTGTTGTCCCCCGCTCCCAGCTAAGCCATTCTGGGAGGAGCACCATTTTGCCTCGCGCCTGGAGTCCGACTCCCGGGATGGGTTTTGTGGGTGAACTAGTTGATAGGCAGCTGTCAGGGAGCCAATCAGAGAGGTCTTGGCTCAGCACAAGGAAGCAGATGATAGCGCTAGAAATTCGGCTATAGAACGACCTGCCTAGGCCCTACCACACCTGGAATGGTGGCCCTGAAATGTATGTAGCTTAGTCTAAGCATGCTCGTCTTCATGGGCAAAACCAGCATGGTCACTTGGGCAGCTACTGTGCTGGGCTGGTGTAAGAAGACCCAGGACACATCTGCCTTGACCAAGAAACCCACAGGCAGTTACCAAAGCCTGAGGGAAACCCAAGGCAAGCCCACTGCTGTATGAGCTATATGCCTGTCTTCCAATCTAGTGACCTTCTGAGCTCAGGCAACTGGCCATACTCATGTTGCGAAGCCCAACTCGGTGCCGCCTTCTATCCAAGCGTTTTGTAGAACACTCAATGACCAAATGTCGGTGTGATGGCTCATTTTGGCAGTCAACCTGGTGAGATTTAGTGGCACCTAGGAGGTCCACCTCTTGGTGTGTGTGCCAGGGGGTTTCTAGAGAAGTTTAGCTGAGGAGGAATCATCTGCCCCGAAGGTGGTTGGCACAGTTTCACGGGCTGGGGTCCTGGGCTGAATGAAAAGTGAGCTGAGCACCAGCATTAATCACTGCTGGCTCCGGACAACAGATGCAGGGTAACCTGGTGCCTCAGGATGCAGCCGTCACACCTTCCTAGCCATGATGGACGGACTGCTGTGCCGTGGGCTTCCGTTGCAAACCCCTCCTTCCTTGCTTGATCTGCTTTGGTCAGGCATTTGGCCAGAGCAACAGGAAAGAATCCAAGCACCGCAACCATGGGCTCCCTGAATGGGCTGTGGCCTGGCAGGTTCAGTAAGAGTGGAGCTGTGCCCTGGGAGATTCTTACCTGAGCCAAAATCCATGCATGCTCCAAGTGCAGAGGCTACATGCTGGCCTGTGCCTTCCTGACCACCGGCCTCTGCTTCCTCCTGCCAGGCCTCACCTCAGTCTGGATAGTGACATCTACCTGAGCTATGCATCAGTCTCCCAAGGAGACTGGGAATTTAAATCTATTCTAGTCAGCCCCTGTCTCTCACTGCTGGGCTGTCAGGCCCCATTCTCGGGGAGGCATCATAGAACAATTTCTTCCTAACAATCTTCTGTCCCTTGGGATGGTTCTCCAGACGAGACAATGCTAATGACCCTAATGACAGGAGCCATAATCATAACACAGGCATTTAGAGGGACGTTGAGAGGCATTGTCAGGGTGCTCAGACGCCGTAATCATCCGAGATCATCCCGACAGAGGCTCTCTTTCCCAAATAGCTCTCATCCGGGGCATCACCGCTGTTTAGAGACAGCTGTAAATTGTCGGATCATCAAAGGCATTTCATTTTGCCCCTCAACGTTGGTTTTATTGTCCATTTATTAAAAGAGCCAAAATCATTATCCAAATGGTGTGTGAGAAAGTCCAAATAGAATCCAAAGGTCAGCCTGCTCTTGAGAAATTGCGAGCGTTCCAGTCCTGGTTTAGTTGGGCAGCAGCTGGCCTCACTGGTACAACTGATACACACACACACACACACACACTTTCACATGCACATGTTCCTTGAGCACACTTCTGGCTTTACAGATACATGTCCACATGTGCTCATGCACACATGTACACACATGCTTCAATACTCACATGTGTTCACACATATATGTTCATGTACATAAATAGAGGCCCCACCCACAAATGCCCATGCACTCATGCCTCCAACATACTAACATGTGTGCATGCAAATGCATGTCTACATACACACAAACATGCCCCTGGTGTACACACACAAATGTTTATGTTTACATATGCATCTGTCCTGACTAGTTTGATGTCAGCTTGACACACGCTAGAGCCATTTGGGAAGAGGGAACCTCAATTGAGAAATTGAATCCACAAGATTACGCTATGGGCAAGGCTGTGGTGGATTTGTTTGGATTGATGATTGATGTGGAAGGGCCCAGCTCACTGTGGGTGGTGCCACCTCTGCGCTATTTGTCCTGGGTGCTACAGAAGGCGGACCGAGAAACCCATGTAAGCAGCTCTTCTCCATGGCCCCTTCTAAAGTTTCTGCTTCTGTGACCATGTCTTGAGTTCCTTCCCTGACTTCCTGGATGATAGTCTTAGAAGCTGCAAGGTGAGGTAAACCCATTTTCTCCTCAAGTTAGTTTTGGTCATGGTGTTCTATCAAATCGATTGAAACCCTAACTAATACACCCCCATGCACACATATGTTCATGCACATACATGTTCATGTATACCCCTACACATATGTTAATGCACACAAATGTTTATGCACATGCATGCCCATAAGACACTCACACTTGTATACACATGCATACACATGGGTCCCCCCAACATGTCTAAGTGTAGTGTGATTTTTAATTGGTCTTAATAATAAAAACCCAGAGTCAGGTATTAGGGGGTGAAAGCTGAAAGATCAGAGAAGCAGAGCAGTCAGCCCCTAGTTCTTACCTCTACAAAATCCTCAGACAAATGGGGTGTCCTCTTTCGACAGGTCCTCAGAACGAATCCTGAGCGCCTGTCTCCTGCTGCCTTGTAGTCTTCTCTACACCCAGCCATATTCCTTCCCATCTCCACCTCCTTCGTGCCAGGCTTAAAGGAGTGAGCCACCACTGCTTGGTTCTGTTTATCTTTTAAACTGATTCAATCTCGTGTAGCCCAGGGTGGCCTTGAACTCACAGAGATCCATTTGCCTCTGTCTCCATGCTGGACTTAAAGGTGTGTAACACCATTGCCTGGCCTCTATGGCTAACTAATGGCTCTCTCCACACTCTGATCCTCAGGCAAGCTTTATTTGTTACAGCCCAAACAAAATATCACCACATCCAAGCACATAATCATGCAGGCATTCACACACACACACACACACACACACACACACACACACACACTCACAGGGTTTTTTTTGGACTTATTCAGTGAGCAGGTGTTATGGTACACCTGAGAAATCCTACTGGTGGAATTGGAGCCACAAGTAAGAGCTCACCCTGGGTGGGTGGAGTCTCCTAACCTTTGGCCTCAGATCCGCATGGCTGAGCTTCTGATGATCCCAGAAGGAAAAGTGCACATGGAAATGGGGTGGGGCAGTCCCTTGAAGATAAAGAGTTGGATTTTAATCCACGTTCAGACAAGACACACTCAGAAGACAAATCTGAGAGCACGAACACACCGGCTGCCCCCGACAGGACAGCGGGACAGCCTCTTCTCCCCAGGCTCATCACAGCCATGTAAGCAGGACCATGACACTCAGGTGAGAGGCGCCAGAACTAATGGCACACGATGACAATGTCAGCGAGAACCAGACTTCACCGTAGAGGATCTACTTAGTGGATATTTATGGAGGGCTATGCTTGAGAAGTCAATTAAACCCTTCCAGTGGTCGGCGGATAATGATTTAAAAGCCACGGGAGTCGCTGAAAACACAACTTTTAACAAGTCTAAACGGCTAGGAATTTTCTGACGGTGCAGTTGTCCTTCTGAGAATATGAATGCACCCCAAACAGAGATCAATTGCAAAGCTGAAACAAAGCTCTTTGTGGGCAACGGGGAAGGGGGCAGGGGCTCCCGGAGCGGTTGCCCACAGGTAGATTGATGTCACTTTGAGGAAGCTGAGAGGGCTTATGCGGTCACAAGCAGAATAACAGCTCAGGGAAAACAGCTGAACAGGAGCTCACAGGAGCTCCTTCTCTCGCCTTGCAGGCCCAAGTGCACAAGCGCTAAGCACTAAGCTGCAGACCTTGTGCTTGAGAGATGGCGGTTACTGGTCCCAAGTGCCTGCGTTGAAGCCCTGTCCCTGAAACTGTGTGGGAAGATGGTTAATGCTTTGATTGGATTGAGAACTTCACAGGGAGGTGGATACGTCTGGGTGTGTCTGTGGAGGTGTGCCCACAGATGGTTAGATCCAGGAGCCTCTGACTAATGAATGGGGTAATCCTTTGACTGATTCCTGATGAGATGGCTTTACTGGGAGGGGTGAACGGGGTGAGGTGAGGTGTGGCTTGAGAAGGCAGGCCCCTGGTGGTGTGTCCCAAGGGTGTCTCTCTATCTGTGTTCACCGCTCTGCTTCCAAGTCACTGTGACAAAGGCTGTTCTGTCTGATGACGGCTGACATCACTGAAGCCATGAGCTAAAACATGAGTCATATCAAGTGTTTGGGTCACAAGAGGTCGATGTGATCCCAGTCTGGCCAAGTCTCTTCACCTGTGTGGCGGAGCTGGTGAGGGAACACGAAATGACAACATCTGAAGGGGTTGAAGACTTGTCAGTCAAAGCAGGACCAACCCCTGCATTGCTTATCTGAAGAGGAAGTCACTCGGGGAGAGGAAGCTGTAGACACGCTGTTCTGTCTTTTCCAATCGGGAAGGAAAGCTGTGAGGACCCGGTGGGGGAGGGGACCCTCCTACTCCTGATCTGGAAGCAGCTTCATCACCAGAGACTGGTACCTGGGGCTGCAGCAGGCCTGGATGAACAAGCCTTATGTTGACTGCATCTCCACTAGCTTTTATACCCTCTCCCACATGCTCTTGCTTTGGTCAGCTCTTTGATTTCACTGTCCTGTGGAGGTTCCCATGTTTCTACCAACCTAATTAAGCACCTATACTTTCCTTTTGTTTGACTTGGGTTCTGGGCCCTGGCAAAGAGCCTCGTGAACCCTGTGCAGAGGGAGAGGGACTCTCCTGCCCTCCCCACCATAAACCCAATGATTCTCCTGATCTCTGCTTCTCAGAGATAGGAAAGCTTGGCGTTCACACACTTGTCCTCGCCTCCTGATGTCTGTTTCCTGTGGCTGCCTTCTAACATATACAGGCTGGCAGCTGGTGCCCAGACCTGGGCTGCTGAAGGGTAGCAGAGGAACAGGCTAGAGTATGAGAGCTCTAAAGGAGGTGCTAGGGCATGCAGTCGGCTTTGCCTTGTTCATACACACACAGACACAGACACACAGGCAGACACACAGATATACACACAGGCAGACACACACAGGGCAGACACACAGATATACACACAGGCAGACACACACAGGGCAGACACACAAGACACACAGATATACACACAGGCAGACACATAGATATACACAAGGCAGACACACCGATGGACACACAGATACACACACAGGCAGACACATACACACACACAAGACAGACACACAGACACACAGATACACACAGGCAGACACATACACACACAAGGCAGACACACAGATACACACACAGGCAGAAATATAGACGCATACAGACACACACAGACAAACATACACAGACACACACAGAGACAGGCACACATAGGCAGACACACAGACATACACAGACAGATACACACAAACACACAGAGACATACAGACACAGACACACACATAACACATACGCAGACATATAGACACACACACATAGACACACACAGACTCAGAGACACATTAATATACACAGACACACACATAACACAGACACATAGACACACACACATAGACACACAGACAGACATACACACACACAGACACACTAACATACACAGACACACGGGTGTGTTTAGCCCCCTCTAGGATCAGCGCCTGTGAGAATCAGAAAGACCGTGTCAAGGGTGTTCATGTGTCCTGGCTTGCTTTCTGCTGCTGTGATAAAATGCCCTTGCCTGAGCACACCTGGGTATGGACAGACTTAGTGGGCTTACACTTCCAGATCATGGTCTGTCGGTGAGGATCTCGGGGTAGGAACTCAATTTACTCAGGCAGTAACTGAAACAGAAACCATGGAGGAACACCGCTGACTCACCGTGGGCCCAGGGCAACCCACACACACATCTCCAAAGGCCAGTAGGATCCAGGCAATCCCTCAGTTGAGACTTTCCCCACCAGAGAACTCTAGACGATGTCGAGTTGACAATCAAGGCTGACTAAGGTACCATGACAAGCTTACAGCTGGCATTGTATTGAAGGGCAAAAGCTTACAGGCCGCCATTTACAGTAATGACAAGGCCAGGATGCATGCCCTGCCTGCCACCTGTCCTTTGCATGGTCTTGTCCTTGCAATAGAACAACAACAAAAAATGGCATAACAGAATTCAAGTTCCAAAAAGGTTAACATGAGCGTGTTCACAGGCAGGCTGCACAGAAATCCAGCAGAATCCACAAGAAACTATTAGATGAATAATAAGTGATTTCAGTAAAGTAAAAGAGGTAGATGGCTGTGCAAACTTTTCCATCCCCCTGCCTCCACTCCCTTTAAACCGTTCCCCTAGTGTTTCTTGTTCCATTTTTCCAGTGTGTGTTTTATGACCACACTTGCAGCTGCCCTCCTCCACACATGCCTTGCATGGCTCTTTTCTTCCTCTCTGGTCTCTGCTCATATTCATTCCGTCTTAAACACACCTGTCTAAAAATTTCAGTCTAGGACCCTCATATGAGAGAGAAAACATACAGTGTTTGTCTTTCTGAGCCTGGCTCACTTTATTCAATGTAATATAATATTATCCATTCTCCTGTGGGGCGAAGGAGAGGGCTGGTCGAAGCTGTAAAGAAGCCTCCTACTCCATCAGCCAGATAAAACATATGCTATTAATAAAAAGGAGATTAAACAGACATTCTCTTCATGGGTGGTTAACGTTGCTCCAAGAAGCCATCGATTTTCAAACCAAAATCCCAGAGCCAGGTGTGTAATACCTCCCAACAAGGAGCTCTCAAAGTAATGCAGGCAGTTGTCATTGCTTGCATGCTCACTAAGCTGAAGACGCCACACACAGTGAACGCAGGACACAGAGACGCTGCATTGGAACAGAGCACAAAGCACCCTCCTCATTGGCTTCTCCGTGGCACTGGAAGACGCTATGCAGGCTGTCATGGGAGGGACATCCTCAGTGAGCATAACAGCTGTAGACTCTGGGTGCTACAATACCGGGCTTCCTGGCAGGAGAGACCCACGGGTGTGATAGTGGCATGAACGTTCTGTGGATAGCCAAAAGTCTGCTCCATGGGAAGGGAAACATGCGCACTGTAGAATCCAACAAAAGTCTGTGGCTAGGGAGGTCAGAGACCCTAAGTGGAAACTGCTACTGATATTCCGCCAAATGAACAGACAGTTAAACTGCTTTTTAAATATTTATATTTATACCCATATATTAGTGTTGCTCTTAGCCTTGGTCAGAAAGTCTCTTTTTTTCCCCCAGTGGACAATGGTCAAAGCAGGGACGTATTACTCGTCAAGTCAGACATTCAGGTCAACTCCTCCAAGGCCCAGAGAGCATTACAGAAGAAGGGACATAAGGAAAATAGGAGCTAAAGGATGATGGGACCTTGTCTTCAGATGTGGTGTGACATTTACAATCAACAACCGTGACCACCTGCATGGGTTCTGTGAGAGGGAGGAGAGAGGGAAGGGGAGCAGGTGGGGGAGAGATAAAGAGAGGGAAGGAAGGAAAGAAAAAAGCAATATGATGGTAGGGAGGTGACCAGTTGGGAAGAAGGGTATGGTAGCTTGAATGTAATTGTGTAGTTGGCACCCATAAGCGCACAGAGCATGGCACTATTAGGAGGTGTGGCTTTTTAGATGGGCGTGGCCTTGTTGGAGGAAGCGTGTCACTATGGAGATGACTTTTGAAGTTTTTTAAATGTGGAATACCCCCCCCCCCCGTGTGTCAGTTGACTTCCTGTTGCTCGCAAGACATAGCACTCTCAGCTCCAGCACATGTCTGCCTGCAAGGCGCCACACTCCCCGTCATGGTGACAGTGGACGGAACCTCTGAAACTCGAAGAGAGCCACCCCAGCTAAATGTTTCCTTTAGGTGTCTCCTCACAGCAATAGAAACCCTAACTAAAACAAAAGGAGTTGGTGGTAGTGGGAGGGGATGAGGGGGGCAGTGTGGGAAGCTGAACTATATTCAAGTGTACTGTTGTCAAAATGAAAAGTAATTGAAACTTCTGTTGTATTTCATTTTGTGATCAATAAACAATGGAAGCTGAACATAGATTAAAACGTCAGCCGTAAAGGCACAAAATGTATCTGTACTTCAGAGGAAAGTTGCCCAGGTTTCTAAAGGCACGTGGCTGAAGAGTGCAGAAAGAGGCAGGCCGACATTCGAGAAGACATGAGTGAGTGGAAACCCATTGCTCGCCGTTGACAAGAATTAATATTTTCAGACTCCTGTCTACTTTTTCCAAGTCCAATGTGTTAGTTGTTTTATCAGTATAGTATAGTGCAGTATAGTATCCCCTGGAAACATTTGTGTGTTTTTATTTTTTTTAAATATTTATTTATTTATTTATTATGTATGCAATATTCTGTCTGTATGCCTGAAGGCCAGAAGAGGGCGCCAGACCTCTTTACAGATGGTTGTGAGCCACCATGTGGTTGCTGGGAATTGAACTCAGGACCTTTGGAAGAGCAGGCAATGCTCTTAACCACTGAGCCATCTCTCCAGCCCCACGTTTGTGTTCTAATTAGAGACAGAAAGGGGGTGACCCCAGATGGGAGGGAAGGTGGGAAGGAACTGGGAGGAACAGAGGGATGGGAAATCATAACCAGGATATATTGTGTGAAGGAAAAATCCATTTTCTAATCCCAGCACTTGGGAGGCAGAGGCAGGCGGATCTCTGTGAGTTCGAGACCAGCCTGGTCTACAAGAGCTAGTTCCAGGACAGGCTCCAAAGCCAGAGAAACCCTGTCTCGAAAAACAAA
>NW_026067961.1:2232602-2235649 GCF_014885135.2 Alexandromys fortis | reverse complement strand
GGGGGGGGGGGGGGGGGGGGGGGGGGGGGGGGTGTGGGAGTCTGTGGATAGAACAGCTAAGAAGCACCAAGGATGAAGTGGGGTAAGGAATCCTAACGGGACTGTTCCTTAGGGTAGGGCAGGGTGGGGTTAGCTACACTGTTGTCTAGTGACCTGCACAGGAGACAACAGATAGCTACACTGTTTTTTGGGGACCTGCACAGGAGACAACAGATAGCTACACTGTTGTCTGGTGACCTGCACAGGTGACAGCAGATGGCTACACTGTTGTCTGGTGACCTGCACAGGAGACAACAGATAGCTACACTGTTGTCTGGTGACCTGCACAGGAGACAACAGATAGCACACAATGAGATGCTTATTGCTGTCTCTCATGGAAATTAGAGAAAATGGCAGGTCCTCCGTTGGACTCCAAATGAGTAAGGTCCGGATCGAGAGGGCTGGCTGTACCATGGTGGAACGGATGTGAGAACTGGAACCCTTACAGTGATGTAGGGTGTGAAATGTTGAGCTCACTTTGTGAACCATTTTGGCAGTCCCCTAGACTCCCATGAGGCTGTGTCCCGGGATCCAGCCATTGTACTCCTAGGCATGAGAACAAGAAACATCTGGCTGCTCAAAGATGGTCACACAGCTTTCTCTGTAAGAGCTGGACTCTAGAAATGCCCCAGATACCCATCCATAAATTAATGGATAAGCAGACTCCAATGCCCATAAGGAGGCATGGGAAGTAGGATAGGGAGGTCAGAGTGGAGAAGCTCCAGTAGCCATGGCAACAGCACAGGGGGTGCATGGACAGAGAGTTGTGAACTCTGAGGACTGGAGGGCAGGATCTTGCTCATGACCTAGCAAATACTCCTGCCTTTCATGGGCTCAATGACAGTAAGACCGTCCCTACTCTGTGAGGACTCACAAGATGATCTTGATCCATGACCCAGCACGGCCACTCTGTCCCATGCCAGGTAGAGCATAGGAAGAAGGTCATGCAGAGAGAGGTGGTGGGCTACTGGTAGGACTAGGTGGACGTCAGGCAAGACTCCAAGGGTGAGCAGGGAAGGGGAGTCTAGAAAACATATTTAAGCTCCACATGGCAATTGTTAGTTGTTGGGTAAGGCAGTGTATGGAGGTCTGAGGGTCCAAGGCTGTGCTAGCCAGAGAGTGGAGCTTTGGGAAGACGCTAGCTAGTAGACAGGCCTACCTGGTAAATAAGCATAGCACAGACAGACCAATGGAGAGGATCAGGAGCCAAGCCCAGAGCTCACCAAAGCCAGGGGATGGGGAGGGGTCAGGAATACCAGCAAGGGTCACCTAATGGGGTTGACTGGAGTTCAGTCACCAAGATCGATCAGCCTCCAGGAAAAGGAG
Organism: Alexandromys fortis; assembly: GCF_014885135.2. Classification (NCBI taxonomy): domain Eukaryota; kingdom Metazoa; phylum Chordata; class Mammalia; order Rodentia; family Cricetidae; genus Alexandromys; species Alexandromys fortis. The sequence goes on along the minus strand of NW_026067961.1, from coordinate 2,234,284 downwards.
ACCACCAACTAGGCCTCCAGAGGGATAGCCTTGCCGTTGATCCAATGATGGTGGACAATCTGGAGAGGAGAAGCTATTCCCAGCATATTCCTTATACACCAGCTGCCATGCCTTTTCCATGTAGTACTGCATCCTCAAACTATGAACCAGGCTAAACCTCTCTTTCTGAACGTTCTGTGTCACAGCAATGGGACAAGTACCCGACGGAGCATCCATCCTTGCCTTGCCAGGCCCTTCTTCTCACTCCGATGTTCTGCTGCCTCACAGGCCTAAAGGCAACAGAGCCAGCAGGCCATGGACCAAAACCACTGAGGCTGTGACCCAAAATAAACCCTCCCTTCTCTGCTGTCTCCACCCCTCGGAATTTTGTCACAACAAGGAAAAACTAACACAGAGAAGATCAAGTTATGACCACATTCACAGGACCTAAAACAGGGTTTCTCTTCATTTTTCCACTTCAGGACACTTTTTACCTAAGAAATTTTTACATAAACCTGTGTATAAATAAATTAGATGTATAAATAAAACATTTATGGATAATATATCATAAGGATATTTATTTTAAAAACAATTTTTGTTGTACACATAATTTCTGTCTTATTAAAGGAGGAAAGTGAATTTGCATGTGGAGACAAATGTGTTTGTTTATTTTTAGATAAAGAACTGAACCTTGGCTGAATATTTGAGGCTGCAGGATGCAGCAACTGTGACATTTTTCAGAGTCGATATTTTGATTTCAAAACCCCAAATGCCGCTTCAAATACATAGCAAAAAGTGCAAAAGTTTAGCTAGTGTCAATTTGGAAATTCTATCATAATTACAGACCAAAATTCACTGAATGTCTGTTTAAAAATTAACTCAAGTCGTGGGGCTGGACGGAATGGCTCAGCAGTTAAAAGCCAGCAGCGTTCCTCTTGCAGAGGACCCACGGTGGGTTCCCAGGACCCAAGCTGTGTTCCCAGGCCCCACGGTGGGTTCCCAGGACCCAAGCTGTGTTCCCAGCACCCAAGGTGGGTTCCCAGGACCCACGGTGGGTTCCCAGCTCCCGCATCAGACCACTCTCAACCAGCTGTAACTCCAACTCCAGGGATTTGATGCCATCAAAGGGTACTGCATCCGTGTGTGCGTGCATGTGTGTGTGTGTGTGTACATGCACATGCATGATGTTTGTCTCTATGTATACATGTGTATGTATGTATGTATATGTATATCACTAAAATGAAAACACATATCACTAAAAATATAAAATTAAAATATTGCCAAAGTTTTCGAGTCTCACACAACACCCCCATTTTGCGTCACAACCCACAGTTTAAGAAGCTTCTCCAAGGCTCTCCATAGCATGAAAGTGAGGGGTCTGGGTCCAGGGCGTTGACTACTGACCGTGGGGTGCAGGGGCCAAACTGCTGGGTCGTTTCTAGCCAGGATGTAGACTTGCTTTCTGGAATATGGAAAACAAACCCATGGTGCTCGCAGACCACCGTCCTGGTGTTTCGGTGAGATGGGGTGTGGGGGGTGAGGTCACAGACCACCGTCCTGGTGTTTCCGTGAGATGGGGTGTGGGGGGTGAGGTCACAGACCATTGTCCTGGTGTTTCGGTGAGATGGGGTGTTGGGGAGTGAGGTCACAGACCACCGTCCTGGTGTTTCCGTGAGATGGGGTGTTGGGGATGAGGTCACAGA
>NW_026067961.1:2043721-2232435 GCF_014885135.2 Alexandromys fortis | reverse complement strand
GACCACCGTCCTGGTGTTTCGGTGAGATGGGGTGTTGGGGAGTGAGGTCACAGACCACCGTCCTGGTGTTTCGGTGAGATGGGGTGTGGGGGGTGAGGTCAGAGCATCGTCCTCTCACCGTCCTCTGGACTCTGCAGAGAGGAAGGAGTTCATGAAGGCAGAGGGCATCCGAGCACTGAGTCCGTGCTGGTTTTTCTGCTCTTTGTGCCCCTTGGTACAATGCTGAATTTATCTCTGGCCCTGTGTGGGCAATTGCCACCTGCAAACCTGGCCATGAAGTAAGAAAGGGTGTGGAGGAGGGAGGCCAAGGAAACTGACTGTACAGTTTGGCAGTGAAGAACGCTGGTTGTTCTTCCAGAGGACTGTAGTTCAGTTCCCAACGCCCACATGGCAGCTCACAACTGACTGCAGTTCCTGTCTGAAGGGGTCTGACACTCTTCAGGACTCTGTAGGCACTAAACACACATGTACTGCATAGACATACAAGCAAGCAAAACAACCATATCCATAAAAGTAAATAAATAAAAAGAAAGGGAGTGAGGGGTTGTCCGAGGAGCTGCCTTTGGCAGGCTCACGTGGTCCCGCAGTAAAAGATACGGGAGCATTAAGACAGCTCTCCCAGCCAGTCAAGGTGGTTACAGAGCAGGAGGGAGGCACAAACATGGTATCACACTTCTGGAGACAAGTCATCATGCTTTTAAATGTTTGCACAAGCTGTTGTGGGTGGGATCACACCCTTCTCCTTGGAGCTCTGTGGAAAGCTGCCTCCTGCTTCTGATGGAGAAGTTAGCAGGAGCCAGCCGATAGCTGCCATCCTGGGGTGTGTAACCTGATGCCGTGACTGGGGTTTCCCCAGACACTGAGTCAGCCCATTTCCTGAACATGCATGCCTTGTGCACCTGAAAGAGAAGGCCTCCTAGAGGCGCCAACTTCTCACACCTCACAGCAAAGCCACATGCCACGGGATGTCCATCTGTGACGCTCCCTCGTGGATGGCCATGGATGTGACCAGCACAGCCAGCTCCTGTGGGTCTCACTGACACGTTGACTTCCCCTCTTCAGGACCCTCTGTGAGGATTATCTGCCTCAGGCCTGTTTATAGCCAAGCCTTCCCCTCCTGTCTAATATGCCCCGCCCCGCTGAGAACTTCTACTTGCATTTGCACTTGGGGTCCCTGAGTGTGTTCAGCATCTGGGCCCAACCATGGCCTATCTGGTGGCAGCCACCATATGAGGCCTCAGGAGATCTTGGCCAGAGGCACACATCTGGATTCTCAGTGTCTAGGAGACAGCAAGCTAATGATGGCTTTCATACTGCATCGGCAAGCAGAGGACCTGGCAGGAGAAGCATGGAGGATTAGTCAGAGTTCTCTAGAGGAACAGAACTTGTAGAAGGAATCTCTGTATACAGAGAACTTATTAGGGTGGCTTACAGGCGGTGGTGCCCCTAATCTAAAAATGGCTGTCTTCTAACAGAAGGTTCAAGAATCCAGTAGTTGTTCAATCTGTGTGGCTGGATTTCTCAGCCTGTCTTCAGATCCCAAAGAAGTAGGCTCTAATGTCAGTGAAGGAATGGACTTGCTAGCAAGAGCAAGCAGGCAAATAGAGTACTAGCCTCCTTCATCCAAGACTGCCAGCACAGCAGAGGTGTGGCCCAGATTAAACATAGATCTTCCTACCCCAGAATCTGGATTAAAGATGTGTCTTTCCACCTCAAAGGTCCAGATTAGAAGTGGGTCTTCCCACTTCAAATGATCTAATTAAGGAAAAAGGAATGCCTCGCAGGTGTTCCCAGCATTCGGGATTTAATTAATTACAAATATAGTTGTGGTGACAACCTAGAAAAGCCATCATACATGGTAAGTTCAGAAATGACCAGGGAAACCATGAGCTTCGTTAGCCTCCTTTGCTTGGAGCCTGTGATAACCCTGGGTGCTGCCTTCATTGGAAATCCAACAGAGTGAGCAGGGTGGAGCCCTGGGATTCAGGACTGTGGGAGGGAGCCACATGGCCAGCTCCGGTGTGTTCTGCTCAGCCCTAACATGCTCTGTGCAAGGGGCCCGGAAGGGGTAGTCCTGTTTAGAACTGTCCCATGTTCAAAACTTTTGAGAAGAGGTCAGGACATCATTGGTTTGATGATTCATGAGCCCTGGGATGGGACACTGCTCAACTAGGCAATGGTCTGAGTTTGGTTTCCAATAATCAAACAAGGAAAAGCCAGGTGAGGCAGCACACATTTGTAATTGCAGCACTGGGAAGGCAGAGACCAGCAGGTGTCCTGGGCTCACTGGTTGACTGGCATGGATTCATAGACAAATTCCAGGCCAGTGAGCGACCCTGTCCTGGACAGAAGTGGACAGTGCTTAAAGCGTGACACCTGACGTTGTCCTCTGCCCTCCACACATACACATGAATTTGGGATCACCTGCCCCTATGCATGCTTGTGCCTGTGCATGTGAGGGGGTGCATGCATGCATGCACACACACATACATGCACACCACATGCATGCACACACACGTGTGCACACACACAGACACACATGCACGCACACGTGCACATGCACACAAGCATGCACACACATGTGCACACACGCAGACACACGCATGCACACCACACACACATGCACGCACACACGCACGCATGCACACCAAACATGCATGCACGTGATTCTTTTCCTTTATTTTTTCCCTTGTGTTCATAAGTGATATTAAGAAATCATATTGCCTGGCTCCACAGAACATAGCAGGTCATCTGTGAGAGCGAGGGTGGCTTTGTCAGAAGTGGAGGACTGTCTCTCTGATCTGTTTTTCTGTAACATTGACCCCGGGCAGAGCTTTTATATTAAATTAAATTACCCCTGAAGTGAAGTTTTTATCCAACACTCAGCTTTTGTGGTAAAATTACAATTATTATACAGACCCAGAAATGAGAGCCCCGGGTACACCATGTAATCTGGAAGAATTCTGCAGTAAGAGCAGCCTGCTCCCTCCCCACCACGTGCGGCTCCACCAAGCAGCTCTCCCTCCACTCTCTGAGTTTGTGTATAGCACCCAGAATGCAATACAATGAAACCCCTGATCTGCGATATTAAATAGGTCATAAAAGTGTCGGCTGAAATAACTTATTTCTTCAACTGTCATTAAAAATGATATATAATTAAGACACACCATAAAAGATGATTAAAATAGCCATCTCTATAAATTCCAGAGGGATCGTGTTTTTGCTATTGTGTGCAAAATGTTAATGGCTGGAGGTACATGCGGAGGAAGGGGGCCGACAAGCCAGGAGTACTCTACGGGGCTTGCCATAGACTTGTTTGTCATTTAACGCGTGACAGAGAGCAGAGAGACTCGCTGGGTGCCTGTGTGTCTCGAAATGGGGTAAAATTGATAGACCAGGACTCGTACACGATAGGGTCAGACACATCCCACTGCTTGGAAGATGTTTTAAATATTAGAAGTGGCAGAGTGTCCTAACCCATCATGTTTGGTTGTTATATAATACCTAACATTAGGTCTCTCCTCCTTTTCCTCTGCCTCCACCTCACCTTCCTTCCCTCCTCACCTTCGTCCTCTCCCTCTGCCTTACCTTCCTCCTCCTCAGCTTCCCTTCCTTTTCCTTTCTCCGCTTCCTGGTTTTCTGCTGTAGTTCTGGGGATGGACCCAGGAGGCTCATCAAATGTCCTTCTGCACCCCAGAGGGTCCAGTGTGCTGGAACCCCCCTTCCTGGGTCTCTATGTCCTTGGAAGGATTTCCATAGCTTTGGAGTAGTGGCACTGTGCCCACCCAGCTCCCCCAGCTGGCCCTCCTGCACCATCTTCTGGGTTAAAGTGCTTGCTGTACAAGCCAGGAGCGTATACAAACTGGGTAGGTGGACACAATGAGAAAACCAGGTACACCGTGATGTGGGAGGCAGAGACAGAGAATAGCCTAGAAGCTTGTGCAATAGCCACCCTGAAGCATGTAGTCCAGCAGACACTCAGCTGTCACGTGACCGCCACACACATGCTGGAGCAAGCACAGGCTATCACACCATACATACGTGTGCGTAAGCCATTTTATGAAAAAAAAACATGGCTACTCGTGGTCTATCTGTGCATCTCTCCAGTGGCCATTCTTTCTTGTTCTTGGGGGATTCCCCTAGCTTCCCAGATACTTTGGATTAGTTGCTTTTATGCTTCTTCAGGGGAATGAGCTTCTGTTGAGAAATTCAGAGCCTCCAAAGGAAAATGCTGACTTTGATAAGAACCCTTTCTTCACCTGGCACCTTCCCCAGCCAGGGAGGCCACACGAAGCCTCATCCTCCCTGACAACACTGGGCAGAGGAAGGCAGTGCAGGGCACCTCCTGGGAGTGACTGGATGCCGGCAAGTTTTGAATCTCTCATTGGCCCATCCCATGCCCCCCCCCCCCCGTAAGTAGGATAGAAAAGAAGACAGGAATTGGGGGTATCATTGGGGCCAGGGGGTACCCCTGAACTGCCTGTGAGTTTCAGCTCCTCACCCTTCTGCTGCTCACTCACAGAGGGTAAGGCTGGAAGATCTCATGCTCACCCTCCTGCCAGCATTGAGTCGTCTGCTGGGCCGTGATGATCTGCAGAAGCAGCTGCGTCCTGTAGGCAACCAAGTATCTGTGGGTACAGAGAAGAGCTCAGGTCCCACCCTACGCACCCCCTGACATTCCCCCAACAACTGTCAGGCGAGGTCTATGAACTCCTCACTCCAGTTGCAAAGGCTCATGGGAACCTCTGATCTCTCACCTGGACCACTGCCACTAAGTCTACTTGCTGTTAGACCATTATCTAATTCTGATAATCTTGCACAGCTTCTGGACTCCTCAGCCAATGAAGTTAGAGTCTGGCTCTTGCCTCTGCAAAGATCATATTCTCAGATTGACTGAAAGCCAAACCATTGCTCCCAGTGCAAGAGATATTCTCTGCCAAGTTCTGCATCCCAATCCCACCTGGGCGCCTCCTCCAAAGATATGGTTGTTATAAGGCTGGAGGCCCCAAGAAGAAGGAGCTTGGGTGTAAGAGAAGCAAAAACAGATGTGCAAAGGTCACAGGTGGGGACCTCAGGTGGACCACGTGGGTGTGTGCTGGAGGCACAAGTGTTCTTAAGGCCCTGGGAAGGAGGAGGGCGGAGTTCCCAAGGACCTACAGGCTTCTGGCTGCCTCAAGGCTCCTGTCCCCATTTATCAGGTGGTGGGGGAAGAGCAGCCAGGACCCCTTGTCTTCTGACCTCCACGCCTTTTTCTGAGGGTAAGAAGAGGCAGAGACTGAACATATGTATCAATCTTTGAGGACTTTTTGGAGGTGAAGACCTTTGTGGCACTTTTGGAGGGCCTCCAGGACTGGCAGGTAAAAGGGAAGTTTCTGGAATTCAGGACCAGGTATCTAGAACGTCTTGTTCCAGTTGGAGGGTAGAGGTGGAGGCTGTGATGTAGCTCAGGGTGATTGTGTTGGCTGCTTCTCTCACTTCTCTCACTGACAAGATGCCTAGCAGAAGTGGCAGGAGCTAGTCTGTGGAGGAAGAATCTACTTTGGCTCACAGCTGTGTCATACAGGACGTCATGGTGGGAGGCGAGGTGTCCATAGAAGCACGAGGCAGCTGGTCACAGTGCATCTGCTGCCAGGAAGTGGAGACAGATGAGCACTGGAGCTCAGCTCATTTTCTCCAATTTATCTGGGACCCCAGCCCACGAAATGGTGCCACCTACAATTTCACTGTTTCTTTGTACCCCGTCTAATGTGATAGAGAAACTCACCACATACATGTTCAGAAGTGTGTCTTGTAGGTGGTTATGGATGCATCAAGTTGACAAGCTGACAGTAGTGGAGGCAGCTTTGACTGGGTTTGGACGGGAGAGCCCAGGAAGGGATGGCAGAAGCAGGAGGATGGTCTTCCAGCCTCGGGTCTCAGATGGTCCTGATGAAGCAGGGCCACCATCTATCCGAAGAGCTCCTTGAAGGCAAGGTCTCAGCTCCTAAGTCCTGCCCAGGAAGTCAGCATCTCAGCAACACGGCACCTTAAGGAGCCAGCTCAGGAGCTCAAGAATTCTCTGGGGTCAGGGAAGTGATCCACAGGCAGGTGTCCTGGGGTTCCATGCTGAGCTGTCTGGAGTCATGGAAGCGATCCAGGTCTCAGAGGCTCACAAGTGTACATTGTGGCTGCGGTGAACACACTGGTACTCATACAAGAGTTCCCTTGAGTGGAAGACTTTGTGAACTGGGCTCGTGGCAGTGCTGGTATTAGATGCCCACCAATGTCAGTGGTCGGGCTAACCGATGGTGGCATTCTGAAGCTGGACTTCACATTGAGTGACGTGGACGGATTAGGAGATGCTTAAGGATAGAAGAGAAAGAGGAGTAAGAGGTGGTCTGAATGGGTGTGAATGCCGTCATTCTTCCACACCGCCACTCAGAAGTGTCCAGGACTCAAGCTAGCTCTCATTCTACTGTGCCCCAACATTGGCCTCCTTCCTGGAGTTCAGGGCAGTACCCCATGAGAAGGGCTGCATACGTGTGTGTGTGTGTGTGTGTGTGTGTGTGTGTGTGTGTGTGTGTGAAGGAAAGAGCTCACAGGAGCAGAGCCTCCTTGAGGGATCTTCCCTCTAAGGGCCGAGGAAGCAGCCCATTATTGCCCTGGCCCCAGCCACTCATCCTGGCAGCAATTCCAATGTCAAAAGCCGTCCTTTGCTGCATCTCCATACTTTGGCCTCCATAGAAAGAGGGGCTCTTAGGTTTTGCCCAAGTCTGGATGAGAGTCAGCCTGGGAATTCCCTCCACCCAGGCACTTCCCAGACTGGGCAAACCTAATGAAGACTGACAGCCCAGGCCTGGGAGGCCCTGGAGGAGGCAAGGCTGAGGCCGTCTCTGGAACCTGGCTGATAACTTCAGGCCGAAAGGCAAATAATGCAGGGAGAATGACACGGGCAATCCGCAAGCAAACAGTTCTTAAATCCGGAGTGATGAATTGTCATCGGAAGGCAGGAGCCTGAGAAGGACATCCAGGAGGGGGGCTGAGAAAGAAGCTGAACCACAGCACGGCTGCCAAAAGCAACACAGAGAGGGAGGGCTGTGGTCCAGAGCTTCTGGACCGGGCCTGGAATCCATGGTGGCTGGTGAGGACCTGGTGGTAAATCACGTCGCACATGGAGAGGGTTGGAGAGGAGAAGCGGAAGACTATAGAAGGGAGGGGTCAACCTTTCTCTTAAGAACTGTTCTCTTTTGAGGGCCCACAGATGCTCATCTTAATGCCCCCCGTGAACTAACACCTTGGCCCCAACTCTGTCATCTTTTCATTCTGCTTCCTGGGTGCTCAAACTTCTAGGAGTGAACCTTTGGGGACGTCTCCCACACAAGCCATAGCAGGCTCCTTTAGGTACTTTCAGGGTGCAGCAACCAAGTTTTCAGCTCAAAGAAGGGACTGGGGGCTGACTGTCACAGTGGTGATTTGGGATTTTTAATGTGTTCTGGAATAAGAACACTGTTGTCTTAAGTAATCCAGTTCTCTCCAGAACCCTGCTAGGGAGCTGCTTTTTCTAGACCCACCGAGCAGGACACCCACAGCCTTTAGGGGGTCAGAGCCACTGCCCCTCTCTGTGGAGCCTGTACCAGCATCTGTGTCACCCAGAGATGGGTCCACACTATGCCCCAGCACCTCCTGGGCTCTCTCATAGAGTTACTGGTCCTGGGTTCCCAGGTCCCATGTGTCCTCTGGTTCATATAGACTTGTCATGTGAGCCTTGTGTTCCGCTGGCTATGGGCCATTTCTAAAGCATTGTCACTTACAGGAGTCAGTCTCTGTCACCCGAGAAGCCCTGGATGTCTGAGACCCACACAAAGCACTCTGAGGATGAGGGTGGACTTAGCTGAGGTACCAGTTGGACTTGCTCCTGGCTTCTTCGGTCAGGGTTGCCGTGGGCTCGTGAATGAAGCCAGAAAGTTCAAGAGCTACTAGGGTTCATACCGCATGCCAGGTGAGTAGGGAGCCTGAGAGCAAACGGCCTCTTCAGGTCTGAGAGAAGCAGCAGTATGGTCTGCACCCCTTGGAGAGAGCTGAGGCAGGTGGGAGGGTGAAGAAAGAGGTAAGCTGACGGCAGTGAAAATGGTGACTTTCAGGGATGAGCAGGACTCACAGTCCTAACGTCAGCCCTCTTGGAAGCCAGGAGCATGCCAGGAAGTCACTTGCACCAAGGAAGACAAGGAGATGGCTGTGCCCCGGCTGTCAGTCAGCACCATCTGCTGGATGTGCAGGAATCAGTGCAGGCACAGTCCTGCTAAAGATGGCTGGCACCAGACACACAGTGATCTCCCTCTCCGATACCCTGGAGGACGGAGGGTCCAACTGGACCATGGGAGGTGACAGGAAGCGGCTGTTTTATGCCTGAGTGTTCCGTGCTGGCTCGGTCCTCTCAGCAGTAGCTGGTGGAGTCCCTGCAGAGGGAGGGGTGTGAGGAGGAGTTCGGGTTCCTCTGAGCTGTGTCCGGAGCTCAGAGCTGACTCCACACAGGGAGTCCACCCAGAGAGGAGAGCGTGAAGCTTCCTCCCCGCTGCTCGGCATGGGAGTTACATAAGCCCTTTTGTATGGGATAGAAATAACCTTCCTGTGAAGTGGCCAATTGAGTTATTTATGGCATTTTAACTGCTAGTTTGCATAGATAGCTCTGCGGTTGATCCAGCTGATGGAGACGTAATCAGAGCTTACCCAGGCACAGGAAGGAATCTAACACCAGGACTGTGTGCCAGGACAGTATCACAGGTGGACCCCATCAGGGTGGGCCTGGAGTGGAGGCCGGGGAGGCTGACAGCACCTGTGGACCTCCGTGGGGGCGCGAAGACTGTTCTCTCCACATTCCTATGCGCAGAAGCACAGGGGAATACAGTGTCCCCACTCAGATCATTCCCATGCCATTCAGAAGACAAACAAGTGGCTGTGCTATTGAGTGCCTTTCTGCTGGTTTGGACCTCAGGTGCACACAGCAGGCATGCATAGGCTGCAGCTCACTGGCATTGTGGTGTGCTGGGAGGGACCACTCTCTTTTCTTCTTGCTTATTTAGCTGGGGGAAGGGTGTAACATGATACAGTTGGCAGTCAGAAGGACAACCTGTAGGGGCTGCTTCTCTCCTTTCATTTTGTGGTACCCGGGGATTGAACTCAGGTCATCAGGCTTGGCAGCAAGCAGTGGTACCCTCTGGGTTGTCTTGACAATGCTACTGCTCTTGTTTTAATGGGATCTGCTTTAGACTTTGATCATGTCAGTCACCACTAGCATCCCACCCTCCAAAAGCTCGGTGGAGGACAATGCAAGACCTTTGCTGGCCTTATGGGCCTGCAGAGGGGTGGATGAGGAATGTCTCCCACAGGCTCAACTGTTTGAACACTTGGTCACCAGTTGGTGGCGCTGTTTGTCAAGGTTGTGGAATGTTCTTAAGAGGTGGAGTCTTGCTGGAGGAAGTATGTCACTGGGGGCAGGCTTTGAGTTTTATAGCTTTATCCTACATCCCTTCTTTGCCTCTCTGCTTCCTGTGTGTAGAGGAAAATGTGATCCACCATCTTCCTGCTCCTGCCACAATACCTCTGCAGTGTTATAGACTCTCCCTCAGGAACCAGAAGCCTAATAAACCTGCTCCTCCCCAAGCTGCTTTGGTCAAGGTCTTTCATTACCGTAATAACCTTAACCAAGACAGGGTACAAGGAAAATGAGTTTCCTTGGCCTTGCCTGACAATCTGCAGGTTATTGTTGGAATTGATACATGCCACACAGGCCACTTGTATCATGGCAGAGCAAGCAGCCCTGTGGACAATGGTGCAGAGGCTGCAGGGTCCGAGTTCTGACCCTGCCACAGATGGTAAGGTATAGAGTCCATCATGGTTTAGATATACAGTGTCCCTAAACTCATGTCTGGGGTCGGGGAGGCTGGAGAGTTGGCTCTGGTTAAACACACATACTGCTTTTGCAGACCTGAGTTTGGTTCCCAGTACCCATGGTAGGAATTCACAACACCCATAGCTTCATCTTCAAGGGATCTGCTGCCTCCTTCTGGCCTCTGAGGGCATCTGCACTCAAATGCACATACACACTCACATATAGACAGATATTCATTAGTAAAAATAAAACAAACCTCTTTTAAAAAATAAAAGACTCACTTGTAAAGGCCTTTCTAAATAGTTAATAGAGGAAACTACTAATTGTTACCACTACCATGGAAGTTTCTGGTGGGGAGGGCCGGGAACCACTGTTGGGGCCTGTCTTCAAAGGAATAGAAACACCTGGAGCTGAGGGTCTGTGGAAATGGATCCTAACAGCAAGGATGGTAGACTCTCTGGCAAGTCTTGGTTCCAGTGCTCTGCCCCCCCCCCCCGCCCCCGTCCCCAGGAGGTGGAGGGTCATTATCAGGCAGGAAGTGTGTGTGAGGAGACTCTTGATGGCATAAGTGCTCAAGAGTGGCGCCACCTGTGCAAGGCTTTGGGGAACAGGGAAGTTGTGGGCTGGAGTCAACTGTGTGCTCCTCCAGCCTTTCTGAAGACCCTGAAGGGTATCACTGTCTACACTGTGTAGTAGTTACTCCTGGGGTTTGATAAAACACTGGAGAAAGTCAGGACAGGGACTCAAACAGGGCAGGAAGCTGGAGGCAGGAGCTGAGGCAGAGGCCATGGAGTGGGTGCTGCGTGTTTGCTCAGTCTGCTTTCTTATAGAACTCAGAACTGGCAGCCTAGGGATGGCACCACTCACAGTGGACAATCCCCACAGGCTTGCCTGCTGCCTGACCTCATGGAGGTGTTTTCTCAGTTGAGGTCTCCTCCATGTGGATGACTTGAGGTTGTGTCAGGTTGACATAAAATGGCCAGCACGGCCTCCTCGCTGGGAGATAGATGTTTTCACCACCCTCTTCACCGAGGTTGCAGTCCCGGTGTGTCAGACACATCAGTCTTGAGGGATCCAGGTCTCGCCTTTGCCTAGAGTCCATGCCCTGTGTTGACGCTCACCTGAGGTCACCCTTATCCTCCAAGTTACCTTTGTTTTCTGTTGTGAATTGTGCTTCCCTTCATCATGTTTGCTGTAATGGTCCCAGCAGTCCCCGGTGTTCTGAGAGCCTGTTAGACGCTGATAAACAAGAATTTTCTTCTGCCATTTTATTTTTTAAAGTGGGTTTTTATGCATGGCAACCTGTATCGTTGGGATGGCCCAGTGAGTGTGTTCTGGTGTCTGAGTGTGCCTGGGTGTTCTCTTACACTGTCTGCATCCTTGTGGGTGTACCCCATTCTGGGAGTGAGACCCCTTCCCTCTCAACTCATGTCTTAGCAGATGGATTGAGGCCCTTAGGTCATTCTCTTTCCTACTTATGCTGAATCTTTCTTTGTATGTCAATTGCCCTCACTCCAATAGTTTATAATTTGAATAAAGCTTTTATTTATTGTGCACATTTTTATACATGTATGGTGCACACAACATGTGTGCCAAGGCAAACATGTGGAGGTATGAAAACTCACTGGAGTGGATCTTTCCTTCCACCATGTCTGATTCCGGATCAAACTCTGGGTATCTGTATTCACTGAGACATCCTGCTGGCTCCATTTTCCCCGCTTTTTTGGTTATTGTTCAAACAAGATCTCATGCAGCCCAAGCTAGACTTGATGTAGCTGAACTTATCCTTGCACTTCTGACTCTCCTGCCTCCATCTCCTGAGTGCTGGGATGACAGCTGCCCATAACCACGCCTGGTCCATGCATTGCTGCGACTGAGCCCAAGGCCTTCTGCAAACCAGGCCAGCCCTACACCAACCGAGCTTCACTCCCAACCCCTGCTTTTCTTCTGAACATTTTTAAGCTGTTCTCGTTCCTTTGATCAACTTAAATTGCCCTCTGATGTGTCTAAGTTGGATATGCGTTTTAATTTATATTTTTAACTCATTCTGCAGGTCCCCATGAGCTTTTCCAGCAGAGAATGTCTTTTATTCTCAGACTGTGACATTCTGGGGTTTTTCTTGCTTCTCAAACACCCACCTTTCCCTTTCTGGGTGGGTGTCCTCTGGGGGGTGTGTCCGTTCTGCCACATGGCTGCTGACATGTTCCTCAGCCTCCACGGATCTCATGGGGGTCAGTTTCTGCCTTCTCTGTGCCTGTACGCGTCCTTCTGTGTTCAGTCTCTCTCTCGCCCTCTGGGTGAGCTTCCCATGCGGCCTGCCAGCTTCTCCGTGTCTCTCCCATGTCCTTATGTTCCATCCATTTCCCGGGATCGCCGCTTTTGATCCACCTCCCTGAATCCTTTCCTTACTTGCTTGAGCCTGCTGTGTGGCTTTAATATCTACAGTTATCAACCTGAAGATATATTTTTCTTTTAATAATTTTCACTTGAAATTCTTGCTGTCTGATCCGTGAATTTCGTTTTGTCTGGCACAGGCTGGCTGTTATGAAATAGCATGTGTGCATCTCAGACGCCCCACCCCCCGCCATCGGGAGTCTGCTGTGTGGGCTGATGAGCACATCTGGCAGATGGGGCGAAAGCTCCAGCCCCATCTAACCCAGTCTCCATCTGAGGTTCTTCCTGGGGAACCGAGGGTTCTTTCTCCAGCAGGGGCTTCTAGGGTGGGAGTTCTTTTTTTTAATGTAATTATTTTTATGTGCATTGGTATTTTGCCTGTGTTTATGTCTGTGTGAGGATACCAGATCTCCTGGAACTGGAGTCACAGGCAGCTCTGAACTGCCATGTGGGTGTTGAGAGCCAAACCCAAGTCTTCTGAAAGAGCATCCCATGCTCTCAACGACTGAGCCGTCTTTCCAGCCCGAGGGATGTGAGTTCTAAGTGGAGATTCCCTGGGGCTGTGATCCGGGCTCACCAGCAAATGTCCTGGTGTGGGGCTACCTCAGAAGTGGCTCTGGATTAGCGAGTGGTCAGCTAAAAGGGTGGTAAGAGGTGGGGACAGAAAAGGGAACTCTGAGAAGACCAGGGGTGGCGGCTGGCATTGCTCGGGGAACACCTGCCTGTGGTGGGTAGACTGGGGTGAAGGAGGTCCTGCTGCCTCTCCAAGGTGTATTATAGTGGGGACTGAGGGCCAGGGCCTCCCCCAAGAGGGTGCTGAAGCTGTGAGTGGCTAGGACCGCCAAAGGTGACCTGATAGTAGTGTTTGACCTATAGGTAAACTATAGGTAAACCTATAGGTAGTGGTAGCCTCTTCTCTGACTCTGTGGGTCAGCACCTGATCAGATGGGCGTTGCAAGAACACGGTGGTTGGCACCGAAGTTGAAAGAGAAGCTGCCACGTTTGTACCAGAGGGTGTCAGGCAGATCTCAGCTTGTGAGCTGCGAGGAACTGAAGCCACGGTCTGGAACCTTGCTCCAACCTCATCTACCACACTTCCCCTGTAGTCCAGTCTACATTTCCCAGCAGGCCTTGGTGGGGTCCCACCCTGATTGCCGTGGGTGAGCAGGGATTCTATAATCTGTGTGTGGATGGATGAGAGGCAGGAAGGGTGCCGTGTAGGTGCACCAGGTACACGCGGAGATGTCTGGCAGGGTGGGGAGCAGTAGTGGCTGGTGTTGTTCAGCCCTGGCTCGCTCACTGGACACTTCTCCACACTCTAGCCTGGAAATTGGTTTTTGAACCTGTAACTGTTCTCTCTGATGCCAGACTTTCTCCCACATCACGACGCAATCAATCTTTATTCATTTATTGATAACACATTCATTAATAAGTAATGCATTCATTAATAACTTAGTAACATCCTCCATCTTCATTCATTCGGTCTGAGGCACATTTATGAAGTGCCTGCTCCCTGGTTGCAGTTCATGCAGAGGAACAAAAGGTATCCTTGCTCTGACAACACAGGGATCCCTGTGTCATGCACGGATGCATGCACATTGATGGCATGTCTGCACAAAAACACACGGGGAGCAAGCGCTGTGTTAGGAGGCTCTGGGATCGCGAGGAGTGAGTGACTAGGGAAGACTTCTCAGTGAAGCGCTTATTGAAACAGGGGAGAGCAGGGAGCACCCGGCCAGAGCGCTGAATGTGCTCTGGGCACTGCAGACACACATGTGCTTGGAGCCAAGTGACAGACAGGCAGTGGATCAGGAGTGGAGGTGGCGGGGGGTGGAGAGTCAGTCTGTGTTCTCTTGATACAACTAAAGATCCCAGGTAATTCCCTTGAAAGAACATTTCTTCCTCCATCTTCCAGAGTGTCCCTCCTCCATCCTCCTGAGTGTCCCTCCTCCATCCTCCTGAGTGTCCCCCCTCCCTCCTCCTGAGTTTCCCCCCTCCATCCTCCTGAGTGTCCCTCCTCCATCCTCCTGAGTGTCCCTCCTCCATCCTCCTGAGTGTCCCCCCTCCAACCTCCTGAGTGTCCCTCCTCCATCCTCCTGAGTGTCCCCCCTCCATCCTCCATCCTCCTGAGTGTCCCTCCTCCATCCTCCTGAGTGTCCCTCCTCCATCCTCCTGGATGTCCCTCCTCCATCCTCCTGAGTGTCCCTCCCTCCTCCATCCTCCTGAGTGTCCCTCCCTCCTCCATCCTCCTGAGTGTCCCTCCCTCCTCCATCCTCCTGAGTGTCCCTCCCTCCTCCCTCCTCCTGAGTGTCCCTCCTCCATCCTCCTGAGTGTCCCTCCTCCCTGCTTTAGCATTTTGGCATCTAGGACTCACTTTGGGGGAGAAAGGTCGAGAGGAGAAGAGACTATGGGAGAGGTCAGAAACACTTGGTTTTGAAGGCCCTCTGATCTTCAATTTAAAGGACTCCGTGCATCAAGGTTTCCTTTTGGAGAAGACTTTGTATTCTGAACTCCAGCAAGGTTTTAAAAAGAGGCTGGAGCACTGTGATGTCCAAGGACTATCCAAACAGGGTGGAGGAGAAGGGACAGTCACAGAGAGACATCTTTGGGTAGCTTGGCATTCCTTCTGTGAGCCCTGTGGCTTAGGGTGTATGTTGATCATGTCACCTTGTGCTGGGTGCTGACAGCCCCTGGCTCTGCCTACAGGTGGCGTTCATTAAAACCACCTGTCTATCGATGTAACAAAATGTCTAAAATTGTCTCTTTATTGTGAGAAATGTTGGGCTTTGGCTCACTGGAGGTGAGCCATTTGGAGGTGCCATTCCCCGATGGTTTACTGTTGCCTCTGGTGAGAAAGTGTGCCCCGAAAATAGCATGAAGTAGAGGAAAACTGCCTTCCTTACCACCAGGAAGTAAAGAGAGAGAATAAGACCCTGAAGGGTACCACTACCCCCTCATCAGCACCATCCTGGAAGGCCAGTCTTAATGTGGTACCATTACCCCAATCAGCACCACACTGGAAGACCAATCTTAACGTGGTACCATTACCCCCCATCAGTACCACGCTGGAGGGCCAATCTTAAATGGTACCATTACCCTCCCCTCATCAGTACCACACTGGAAGGCTGGGCTTAATGTGGTACCATTACCCCCCAATCAGCACCACACTGGAGGGCCAATCTTAATGTGGTGTCTTATTTAGCTTTAACTGTCAGCTTGACACAGCCTAGTATCACCTGAGAGAGAAGCCTAGAGCAGACTGGATCATGGGCATGCCTGTGGGGGGGGCTGTCTTGATTGTTAATTCAGGAAGGCCCAGACCACTGGGGGTGGCACCATCCCTAGGCAGGTGGTCCTGGGAAAAGCAGGCTAAGCAAGAGACATCAAGCAGAGTTCCCCCAGGGTCTCCGCTTCAGGGTCCTGCTCTGACTTCCCTTACTGATGGACTGTGACTAGAAGTGCAGGCTAAGAGCTCTTTCCTTCCCCAGTTGTTCTTTGGTTTTTATCACGGAAGCAGAATGAAACTAGAACACATGAGGACCTTTGGGAACATTCACTACCAAACTAACACGATACAATCTAACCAGTTGGAGCTACTTAATAACCATGTATTATAACAGCCTCCCACTCAACCAACTGAGCCAGCTGGGAACCCAGGCACAGCTGAGCCCAATGCCTTGAAGGACTGGAGGGATGGCTCAGCAGGAAAGAAAGCTCGGTGCTCCTTCGGAGGAATTGAGTTCAGTTCCCAGGACCCACTGTAGGCAGCTCCCAACTACTCGTAACTAAAACTGAATGTAACTCAAGCTGCAGAAGATATGGTGCCTCCTTCTGGCCTCTATAGGCACTGCACACACACAATATACACAACACATACACACACATGCACACACACACACAGCTTTAAATGCAAAACTTTGCAGTCCTAGACTGTACATGAATATTCAGCTCTTGTCATTCTGTAGATTTCGGATTCTGCGTACAAAGATTCTCAAATGATTCCCAAATCATCTACAAGGGATCCAAGGCATTCTAAACTACTTGGTTACACACACATAGATACGCACAGACCTGGAGTTGTGTGGCCGTTTCTCACAACAAAGACTTTGGATCTGCACCTGAACTTCAGGCTGTCCAGGGTTTGGGGAGAGAATCTGAGATGCTGCCTCTTCTTCGTTCCCAGTTGGTTCTTGGCCATCTCTCTGTAATTGGCATCTGAGACTCTTTTTTCCAAGTTACAAATCTGCGAAAGCCCCCGAGTCCTCCACTCCTCAAGGCCAAACTTTGGCAAGATGATTTGTAAGTGACTTGGCAGGGCAGGCTGGAGTGGCTGAAGCCCGAACGCTGGCATTCTGCTCATTAATACGTTGTTAAATAATTAATAGGTTTGTGTTTAATTGCTTCTGTGTATATAATCTTGCCTTTTTTTCCCCCTGAAAACCATCATTAATTTTCAGTTAGTTCCACTTGAAGTAACAAGGCCTAATGCTTCCAGTTGGAAAAAATGAATATTTATGAATACTTGTGCTGTCTGAAGCTGGAAGAAAAATAAGATTATTCAATTCCTTAATGTTTAAACAGGAGGAGGGGGGTTGTCCATTTTAGACTGTGACAATATGTTTATTTGGTAAGATTTGCTATCTGACCCCAGATGATTTCTCTAGAGAGCTTGTTAAATTTATTTCATGTGGAAATCTGTCCTCCAGAATTTCAGGGTTCTAGAGATCACACTCTGGACAGTGGTAGTTTGATACAGTGGAATCTGAGCAGGTCCCATTCTGCAGGACACCAACCGGATGATATCTGTCACTGGGCACAAGAGGGTGTCCTGAGGCCAGCTGAGCAGGCATGGGGCCAGACACAGAGCCCTGTCTCTACAAGGCCAGGGGCTCCAAAGCTCGGCCACAGTGTTCTCTACTTTGTGTGGCTGTAGGAAGAGCTGGAGAGGGGAAGTGGGGGCCGTCAGGATAGGAAACGGTCCCCACAGTGAATTCTGCGCAGAGTCAGGGGCAGCGTGTGGAATCTGAGAAGGCTGGCTATGTGGAAGTGGAGCATGGAGAGACCAGGAAAGGGATTCAGTGAGTGAAGGAGTCGCCACACACACATAAGGACTGAATTTGGATCCTCAGTGGTCATGCAGAATGTCGCAAGTGGTGATATATGCTTGACATCCCAGCGTTGTGGAGGTGGAGACAGGAAGAATCCCCGAGGCTCTCCGGCCAGCCAGGCTAGCTGCATGTTCAGAGAGAGGCCCTGTCTCAAAACCATGTAGAAGGGCTGGAGAGATGACCCGGGGGTTAAAGCATAGGTTACTCTTCTAGGACCCAAGTTCAGTTCCCAGTACTCATCTGATAGATCCTGACTGCCTGTAACTCCAGCCCCGGGAGATCTGGTACACACCTCTAGGCTCTTGGGGCACCGCATTCAGGCACACACACACTACACCTTCACACACATAACTAAAAATGAAAATAAATACTAAAATAAGGTAGAGCATGTCTGAGGAGGTCACCAGTGTCACTCCAGCCTCCACAGGCATGCAGACAGGTCACATG
This sequence comes from Alexandromys fortis, assembly GCF_014885135.2. Classification (NCBI taxonomy): domain Eukaryota; kingdom Metazoa; phylum Chordata; class Mammalia; order Rodentia; family Cricetidae; genus Alexandromys; species Alexandromys fortis. Next base: position 2,214,618 of record NW_026067961.1, on the reverse strand, counting down.
TGCCCACACATATGCGTGCATGTTCACGCACACTCAAGTTTGTATAAAGAAATGAAAACTTTTAGTTGCTTCCTTTGACCCTTGTGTCCTCCAAAATATTTATTCTTACTAGGTATGGTGGAAATCTTGCTTGCCAACCTGACATGCCTGGCAAGACAGAACCTCAGCTGAGGAATTGCCTCCATCAGATGGGCCTGTGGGCAAGTCTGTGGGGCATTTCCTTGATTTATAGTTAGTGTGGGAGGGCCCAGCCCACTGTGGGTGGTGCCACCCCTGGGCAGGTGGTCCTGGAGTGTGTAAGGAAGGTAGCCAAACAAAGGTAGACAAGAAGGTCGGTAGACAGGCTTCCTCCACGACTCAGTTTCTGTCTCCAGGCTCCTGCCTCAGTGTCCATCTTGACTTCCTTTAGTGCTGGGCTGTATAACCTGTCAGCCAGAGAAGTAACTCCTCCCACGTGGTTTCTGGTCAGTGTTTTACCACAGGCGGAGGAAGCAAACCGTAACCCTAGGTAACAGATGATGCAGAGAGACCCACTGTGCCTTAGAAACAGATATGCAGAAGAGCACGTCGGGGCTGTTTGGCAGTGGCACCTGGTTCACAGACTGTTTCATGCCACACATGGTGAGACCAGGGGAAATCTCAACTCCATCCCAGCTTCCTGCGCATGCCGCTGGGACATGCCTCCTAAGGTTCTCGTGTTGTGAGTACACGCAACTCCTTCATCTTTCTGACAAATCTCGAGGCGTCTCAGATTTGTGTATGTTGCTGCGTGGCTGTAGTTCATTTGTGTTTAAGGGTGTGTAGTATTCTATCATGTGACTATATTACACAGTTTTCGTCCACTAGCTTCGAGGACACTTCAAAACTAAACAAAGCAAAACATAACATAACCTGAGCTCCCCTCACTCCTGGTGAGCCTGGGATGAGCGTCTAGGTATTGACATGTGTGTACTTTGAAAAATTCCTGCTGTGACCATATTCCACTTTGAAGGACAATGGCTTTTGAAATGGATCGGCCTGGAGCTGGAGAGATGGCTCAGGGGCTAAGAGCACTTGTTGCCATATCAAAGAATGCTAATTCAGTTCCCAGCATCCACAAGGTGGTTCCCAGCTATCTATAACTTCAGTTGCATGGAATCGGACGCCTTCTTTTGACTTCTGTGGGCATCTGTGCTCGTGCGCATACACACAGTCACATACGCCAAAATATATCCTAAAAAGATTAAAATATGCACCCTAGCTGTGCAGATTTCCAGGCCTGCGGTCTCATTAGCTCATTGAGCAGCCAGTGCTGATGCCGTGGGATGAGATGGACCGCCCTCTGCCCTGATTGGCATTTCTCTGGATTCTGAAATGACCGATTAGCATCCTTATTTATTGCACAGATGTCTCTGTCTGCTTTGGGGAGAGGATGGTCCATGTCCACTCCTCTTTTGTGACGCATTCAGTTCTGATTTTATCTATTGCACAGATGTAAAGGACTTCGCAGATTCTAAACATGCAAACCTCACGGTTTCACCTACTTAAGCCGAAAATAATTCCTTTCCATTTTCAGCTTCCTTTATCATGTATTTTCAAAAGCAGAAGTTTTGATTGCAAAGCCACTAAAATGATCAATTTTTTAAAAAATATTGAATGGAAGAAATCTATTTTAGGATCTCCTCCCTTATCTTCGAATATATATATCTTTAGTGTTTAGTTTTAAGTAATTTTAAGATTTGCTTTTTTTTTCATATTTGCAACGCATTTGGAATCAGTCTGAGTTTTAATGGGCGGGTAGGCAACTCATTTTACCTTTTCAAATGTGGGTAACTGGGTTACCCAGAAGTCACACTGACCAAAATAACCAAGGAAACAACTTAAAGGCAGAAGGATTTCTTTTGCCCATGGTCTGAGGATGCAGTCCATGTTGGTTGGCTCCAGGAGCTTGGGCAGAACGCCATGGTAGTGACGTCTGGAGAAGAGGCTCATGGCTTCATGGTGAACAGGGAACAAAGTCTGGGCGGAGGAGAGACTGAGAGAGACAAGCTGCAAAGGCATACGTGACCTCAGTGACCTACATCTCCATCCGGGTCCCATCTCTCAGACTTTCTGGTACCTCTCATCAGAGCTCTACCAGCTAGGGTCCAGGGGTCTATGTTTCATATTATACAAACCAACCACTGTGTGAGTCCCGTCACTGAGAGTCCCTCCTTGCTGTTCTTGCTCTGTTTCTGCTGTTGTGATAAAACAAACAAAAACCAAAACTAAACAAACAAAACCTGCCCAAAACCAACTAGGCAAAGAAAGGGTTATTTTGGCTGAGAGGTACATGGTGGGAACCCAGGGTGAGAAATGAAGGCAGGAACCTGGATGCAGGAGCTGAAACAAACCATGAAGGAACACTGTCGGCTGGCTGCTCCCAGGCTTATGGTCAGCTACCTTTCTTATAAGACCCTAACTCACCCACATTAATTAGCATTCAATCAAATAATCAATCAATCAAACAAAAAAAAAAACCCACTCCCCTGGTGAGCCCAAGGCTAATCTGATGGAGGCAGTCCTTCAGATGAGGTTCCTTCTTCCCAAGTAAGTCAAGTTGACAACCAAGACCAGCTGTCACATGACCCATCCTTTGACCTGTCCCCTTTCTCCTCGGGAGTGGTTGTCATGGGGATGTCTGCACATCTTCACATCTGGCAAATCCATCCCAGTCTGTGGCAAGGCTGGGCTGCCTTCCTCACAGCTCTCTCACGGACAACTCGGGAGCGTGTGTCTGTCTTTCTGCCCTTCATATTCTCTGTTATTCTTGTTCTTTCACACTTCCACAGAAATTTTAGAACCAATTTGTCAGGATCCACAGAATTCTTATTAGAACTTGGATTAGAAGTCGCTGCATCTGTAGACCAGTTTTGAGAAGACTGACAGCTTTGAGAAGCTGGGTTTTCCTGCTATGAGCATGGACATGTGGCATCCAAAAATAAGAATCTATTACAAAATAAGAGTTAAAAAAATAACAGCGCTTCTGAGGAAGACTTTTAATAGGGCTGTTCTGCAGACAGGCAGGGTAGCGAAACGGAAGTGACTGAGCTGGAGCTCCTGATCTGGCCTGGCAGGGGAATGAGAAAATCTCCTTGAATTAGATGCTTGTCTCACTGTGTGTCAAATATCTGACGAGAAGGTGTCAGGGATGGAAGGGTTTGTTTAGGATCTTGGCTTGAGAGGACAGTCCGCCAAGACGAGGAAAGCAGGGCAGAGTGATGTAGATGGCCCCCGCTTTCCGCAGTCCGGAAGCCAGAAATTGGTGAATTCCGGTCGCTGGCCCCACCTTCTGCCATCGGAAGCCAGAGATTGGTGAGTGTGGGGCCTCAACGGACTTTCTTTACTCTTTATTTTAATGCAGCCAGGGACTCGAGCCTGTGGGCTGGTGCCTCCCACACTGATGTTGATCACATCTCAGTTAAACCTCTCTAGAAAGGCCTTCATGGGAAGGCTCAGAGACGTGTTTCTTAGTTGGTTTGAATTCGGCCAAGTTGACTCTGAACATGGTTTTAGTTTGAATTCTGTAGCTGTGATAGAGACCACAACAAACTTAGCGAGGAAAGGGGTTATTTTGTCTGCTATTTTCAAGTTATAGTTGAACACTGAGCAGCGTTGGGGCAGGAACTTGAGGAACGAGCAATAGAGGAATATTCTGGCTAGCTTGCTCACTCATCCACACACCCACGCTTAGCTAGCTTCCTTATGTAGATCAGGATCACCTGCCTAGGGGATGGCAGGTGCTACCCACAGTGGGCTCGATCTTCCTAGGCAATTAGTGGTCAAGGCAATCTCCCGCAGGCTTGCCCACAGCCCAGTCTAGGCAATTCTTAATTGCCATTTCTCTCAGAGTACTCTTGACCAAGTCAAGTTGGCAGCTAAAGTTAAGCAAGAGAATACAAACCCTCACACTCGTCTCACACATGACAACTGACAAGAAAAAAGCTAGAGATGGGTGACTGGCCCTGCAGTAAGATGGCTCCCTCGGGAAGAGTCACCCGGGGGAGGGGGACACTGACTGGAACAGGATGGGAGAAAGCAGCCAACCGTGGGAAAGACCAGGCTCTAGGAGACCATCGAGTGCTAAAGAAGGCCACTTCCTACACATGGTGACTTTCAACATGTATCTTCGACTTACTTTGTAGTTTTGAAAGATTTTATTTTACTATTTAGTGTGTGTGTGTGCATGTGTGTGGTATGTGTATGTGGTGTGTGTGCATGTGTGTGGTATGTGTGTGTGGTGTGTATGGTGTGTGGTATGTAGTGGTGTGTGTGGTATGTGTGTGCATGTGTGTGTTATGTGTGTGGTGTGTGTATGTGGTTTGTGTGCGTGTGTATTGTGGTGTGTGTGTGGTGTGTGTGTGTGTGTTCTCATGCACCAAACACATGCAAATGTTAGAAGGCATCAGATCCCCTAGAACTGGGGTTACAGTTGTGAGCTGCCATATGGGTTCTGGGAATCGAATCCGGGTCCTCTGGAAGGGCAGCCAGCATTCTTAACAGCTGAGCCCTCTCTTTAGCTCCCCACTACATTTTAACACAAGCTTTTAACACAGCGCCCATACCCATGAATTTCACATCCTTGGATGCAAATGTCTTTAGGAAAATATTTGAAATACTGTCTGTGCCAAGCACAAACATTCCTTTTTAAAATAGCCATTTATTCCTTACCAGGTGCGCCCAACCTGCAGCCCACAGTCACGTGTGTCCATGAGCAGCTATGAGCACAGTTTGAGGGTTACAAGCAGGTAACACAGTCCAAATCATTAACTTACATTTTATTTTTGGCCTACTCGGTAGCGGTGTTCCCAAATGAGCTCTGTAGACAGCAGCAGCGAGCTGCCGTGTGTGAAGTCTGGACACTCCGGAAGCAGGGCAGCATGATGCAGATGCGTTCTGCACTACGGCATTCTGCATGGTGCCTTGCAGGAAATCCAGCGATGGAGGGGGGAGCATGGGGAACTGGGTAGGTCACATGCAAATGTCATGATGTCTGATGACAAATGCTGCTGCCTCTGTGGGGGCAGGGCTGTCTGCAGGGGCCCTAGAGACCGTGGCTGTCTATGCATTTTAAACTTCAGCCCCAAATAGAGCCCAGATACAGAAGTTTAAATTTGAAAGTAAAAGTCAACCCTGAAACTATATTGAGGCAAACTGGCAGATATTAAAAGTAGCAAAAATTAAACCAAAGCAAATTTGTAATTTTTAACATAAAGTCTTAATTTGATACCAAATGATCAGACCTGGGAACATGTGCATGTAACACTAATACAAACTGAGCAGCTTATGTTTAAGAATATATGTGTGTATACATAAACATATATGCGTGTAATAACAATTAGTGAAAAAGAGACTGAATGTGAAAGATAGTAATGAGGGGTTTATAGAAGGGTTTGGAGGGAGGAAAAGGAAGGGGGAAATGTACTAATCATAATCTCAAAAAGAGGAGGAAAAAGGTCACAGGAAAGACATCTTCAAAGTAGTAGAGGGTGATGGTTTGAAGTTAAGATATTATATTTAAAAATGTATAGACCTGAAAATGTTCCTGAAAGATACCCTCTTTTCTGTAGCATGTGTACCCCAAGATTGAGATCCCAGTGATGCTGAAGCATGAAATAAAGTCACGGGACTTTTAGTGAAAACTCGCCCACCACTGTGGATGTTACTGTCTTTCACGTGAATGAAATCACATGGTTACGAAGAGCTGCAGCATGGGGACAATCTAGGGAGTATGAAGGAGATAAAATTCAAAAATCTTCCAGCCTGGTCCCCAGGGTTGGAAAGAGAGATGGGGTGTTGCTGAGGTCATGCTTGGAGTCAGGTGGCCGAAGAAGCTGACTGGTGGTGAGAAGTTAGGATGATAAACCCCTCTGTTTACCCCAATTCAAAGCCAGTTACTAGTTTATTATAGTCAGGATATAAATATGCCAACTTCTGGAAGAATAAATTAGGAAGTAATGGTGTTTCCACAGAACTTTTAAGGAGATGAAAGGGGAGCCAGGAGCAGTCTAGGAATGAGAGAAAGTGCACCCATAGGTCAGTGCTTCTTGCAACTGTGGTCAGAGGAGACGGGTCCATAGTGCTGGAGTCTTTGTCTGCCATGCACCAGGACTCCCTACGCAGGGGCGTCCAAAGACTGTCCAGAATCTCTCCAGTGAGGTGGTGGCGGTGATGTTTTTACAGACCGAACGTGGGAAATACTGTATTAATTACTCTAAAACAAATAGATAACTAATAAATGGCCAGTATCATTTTAAGCGTATTTTACAACCTTTCCCCTCATCTTTTGTTCATCCCTTGAGGATTTTGCCCATGTTGGTAGCAGTCTCCAGCCCCCCAACTCCTCCTAGATCTGCCATCTTCCCTACCCACCCCCAACTTGGTGTTGTCTGGGTTTTTTATAGACCCCTAAACATCACAGGCTGCTGCCAATGCTCCCAGCTGCTCTCTGGAACCAGACAGTAAGGCCCTATCGCTGAAAGTATATGGACTTGAGTCACAGAACATGGAAAAATCAGGCTTGTACTAATCTGGAACCTTCATCCCTACCGGCTAAGTGTGTACACACACACACACACACACGCACGCGCATTAAAAGCCCTATCGCTTGATGACATGGCTGTCTTGACGATGTCACAGGCAGTCCATTCCTTCCCTGCTTGTGCTGATATGCCTGGGACCCTACTGCCCTGACCCACATCAACACAGGTCCCACACAAGGAAGGCCAGCTCTGCTGCTGCTGCTGCTGTTGCGTGTCTTTGCTGCACCGCACATCTGAGCTCAGTGGTATTTATCAAAACGTCCACCATGAAGCAGACCGCCTCCTGCTAAACTGACGGGGCCCTCACTCTGCCCTCCCTCGGCGTGTCTTGTTCACACTCTGCCCTCCTTCGGCGTGTCTTGTTCACACCATTTCCTTCTTCACTTGGCTTTCTCTCATACAGCGTTGTGTGGGTCACAGCCCGGCAGCCCCAGGCTAGATCACAGGCCCCTTTTTGTTGGCTCTACACCCAGGCATGTGTGAGAGCCCTCTGTGGTGTTTGTGCGATGGTGAACCCTGCTGGCGCACTTCTCAGAGCCCACCCATCTTTAGCCACCATGACTAGAGAAGCCCGTATTTGGTGCCTGCCCCTTCTGCGTGTTCATTACTAGTGGGTTTGTAGAGAGCTGCATGGGGCTGAGACAGAGCCGGGCTCCAGGCTCAGTAGATGACACAAGTGTGCACCAGCCTGTCACTACCATCGATCTCATACAATCCCCCTTCAGCTGTCCGTCTATCTAATCTCCACTGCCTTTGTATAGAGGGTCCAGTTGGGGACAGGCGATCCCCCATTCATAGCCCTCCTCTGTCACCTGTCAAGGCTGTGCTCTGGCTCCTGTCCCCCTTCCTTCGCAGCTAGGGACATCCTCTGCTCTCCCCCCCCCCAGCTGCTGCCTGTTAATCCTCCAGTCACCACAGCCGGAGCCCTGCCCGCCCTCCTTGCCTCTCCTTGCTTCTGCCCTTCAGTCCCTAATCTCATCTCTTTTGTTTATTCCGCTTCTGAGATTGTATTTTCCTAACAAGTCCCACAGGAAGTGGGAAGAGACCCCAAGAAAGCTCAACTCCCAGTCTTTTTACTGGTTCTCCTTTGCCCCAGACTGATGGAGGCTTGCCAGTACAGAGGCTTCCAGGATGGTAATGGATGACCTCAGTGGCAATGGCCATGACTGTGTTAGTGTCTGGAGAGCAAGGGAAGGGGCTATAGAGTGTGAATTGCCTGAAGAGCAGCCCAGGGAAGACACAGGAGGCTCAGCAACTTACTTTTCACCCAGTAGCTAGAGGGAGCACACAGTGGGGGGGCCACTTTTGTAGTAGAGGAGGTGCCATCAATATAGGAAGGGTTCCTGCAGATATCTGGAGAAATTTGTCAATTCAGGAAGAGCAGAAGCCAGTAAGAGTCACTGGGGGTCCAGGGATGTGAAGGGACATATAGAATGACCACAGACGCCACAGAGGTTGGGTCTAAGAACACTCTAGAAAGGAAGGCAGATCAACCTTCAGAGATAAAGGGGGACCTGCTGGGGAAACTTGATGAGCCTATGGCATCCCACACCCGTGAGAACTTTCTCTCCTTCCTGTCACCCAAGAAATCAGAATAAACAAGCCGTGTGCAGGAGCCTGGGCCTCAAGGAAACTGTGAAGTTTGTGGACATGCTGTGGGTCCCAGTGGCAATTACAGCTCTATGCTGAGTTGAGTTTCCACTCTCTAGGTGTGATCTGAGTGTTGAGGTGACAGACATTCATCAGAAGGAAACTGATTTGTCAAAACAGGATATTGAAAGAGTTTCTTGCATGCTGAGGATAAGAGGCCATTTTTGGGGTGCCTCTGCAAAGAGCATTCTTAGTACCCATCTGAGGGTCAGAGAGTTCTCTTGGTGCTCATTGGGGTTCCCATGGTGCTGTGTCAGGGCTCTGGGCTGAGAGGCAAGAGCGAGATGGATGATAATCTTAGGGTCTAGACAGTCAGATGTTTGGGGATCTGTGCAAATTCTCCTGGTAGATTTGAAATAGGGAAAAAAGAAAGGAAGGAAGGAAGGAAGGAAGGAAGGAAGGAAGGAAGGAAGGAAGGAAGGAAGGAGACAATGGAGCCTGAGACCCTGAAGGACACATTCCAGGTGTACAGGTGTGTTTATGAATTGTCTCCTCATTCATGGGTCCTCTTCATATGTCAGCGAGAGCTTTAGTGTTCCAACCAAGATGCATCTAGTGTTTTGTTTAATCTTCTATTGTACCCTACTAAAGATGTGTGTGCACGCACACATGTGTGTCAGTGTGTTTGTGTATGTGTGAGTATACACACATGTGAGTGTGTGTGTTTGTGTGTGCGTGCACATGTATAAGTGTGTATTTGTGTATTGTGAATGTGTGTAGATGTATATGAGTGTATGTGTGTGTATTGTGTGTGCACATATGTGTGTGTTTGAGTATATGTGAGTGTATACACATGTGTGAGTGTGGGCATATATGTGAGTGTGTGTTTGTGTGTACACACATAGATTAATGTGTGCTTGTATATTGTGAGTATGTGTGTGTGTGCACTTGTGTGTGCATGCACATGTATGAGGGTGAAGGACCAAGGTCAAACTCAAGTGTGTTCCTCAGTGCCATCCCTTTTTTTTTTTCTCGACATGGGTTCTCCCATTGTTGGCGCTTGCTGGTTCAGCTGGTTGGTGAACCCAGGGATTTGCCTATTTCTGTCTCCACAAATGGGGATTACAAGCACTCGCTACCATGCCCAGAACTTTCATGTAGTGGCTGGGTATCAAACTTGGGTATGTTACCCAAGGACCCTTTCTACCCTAGAGCTTAGATGTCAGTCAGCCAGTCTCTGTAGGCGGATCGCACACCCACAGCATGCCTTCCAAGTTCAGCAGCCCTAACCATGGGCAAGGCTACCGATAAAGAAACTGAGACCCAGAGAAGGTCTGCCATTTGTCCAAAGCTCCACAGTTGGGTGGTGCCCTCCAAGCTGCGCTATAGGCCACCATCTCAGCTGCAGGCGGGATCAGATCTCCCAGTCAGGCCTCCTGATGAACCCCAGAGCCAGACATGCTGCATGTACGAGGTGCGATCCCCTCCCACTCCCCGCCCCCACCCCGGAGTGTTTAACTCGCGCCAAGAAAAAGGCTGCAAAGAGCTCAGAGCAATTTGTTTCTTGCGGCGACTTCACACCGGCACCCAGGGGTCCAGAAATAACATGATTCCAACCGGATCACAGCTTTGCAGGACTAGCTCTACACTCAACAGATGCCTTGGAGTCTGCAATATTTCCCACTGTCGGAGCTGAAAGAGCAATAAATAATAAGGCTCTCACATTTGCATAGCAATTGAACACTGCACGGCAGAATGACTGTGTGTCTCTCCTCCCCGGGATGCGGCGACGCTGGCTGAATCTTTGGGACGTTTGCTTACCATCCCCAGGATGCTATAGAAAGCAAATATTTAGACGACACGAACATTATTCAGTTTTAGAACATTTTTCCCCCAGAAAAATAAATGTTACATAAAGCAGATGGTGCTCCGGCCTCTGCTCGGCTCGTGAGCCTCCGTAATTTATTTTTACACTCTTTGTGTGAGGCTGTCTTTACAGAAACCCCTTATGGCAAGCACAGATGTGTAAGGCTCTGGCCATCTTTTCTTCCCAGCCCCACCCCCGCCGATGAAAGACTGTACAGAAGAAAGCTAATTCCAAACAAATCCCACTATGGGTTAGCTTTCACTTCAAACAAACAAACAAACAAACAAATAGGAACAACCCCAAAGCCATCACAACAAAACTCAAAGGGCTGCTTCTGTGCTTGGTCACCCCAGGTTCCATGAGCTGCTGCGTGCTGGTGAGAAAGCCCGTGTTTGTTCCGGTCTGGCAGAAACTCCGCGCTGTTTGGAAATTTTTGATATGACTTGGGCTGTGATTTATGAGGCCTCTGCCATTTCGTACTTTGTCAGCATTAACTTAAAGTAAGGATTCCGTTGAGACGCACAGGATTTGTGGCACGAACTGTAAATTTCAGAACCTACGAGCTTTGTCCAATTTGGTCCAAATTTGTGTACTGGGAGGAGGAACGCGGGGGTGGAGACAACAGAAGCTGAAGCCTGCCGCCGAAGGCTGCTGAGAACGCGCTTGTCTGAGCCCGGGTGCTTCCAAGAGAGCAGGGCAACAGGGCGCGGTGCTTGGTTGTGGGGAGGTGCATTTAATTTAATTTCACCTCCATGATTATTGAAAAATGGTTTCAGGAAGATTAAGCTGTAAAGGTAATGGTGTTCACGAATGGCAAAGGGACATGGCGATCCATCAATCGTGCCGGTGGCTGGGCACCTCGACTCTACTTCTTTCTACTTCATTATTAATAAGAGTGACTAATAACAGCCAGGCTTCCCACGCAGCCCTGAGTTCCACATCTCAAGGTCCTGTCACAATATTAACCTCTTCGCGAGTGAACCTTGGTAATTCCAAAGTTCAAGTTAAGTGAGTCATGAGCCGCCAGGTACCAGAATGCACTAGGGTGGATTCTGTAGCTCTCCAGCTTGCCGCCCTAACTGATGCTGGGCGCGGGTCTGAGGGGGACTCTGTACAGGTTGCCCATGGTGAGGACAAAGCCGGAGGTTCTGGCTGGGAGCCCACACATTTGGACTGCCTCGCTTACACAGGTATGTCAAAGATCAGATAGGGACCCACAGAGATTTATCCTGCGTGGGCTGACTGGTTGAGAGGCGTTTGATTACATGCTGAAGGCAAAGAGCAGGGGCTAGGACTCTACTCTACATTCCCTTAACTGAACTGATTGTAGGCAAAAAGAGAGAGAGAGAGAGAGAGAGAGAGAGAGAGAGAGAGAGAGAGAGAGAGAAAGAAAGAAAAAGTTATGGTAAGAATCCACACTGGGCAGTAGTGAATATGAAAAGAATATGTGGACCCAAAGATGGTGAGAAGGGAAGCCTTGCTGGGTTTATTCATCTGTCTTTCTTTCCACCCATTGGTCCATCTGTAAATCTACCCACCCACCTCATGCACAAAATTGAGCTGAACATGGGGGTAGGGGTGCCCGGCCATATTCTGGGATCAGCAGGAACAAAATTGTTACCTGTGCTGCTCAATTCTTGGTGGGGAGGTAGTAACAGAAGCAAGAGAAATGGAGTGGACGGAGGACTCCCTGGTCTTGTGGCCCCTGAGAACCTTCCTCCTGTCCCAGGGAGCGTGAAGGAGCAGGATCTGTTGAGGGACTGCGATCTCCACCCACTTCTGCTTCTAGACAGTGTTGGAGCTCCATAGGAAGCCCTGAGCCTGCTTCCTGAGGGGAGAACTGAAGGATCTAGGCTCAGGGGCTCCTCAAGAGCTGTGCTGACATAAGCCAAGGCTTCTAAGCAGCCTTGACCATCATGTAGGGCCTCCCCGCTCCCTTCACTGGGCTGGAGTTGCCTCAAGTCTGACCCTTGCCTGACTTGTAGTTCCCTCCCAGTTTCTCTTACTGGCATTCCCTTCCTAAAACGTTCCACTTAATCCTGCCGTGAGTCTACTTGTTGAACCCAGATAAATGAAGATGGAAAAATAAAACAGGGGAAAGAAAGAGGGGTCATGACTCATTGTTCCCAGTAGCTGACCATGGAGTCTCTGATGCCAAAAGGCTCGTAGCATGTGTGGGGACTTGGCAGAGGGAAGAGCCCAGTGTCATTGGAGCAGAGCCTGTGAGGGGAAGGCCAGCGACCAGGAACAAAAGGCAGCGGGGGCCAGATCTGTAAAGGCTTTTAGTCAATGGCAAGGAGCCCAGAGCCATCCAAATGTGGCGGGAGCCATTAAGAGGCATGGGGCAGGAGTGCACCTGTCACTCATCCTCACTGCCGCCTGATATAAGCCGTGCTAGGGGACGTGGACACAAGCAGCAACATGGGGTCTCTCACCTGAGAGTTATAAGGGAGATGGGGCATCTTGGGGCAAGTTGGTAATCCCAGACGTGGGGAGTGGAGGGCGTGGAGCCCTGAAGATGTCTGATGCACGTGGAGTCAGCCATATCCCCTGCTGATAGCTTGTAGAGCATTCGAGCATGTCAGCCGTCTGTAGAGCCCTGCTCACTATCCCGGGGACACTTAGAGAACTGAGGGCCTTGGAGGCCACTGCGACTCTTCAGAAACTCTTTTCCAGAGTCCCCTCATACATCGTGTCTGTTGCTTTTTCCATTGTGGCAAAAGACCCGACCAGAGCAACTTACCGAGGAAGGGCTTGTTTGGGGTAGCAGTTTGAGGGGAAGGCCTGGCAGCAGGAGCGTGAGGCGCCTGGTCACATTGCATCCGCAGTCGGGAAGCAGACGGAGAGGGGTGTTGGTGCTCAGCCGCTTTCTCTTTTTTATTCTGTCCAGGTCTTCTGCCTACGGAAGGGGTGAGTCTTCCTGATTCCCTTAACTCAATCTAGATAATCCCTCACAGACATGCCTGGAGCTTTGTCACTTCTGTGAGTCTAGATCCTTTTGTGTTGACAATCAAGACAAACCATGCCATGGAACTGAGACCATTCAAGACTAGATTCTATCTATAAGAACCACTTTGAGTCCCATCCCTTCCTCCACTTCCCACGACAGGCCCTGAAGTCAGTGTGGGAAACCCTGTGGAACAACTCTGTGGATCTAGGGAAGCATACTACCACTCACTTTCAGGGTGCCACCTTTCTCCCCAGCCGGGCCTCAGTGCCCACCTCTTAGGAAGAACACATCAGCTCCTTCAGTCTCTGTCCTTGCCTTGTCTGCTCCATTCTAACCATGTGGTGATGCCGTCTTCCTTGATGACCTTGGAGGGAAGCCATCATTCTCCACTCTGACCTTCTGTCATTACTGTCCGACTAATTCAGTCAGCAATTAATCATGTCTGGCCTTAGGTTATCTCTTTCTTCACTGCCTACCAATGGCGTCTGAATCACTTAGTATATAGTGCTTCATGGCCTTGTTCTGCTGCCCTCCCAGGCACGCTCAGCTTCCTCTTGGCAGGGCTGTTTCCCACCCAGTACAGTGTGGTGCAGGACGGGGAACAGCTGTGCTATGGTCATTCCTCATGGCCAGTTGTTTGCTGCGAGACTGCCAGATCAGTCTGGAACCATCAGCACCTACGGATGAATCAAATCAAACACAAATGTACCGGCTTTTGATTGTCTTGTGTATGTCGATACACACATGTACACTGTGTGTGTTTGTGCACACATTTTGTGTGTGTGTGTTTGGGTGATATTCCTCAGATACCTTCCAGTTTTGGTTACTGACCCTGAACCTCTCCGTGTAGGTTACGCCAGCTGGCCAGACATCTCTCTAGATCCAGATGCACACCTTTTTGCGAAACCTAGTCCGTGTTTTGTCCCAGATGACCTGCTCCTCTGCACCAATGCACAGGCTTTCCCCTGCCCTGCTCCCGAGGCTTGAGTGCAGGAGCTAAGGAACTATTTTAATCTCGAGGCATTGAAGAGCACTGTGGCTGTCTGAACGACTACTGGTCCCTTCTCGCCCTCTCTCCTTTGAATTACTGAGCTGGGAGCTCAAGTAGATCGTCAACTTCCTCCTTCCAGAGGCCGCATTAGAGATGCCTGGTTTAAGGGAGAAGACACTGAGAGATGAAGAGAGGAGAAAAGTGGAGTTCATCTCCTCAAAGCTCTGGGCTGAGGTGAGGCATCTCGGGGGAGCTGCAGTGTCAGCAGCTGATGGGAAAGTCTGGCTCGATCGCTTACCTTTATTTTAAGTTGATCTTCCTCCAGAGCTGGCCCAAGACCATTAGTGGTAACTGGAAGTTAATCCCTCAGCTTCCTCAAACTTCTAAAAGCTTTGTTTGACTACCTAAGAAACAGTTCTTTAAAATATACACATGATATACACTTAGAGTGGTGGTTACAAAAGATAAGAGCTGCTCCCAGCTAGCCTTGTGCATCTCCTCCAGCTCCAAACCCCACACTGTGAGTGGAGGGTGCATGGGCCCTTCTGGTTGCAAGGAAGGGCGTTCTCTCATTGTTTTCCTACAGGACCTGGATTTCAGTCCAACTGAGAAAGAATGAGGGGGACAAGGTCTGGAAAGTCAAGGGAGAGATGAGTGAGGGGACAGAGAGAGATGGGAGGCTGGAGTATTTTTTGCTGCAACTTCATTGGTACCCGACAATGGTACAGAAGTCATAGCTGGTGTTAAGGGTAGGTGGCCCCTACACACTTCAGGATGTGATTGCAAACCAACACTTTCTGTGGGCTCTGGTTCTGACCACCTGTCCCTGATTGGTCTTTATTTTCTCACCCTGTTTGCGTTCCACATTCAGTCAATTGGAGCCCAGCTAGCGCCCTATAAACCTGTGTTTAAGACCACTAATCTTGCATGTTCATGGCAGGAGCCAGGGGAGGAAGACGACTTCTGGGCCCTGCCCCAGATTCTCATCTCTTCAGGCCTAGGACTGTGGGGTCTGACTCCCAGCTGGCCCAGTCTCCAGAGAACACTGCCCTCAGGACTCACTGGAGACTTCCTGTGTTTGAGGCATCCACATCAGATCAAGGAACTCACTGAGCCCACTCTGTAGTTCACCCAAAGCTTTAGGCCCTGGCAGGGATCCTGCTCAAGCCAGTCCCCAGGACTCACGGAAGACAGAAATCCGTGTACTGGGGGGACTCACTCCTACCTCAGCCTTCAAGAGTCCACACTTCTGGTGCAGATGGGAGTTAATGCTGCAGCTTCTTGAGACCTCCAAGCCTCCTGGGAGTGACCTGCAAACTTGCTCAGCAGGGGTCACTCTTGGTTGACACCCTCTGAGTACTTACAAGCTCAACTTCTTTCCTGAATGTTAGCACAGTCTGCTAGCTCCTGCTACTACCAAGAGTTCGTTTCATTTGAATCTTAGGAGGTAATATTTTATGTTTTTATTTTTTTTAGTTCTGTTTAAGGTTGTTAGTCCCACAGTGATAATAAAGTCCTGCCTTTCTATAGTCTCCATTGCTTGCTCTGTCCATTGTTCTTAGAGGAGGTGGGACAAGAACCTCCCTGGAGACAGGAGACAGTTCCCACTAATTGCCTCAACAGGGTCAGGGCTGGGCCAGCCCTTAGCAGGGTCAGAGATCTGGACCAACATTTTATAGAAATGTCTGGCTTTTCCTATGGTTTCAAGATTTCATTCTGTTTTCCATCTCAACAAACACGCATACTCACAGTGAAATCATGAACAGGGAGACAGGGACAAGAGAGAGGGACAAAATGAGGAGCCATCCTGGTGGCCCCCCAAAACCTTCCGTGACTTCCTTGGACACAGATGACAGAGAGGAACTGCGATCCCCTAACAGGGTTGGAGTGAGCATATGGCAGCCCTGGGTCTGCAGAGAGGATCTCCTAGCTTTTCACAAAGCTACAGCTGCCTGCTGTGAAGAGACACCCAGAGACACCATGACTGCGGCAACTCTTATAAAGGGAAACATTTCATTGTGGTGGCTTACAGTTCCGAGGTTCAGTCCACTGTCATCATGGCAGGAAGCGTGACAGCGCCCAGGCGGACACAGTGCTGGAGAAGGAGCTAAGGGTTCTTACATCTTGACCTGTAGGCAACAGGAAGTGATCCATCTCACTGGGCGTGACTTGAGCATATTTGAGCTCTCAAAGCCCACCTCCACAGTGACACACTTCCTCCAACAAAGCGACACCTCCTAACAGTGCCTCTCCCTAGGAGCTCATGCGGCCAATTACATTCAAACCACCACATTCCACTCTCTGCCCCATAAACTTGTAACGATATCATAATGCAAAATGCCTTTAGTCCAACTTCAAAAGTCCTCACAGTCCATCACAGTCTCAACAATGTTTAAAAGTCCTAAAAAGTCTCTTTTGAGATTCATGTCGTCTCTTAGCTGCAATCCTCTGTAAAATCAAAATCATAAAGCAGATCACATACTTTAACATATAATGGCATAGGATATACATACATTACCATTCCGAAACATAGGGGAGGGAGCATAGTGAGGAAATCCTGGACCAAAGCAAACTCCAAATTCTGCGTCTCCATGTCTGTTGCCACTGTGCTCTTCAGATCTCCAACCCCTCTCAGCTTTGTTGTCTGCAAGACACTTCTCTCTCTTGGGCTGGTTCTACTCCCCAGCTTGCCCCAGCAGGTATCCCATGATTCTGGCATCTCCAGCATCCTGGGGTCTCCAGGCTTAACCTTCACAGCTTTGCACAATGGCCTCTCTTGACTTTCATCTTAGTTAGTTAGTTGTAAGTTTATCTTTCAAAGAAGTCTCCATATGTAGTCCAGGTTAGACTTATATTCAATATCTTTCTGTGATATGGGATTCCCTTCTGTATGCTGTGAATACCATTGGTTAATAACAAACTGTGTTGAGCCTATAGCAGAGGAGGGAAGAACAGAGCTAAGTGGGGGAAAACTAAACTGAATGCAGGGAGAAAGGAGGCAGAGTAAGGGAGAAGCCATGTAGCCCTGCCTCAGACAGATGCTGGAACTTTACCCGGTAAGACACTGCCAAGTGGCAATACACAGATTAATGGAGATGGGTTAAATTAATAAGAAACTAGCCATTAAGAAACTAGAGCTAATGGGCCAAGCAGTATTTTAAATAATATGGTTTCTGTGTGATTATTTCAGGACTGAGCAGCCAGGAACAAATAAATGGCCTTCATCCAACACTCCTGCCTCATTCTCCTGAGTTCTAGGACTGTAGTCATGAGCTGCCATGCCTTGTCAGTTGAAGCAGTTGAAGAATACGTGTGTGTGTGTGTGTGTGTGTGTGTGTGTGTGTGTATGTGTGCGTGCAGGTGCATGTTGAGGATTGGGGACAACATTGGCTGTCTTCCCTCAGGTGACATGCCCTTTTTGTTGAGCCAGGGTCTCTCTTTGGCCTGGAACTCACCAAGAGGGATGTCCAGTGAGCCTCAGCTATCTGCCTGTCATTGCTTTCCTGGCAATGGGATTACAGGCACACACTACTGTTGAGCTTTTTTGAAAAGGTGGGCTCTGAGGAAGTGAAAGCAAACACTTCAACTGAACTAACGCTCCATCTCATAGTTGAAAGGTCTTGCACACATTCCTTAAGCTCTCCTGCCCCAGTTTTGGGGCCTTCCGTGGAGACAGTGACCTTCTGCAGAGTGCCCAGAGGAACTGCAGGCACACCGTAGAAAACACAGTCCTCGGATACCCTCCGTCCTAGCCTCTGCTCTCTCCACCCTGTTTACCTCCTCCCGAGAGCGTGGGTTGGCATGCTGGATCTTAAATCCAAGGGATGCCGTATGACGAGGGCAAACAGATTCAATTAAAGTCCCTAGGCGGTTGGCGTTTTGGCTAAAAAGGGTGAATGTGTGTCTTTAATGAAGGTCTTGGCTTTCTGGAATCCAGAGGCTCCAAGCAGGAGACAACTGTGCCTTTATGTTGTGAGCTTTGGTAAATAAGGTGTCCATGGGTTCAAGGAAATCGATCCTGTGGCCTAACTGAGGGGACTTGAACGTAGACCGTGGTTGCCACCTTTGTGCAACACCGACAGAAACAGCTGAGTGGAGGAAAGGCTTAGATTTCTTCTGGCGTCGGTGTGTCACAGTGGGGAAGCGTGGAGGAGATGGAGGGGAGGCTGTTGGGCGAGGGCTGCTCCAATCACAGCAGATCCAGAAGCAGAAACGATAGGCAGTGGCCGGGACTACTATATCCCCGACGTCTCACCCCTGGTGGCTTCTTCCAGGGAGGCCAAACCGCCTTAAATTTTGACTACTTCTCAAAGTAATGCCATTGTCTGGGGACCAACTTTCAAATCATGAGCCTAGGGGGAGATTGCATACTCAAACCACAGCAAGGATCCTTCTCCAGCTGAGCTTTGGGTAAGAATGAACATGGCAGCCAGCTGGCTCAGTCATCTTGGCCTTGCAGACTGAGAAGAGAGCCAAGCACTCTGAAACTGTTGACACACAGGAACCAGGAGGTAGCATGCAGGCCTGGTCTCTAAAAATTTGGAGAGGGATAGTTAGCCAGACAACAGAAAGCTCACTTAGGTGGGGCAGGCACTGAACACTGCATGGCTTGTACCCATTTGAAGCTCAATGCATCCTTATGCGCTTGAGGTCCTGCCTATCAGGACCCATGTGGGACAGACTCAAGTCATGTGATATCACTCATACAAAGTACAGATTGACCTGTACCCTTGTGTCAGGATCCCAATCGCTAGAACTGTACGTTAATGGTCTTTGTAGATGGGGATCTCCGGGGTCACTGGGTTGGAAAGACTCACGCATCTGTTGTGTGGCGATTTCCTCCAAGAATTCTTAAGACTCAAGAAGTAAAAAACCCAGAAGTCTCAGGAAGTCTCTGAAACTGACAAGCTACTCAAGGCTCCCCTCTTCTCAAATTTATATAAACTGTAAGAGAACATGAGGAGATTAGACCAGCCATGTTGCAAGGAAGAAATTCTCCAATCTGTTGAGCTGCCCACAAAATGCGTGGTGAGCTTCAGTGGGGCTTCAGCTTTTGTAAGCTGTCACCCACACTGGGTTGGACTTTCAGGGATGTAGCCATGTCTGAGTTATCCACACTTCTGTAAATAACAATCTCTCAGCCACATGGCTGTAATTAGCTCCAGCAAAGCCATTGGTTCAGCCACACGCCTGTAATTAACTCCAGCAAAGTCATTGGTTCAGTCAGATGCCTGTAATTAGCTCCAGTAAACTCATTTTGGTTTACCAGGTTGAACTATGGCGGTATCCTTCTTTGCGTCTGTTGTCAGTTCTCTGTCTAGTGCGAATAAATGTTGCCTTGTGTCTCTCCAGGCACAGTATCCCACAGTGCCCTCACAGATGGGTCATATAAACAGGCCAGTCATGCAGTAATATTTTGTTTGTGATCTAACAAATAAAACTTGCCTGAAGATCAGAGTGCGAGCTAAGCCACAAGTTAGCCATAGAGGCCAGGCAGTGGTGAAACACACCTTTAATCCCAGCACTTGGGAGACAGAGGCAGATGGATCTCTGTGAGTTCAAATCCACCCGGGGCTACACGGGATCGAATCTGTCTAAAAGAGAAATAGAATTTACACAAAGATGATCCCATGTGGGATTACACACCTTTAATCCCAGCACTAGGGAGGTGGAGACAGGAGTGATATGGCTGGGCTGAGAGAGGAATATAAGGTGGAAGGAGACAGGAGCTCAGATTCTGTCCAAGGTTTTGTAGAGACAGCATTCAGTCTGAGGATTCATAGAGACAGGACCACAAAGGTGGTCTGAGGATTCAGTAGAGGTCAAAGGTCTCTCTAGTGGCTGCTACTCTGCTTCTCTGATGGCTCAGCTTTCAGCCCTTAATATCCTATTCCATCCAACCTTTTATTATTAAGACCAATTAGAACTGTACTGCCTAGTCTCTGTCACGTTTCCTCTTTATCGTGTGACACCCCCGCCTTGTTAGTGAAGCAGACAGGAGGCCCTCAAGAAAGATGACAGGATTCTAAAGCCATGTGCCTATAAGCCCAGGCCTCCAGCCTGCAAGCCCACAAACCTCTGCTCTCCATAATGCCCAGGCTCAGGCATTTTGTCATAGCATCAGGAAGCAGACCACATAGATCTCTGCATAAACCTTCCTCTCTTCCCCTCCGGCCACCTGCAGGCGGTCCACTCCCTCCAAGGCAAGCTGGAGAAAGCAGAACACAGACTTACCTTTCTCTTTCCTGCCTTGACCAGCAGTGTGGCTGCTTAGGGCTGACTTCCTCCTCCCTGCTGTCTGCTCCTTGAGGACTAAGTGCCACCTAGAGCCGCGCACAGAGTTCTTCAGTCATCCTGAGCTGAATTGCAGAGGGCTGACGAGCTGGAAACCCTGGTGGAAACAGAAGTTGCCTCGTGCTGGGTTTTCCACCAGCTCGTGTTCTGCCGAGCTCCAGTTGCGGCGTGTAATTGGGGTTAGATGGGGTCCCGCGCAGCATGGGCGCTTGTGTTCTCAGCTCCCCATCTGGGAGGGAGAGGGGACAGTTTTCATGTCTGGTGATCTTATGGGCTCAAGCTGGCTGGTAGAATCTTCTAATGGGCTCTCATCTCACCCCACATCTCCCTGCCGCAGCTCGGAGCCTCTGGGACTAGACTGGAAGGCATTGGGGATCTGCAGGCCTGGAGCGCTGGGTGGTAGTTTTGTTGTTGGTGTTTGCTTGCCTTTTCCACGCTCACAGTCGGGTGGACATGGAATGGCCTCAGGGCACATGTGCTGACTTGATTCTATCTTGAAACAAAGGGGCACGCCTACAGGCCACCCATCAGCGAGGCCAGTCAGTACCTGGTTTGGAGGTAGATACGTAAGGACGCGCTCTTTGGAGAGAAAGGCAAAATGAAATCAAACCAGGGAAGCAGGCAGCAGATGGGTTGGGCCCATGGAGAGCAGGAAATAAGCCCCGTGCAGAAGCGCCGTTTTCCCAGCATCGTGTGCACACAGTAGACCTCAGAGCCACATGGCTCACAGGCCCCCTGCCTGGTGCCGACCAGGAAAATGGCTCATCCCTTTCTCAGAGTTTCAACTTGGCCCTGTGTCCTGATGTGTCCTTATTGCCAGTTTGATAAAGCCTGGATTCATCTGGGTAGAGAAAGCCTCAGCTGAAGAATCTCTTATTGGACAGGCCAGTGGGTGTGCCCGTTATGATAGCTAATTGGTGTAGGAGGACCCTGCCCACCCAGGGAGGCACCAACCCTAGGCAGAGGGGCGTGGCTATCTGAGAAAGCTAGCTGCTCATGAGCCAGTGGGGAGCCAGCAAGCCGCTTTCTCCACCATGGTTTCTGGTTCAAGTTCCTGCTTGAGTCCCCATCCTGACTCCCTCAGCGATGAAGTGTGACCTGGATGTGTAAGCCAAATAAACACCTTCCTCCCGAAGTCGCTTTTATCTCAGCAACAGAAAGTAAGAGATCTGGAAACCAGCAATGCTTCCTCTCTGGGTCCAGACAGGCAGACACAAAGGGCAGTCATCAGAGGCTCACTGGGCGTGGGAGGCGTGGGAGCTCAGCGTGTGTGACTCCCTGGATTGTATCGCACAGCATGGGCTCTGCGGATGTCTGAGGAGACCTCCCCTCTGCAAGCACGCTGAAGTTAGTCTGTGAGACAGCAACTTCATCATCAAAATCTGTCTAAGGTGACCCACCTTGGGGCCCTCTGGTCAAGAAGGGCCAGTTTTTATCAGGAGATGTTCTTGTTCTAAGTTTCCTCAAGATTCCCCTTCTCCCAGAGATACTACTTTGAATTCAGATTCATTTTTTCTTAAAATTTTTCTAATTCTGTCAATTGTTCATTTTAAAAGTAAAAAAAAAAAAAAAAAAAAAGAGTCTTCTTACTTGTTTACGCCGTGGAAACAAGAGGCACCCGTGGCACTGGTCTCGCCATGGCTTACGGAAGTAGGTGGCATCTGAAGATGATGTGTTAGACTTAGAGACAGAGCAGCCAGCCCGCACCCTGGTGGGTCTAGTCTGAGGCAACCTTATCACACAACTTTTATTTAACCGCTCAGTTAACAGATCAGTGGCCCCAGGGAGCCAGGGTTTGCAATCCCCGAGAAAGCAACTTTGCACTTAACGTATAAAGCCCAGAGCTCGTGGAGAATTTAACCCAGTCCCCAGCCCCATGTGGGCTCCTGTGGGGACCAGAGTTTCTCTGGGAGGAACTTCAGGCCATCACAGAATTCTGGCGACACAAATCCCATCCGCATCTATGGCGAGGTGGGGATAAAGAGAGACACCGATAGCCAAGTCTCACAGAAAGACAGGATGTTTCCTGTGGTTAGTAGCAAACCTGATAGAATTCCCATCACCTGTGCTGCAGGACCTATTAACCCATTAACAGCAACAGGGCAGAGGCGATACAGTCTGAAGGAGTTGTAGAATAAAATGCTCTACAGCTGGGCTTCCCTGCAGTTCCCAGGTTTCTTGCTGACCTCCACTCTACTCCCCCTGCCCCCCTCTGCCTCTAAATAGGATCTTATTTGCTTTGACTGACAAGGCCTGAGTCAGAGGTCTGCCTGCTTCTGGTTTGGAGGGAGAGATTTTCCATAGAAACGGACTTGGAAAGTACACAACCTCTTTCCCACCGCCAGGAAACAGAAGAATGCACTTCTCCATGGACAATTAAGAGGAAGAGAACGCTGGGCAAGCAAAAATAAAAGATATCTGTTGTGACCCTGAACCTGGTTTATTGAGCTGTCTCAAGTCCTGGGAATATTTCCTCACCATCTCTTTCATTAACCGTGCTATTAACCCTCCTTTCCCGTTACTTAACGATGTCCCGGCAGCCTTAATTGCTTTCTGGTCACTGCCGGTTATTAAAATTGTTCCAATTTTGTTTAAGACTTTTCTAATTATGCAAATCTTTTGAAACTCTAGACTACTTGTGGGCCAGACCCTCACTGGAGGAACTCGGAGGTGCAAGTGTGTGACTATGAGTTGGGGGTACATGGGGGCACCTCTGTCCTTCCACTCCTTTCTGGGTAGAGTAAAACACCACTGGCTAAAACATCCTTAGTTTATGGGCCCAAGAGAAAGGAGACAGGAATGGTGTCACGATGCAGGGGATTGCTGTCCCCAGGTAGCACAGTTGTGCAGCCCGGTGGTGAGCTTTCTGTGGCGGTAGAATGGTTGTATCTACCATTGATGGCCTCTGTTGGCAGGTAGTCCCTGGACGGTCTAAGTGTCTAAGAAAACAGTGGTTTTCTTGGGATGTGGCTTCCACATGTGTTTTTCAGCCTCATCTCTGAGCATGGATTGGAGGGAAAGGTGGATCTCCATGTCTCTCTAGACAATTCGATTCTTTGCATGAATCCCAGGGTGCTTTGGGGTCTCCCAAGCACCATTCGGGCTGTCAAGGCTGGGGCAAACTGGAGACGGCTCAAACTCCTCCCCAGACTTGTTGCACACTCTTTCTGTCTTGCCCTGTGTCTTAGCGTCATCTCTGTTCTGTCGTAAAAACATCCTGACCAAAAACAACTTAGGGGAGAGAAAGGTGAACTGGGCTTCTGGGTCACAGTCTGTCACTGAGAAGAAGCCAAGGCAGGAGCTCAAGCAGGTAGTCAGTCACTACATCCTCAGCCAAAGGCTAGGGGAACATGCACGACCTTGGTTGATAGCTAATTTGCTTGCATTTAGCTTTCTACATTTTTATATAGTTCAAGACCCTTTGCCTAGGGATTGGGAACTCTCACAGTGGGCTTGAATGATGTCACTCAGTGATGTCTGGAACTGAAGGCTATGGGTCCTGAAAGAAGCAAAAGGACTTCGGTACTTTAGGTTAAGAAAGGGGCAATAGCCACAGGTGACCCAGTGGTCCCATGTGTTCACTGGGCCCTCGTGAGAGGAAGTGGAGGGAGCTGTAGCTGCAGAATGTATCGAGAGGTGCTAGGGTAGAAGATGGCAGAGGAGCCAAGAGGAGGAGCCCCAGAGCCAAGGAATGCTCCTGGCTCTTAGCAGCTGGAAAAGTTACAAAAACAGAGCCGCTGGAAGGGACCTTAAGTTGTCAAGCTGTCGCTGTGAACGTCTTATCTGGGGCCTCTGTCTTCCAAGAGCTCGGGGATTGATTCTTCTGCAGTTACAAGTCACAGAGTCTGCTGTAGTTTGTTCCAAAAGTCTCAGAATTGAGCCCCCCCTTGTGTCTCTGTGGCTTGAGCATCCGTTCATGTGTGTGCATATGTGTGCAGGCCACAGGTTGACCTTGAGGGTTGTTCTTGGTTGCTCTCCACCATTGTTTTGAGACAGGGTCTCCAACTGACGATTGGCTAGACTGGCTGGTCAGAGAACCCTAGGTATCCTCTTGTCTTCTCCTGCCAAATCTGGGGTGACAGGCGTATGTCATGATGCATTTTTTTCTGTGCATTCTGGGGTCTGCAACTTATCCCTTCATGCTTGTGCGGTAAGCAGGGTCTATGGAGAAAGACGTGTGTGTGTGTGTGTGTGTGTGTGTGTGTGTGTGTGTGTTGTACTGGTTTAGGCATCTTATAACAGGCATGCAGAGGTCGTGGGACAACTTTCTGTGTAAGAAATGTATGAGAAAGGTCTATTGTTTCCCTGCTGTGTAAGCCAGACTGGCTGGTCTGCAAGCATTGGGCATTCTTGTCTACACCCCCCATCTCCCTGAGCAGCTCTGGGGCTACAGATATGAGCTGCCATGTCTGATTTTATATGAGTACTAGGGATTTGAACTCAAGTCCTCACGCTTGCACAGCAAGTTCTTTACCCATTGAGCCATCTACTCGGCCAGCAAAGCACCCTTTTTTGTTGTAACTGGAGATTTCTCACATAGTATCCTATAAGAAGCTTATTGAAGGTGTTGGCTTTTTCAGGACTGAGGACCCAGCTCTGATTGTTACCCACAAAATGGAAACGAGACAAACAGCCCTCATCTGTTTTCAATTATCTTTTATGTCTTGAGAATTTATACTTGCATATAATTCATTTCGATCAAGCCCATTCCCCTCCAGTTCCTTTCTTATCTCTCTTACTACTTTCTTCCCTCAACCTCACATGTCCCCCCTTCTCCTTAAATCACATCTGAGTCCGCCTCGTGCTACAAGGGTGTAGGAGCATTCACTGGAGCAAGGGCAATCTCACAGGGACTGCATCCTCTGAGAAAACTGACACCCCTGACCGCAGCAGCCATCGGTTGGAAATAACAGTGCATCCGCGAGACGTGGGACTCCATGACCCCTCCCAGCTCCATATTAGCATTTAAGGCAGAGTCTTGCTATGTAGCCCAGGGTAGCCCAGTACCTGTGGTCATCCTTGTGTCTTTACTTCCCAGTGTTCCTACAGGCATCACAAAGCCAGGCTGTTGTTTGCTTTGGAGTATACCTATGTGCCAAGGATGGGTGTCACCGGAAGGCACCCAGCCCCTGATATTTTGAGGGCATGCTAACCCCCAAACTTGGCCTTTATTGAAGTAGTAAATAAATGGCACCTAGGAAACGCTTTGCCTTGACTGGGCCAGAACTGGAAGGTACGTTGGCCTTCGTTTGCCCAGGCTCGCTGTCCAGAGCGGAGACTTAGGCTGTCCCTGCTGATCTTCTCTCCTCAGCCATTCAATAGCTGTCAGCTGTATTCCGCACTCCGCTCTGCTGAGAGACGCCGGAGACCGGAAGGTAGGGAGCGGGTGATATGCAGCGAGTGGCTTGTGGGCTGCTGAGAAAGGATTCCTGGAAATCCCCTCATGGAAGCCTTAGAAATCTAATTGATTTAATTACAGGATGGAAGAAATTACCACACGCATGCCGATGGGGCACCCGATGTCACTTTGAATCATTGTGCCTCTCGGTAAACTGTTTTTGAGCTGAAACCAAAGAAACTCAGCTGGAAGCAGATGTGTCTCTGACACTGTGGCAACGCCGGCTCACAGTCGCTCCCATCCTGGAGAGACCGTGTTCAAGGTCACGCTAACAACGTGCAGTACACCATGCGTTGCACAGATTGACAACGGATGACGGGGAGCTGAGGACCAGCAGGACACAGTCCCAGAAGCAGCTCTTCATGAACAGTCGAGGACATTACAGCTTTACACACTTTTGGATTCCATTGTTCCAGGAAATAGTGCTTGCAAGGGCTGAGGCTAGATGCTGGAGCAGACTGCGTGGGTTTAGATTCCTGCACATGTATGGCACATACGTGTTTCCCCAGGCTTTGCAGACATGACATTGAGAATGAACAATGAGAAAACACATTCTCTTAACAAATGCAAGCGGAGGCTATTAATCATTACCAGGTATGAAGCCTCCATCCTTCTCGCCTTGACCTGTCCCCAGACGTCATTTCCCCATTTCCTTCTGCGTGTGCCCTTCAGAACCGGGCTGTGGCAGCATGTGCTGTCCCACGAGGCTGACACGGGGTGATGAGACCGATGCCACAGATATGGGAGGATCTGGTTTTCCACGCAGCTCCACGCATCATTACCCATGGGGCAAACTTGCTCAGCCAACGTAAGCATGTGCATTCTAGCATCGAATCTGCTGCATCCTCTAGAAGACAGGAGCAGCACGGGAGGCATGGTGCTTACAGGCACCATGTAAGCATGAGGGGTTGAATTTGGATCCGCAGCACCTATGCAATGAGCCTGGCCTGGTAGCGTGTGTCTGTAATCTCAGTGATGGGAGGAAAAGGGAGGCAGACCCCGGGACCCATGGACCAGGCACTCCAGCAGAATTAATGAACTTCAGGCTCAGCGAGAGACCCTGTCTCAGAATGCAGCGTGGAGGGTGATAGAGAGGACGGCGGGGGGGGGGGGGGGGGGGGGGGGGGGGGGGGGGGGGGGGGGGGGGGGGGGGGGGGGGGGGGGGGGGGAAGGGTAGAGAATAGCCTGTGGGTGCAGGTGTGTCTGTGGGGAATCACTAGCTTGCACACTTTGGCCTCTCTGGTCCTTCAGGGATATGGCCCATATTCTGCTCATCTTTCATTTCCAGCATTCAGCTCAGGGTCAGGCTTCTGCTGAAGGAATATTCTAGTCTGGTATTCAGTAATGAACTCCTGGCTGAAGCTCATTCTGTACCCACTCAGTGCACTCTGAGGACCTCTGTAGATGTGGGACAGTGGAAAAGATGCAAGATAATCCCCGGACCTGCCAAAGCCTGATATTAATTTAAGTTGAGGGAGATAAGACAGGGCCTGCATCTGAGAGACCACAGAGGTTATCTTGTTCAAAGTATTCTGTTCTGTTGTGTTCTACTAGGAGAGAAGGAGATAGAGAATAATCTCTCTCCACAGACCTTAGAGTAATTAATAGGGCCAGAGACAGGGCAAGGGGTTCCGGGGTGCTGGAGGGGTGCATGATCTCGTCACAGACTGTGACAGAGCTCAGGGCTAGCAGAATGACCCAAGAGAGGCTCTGAGAGAATTCAGTCAGTGATGCTCGGAGGCTTAGTGGCTTGCTGAGATCAACAACACGATCTGGGGGTGGAGAGATGGCTCAACAGCTAAGAGCACTTACTGTGCTCGTAGAAGACTTGGTTTGGGTTCCCAGGAGCTTCACGGTGGCTCACAACCACCCAACACTCTTAATTCCAAAGGATCTGATGCCGCCTTCTAACCTGCATGGGTACTGCATGCATGTAGCACACACACATATGTGCAGGTAAATGCTCACAGCCTGGAGGAGGTGTCTCTGGACCGAGCCTTCGGTGTGGTGGAATATGGCATTTGGGTGAGCTGAGGGAGTTCCTGGTAGAGCTGAGATCCAAGGCAATGAAGCGGGCAGTCAAAGTGATGCCCAGGGACACGGAGAGGAGAGGGGGCAGCAGGTTTAGTTAACTCATCTGTTATTCCTGGGCCAGACACAGTGTTGGCACCACCACAGGGGGTAAATACAAACAACAAGGGATAGGATCCCTTCCCCATGTCATGCCGTCAGTGAGCAGACATAGTCTCTTTCCACACAATGAGTGGATGTGGTCTCTTACCAACCAGCAAATTACTGGATATGGTCTCACAGTGTGTAGACATGATTCCCCCAATGATGGAAATAATCTTCACCCAAGGAATGGATGTGGTTTCTCCCATATGCTATCTAATCCAATGAGAGAATATGGTCTTTCCCACTTCATAGACATTATTTCCTCCCACCAGTGAGTATGTATGTTCTCTCCATGAGTGAACACGATCTGCCCATGAGTGGATGTGATCTTTCCCCACTAAGATCGAAGGAATCCCACTAGCTCGCCCTCTGGGGAAGCTCTGGGGCGAGCCTTTACTCTAGCTCTAGCTCCAGATAGACGTTACTCACAAGCCCTTGTGGAGTGTGCTGCTGTGTGACCTGGAGGTGAAGAAACGCTCTAAGTTCATCTCCAGTAACGTCCGTCCCGAGAAGTTGCGTGCCCCAGTTTAATGAGGATGCAGATGTCCTCGAGCTGCTTCTCCCTCAGCCTGGGAAACCGGCAGTGCAAGAGCTGTCCTTGGCTGGGCTCTGACCAGCTCTCTCCAGCTAACCGCCCAACCGTGCAAATCACACATCACCTTCGTTGGGGCCACAGTCTCACCAGCTGTCTGGGAGTGTGCTCCAACCGCCACACAATTAGTGGATGAATGATGCTTCTCTCTTTTTCCAACCTTTCCCTTAGGGGGCTATCAATGTTTCATTGAGGGACAAAAGAGAAAGTCTAGAAGATAGGGCTGTAATAGGAAAGTCTTGTGAAGACCAATCTACAATGGTAAAGTCCCAATCTGTAAAGGAATTATAGGCCCAGAGGAAAGAACGGCAGAAGTTAACACTGGATCATGAAGACACAAGACACTATCAGCACTCCTGTACCTGCCACAGGCAGCTTCATCAGGAGCCAATGCATTGGCCATTTATCCCCATTCCCTATCAGAGTGGCCTAGACCATGCTGTCTTAGTGAGACTGGCTTGTCTTGCCAGCAAAGGATGATTACACCGTGGCCACGCTGTCTAGTTAGAGGGGAATTCTGTCCTCAGAATCGAGCTGTGTTTGAACAAGAGCCAACGGATTTCTTCTGCACTGAAGAGAGGGGGACTGGACTACTAGTGGAGGGTCTCAGAGCTGCTCAGGACAAATCCTTTCGGAGTAGGAGAGGAGGTCACTGATGCAGGGTGCTGTGGCCATCTCTTCAAACACTGGGTGCTGAACATGACAAAATCTTCATCTGCAGGGAGAAGCAAGCTTGGAAGTGAGTTGATTTTCTCTAAATGGATCAAGTTCTTAGGGACCAGCAAGCATGCCTCAGAAAATACCCATATTCCTGTGTCAGGATGGGTTCCACTCATATTTAGGAAGAGTGCCCACACTTTGTTGTTCCTGAAAGTGTCCACACTCCTCTCTGCCAGGATGTGCTCACACCATTATCTACCAGAAAGTGCCCGCTCTCTCCCCCATCAGTGCCCGCTCTCCCCTCCATCAGTGCCCGCTGTCTCCCCCATCAGTGCCCGCTGTCTCCCCCATCAGTGTCCGCTGTCTCCCCCATCAGTGCCCGCTGTCTCCCCCATCAGTGCCCGCTGTCTCCCCCATCAGTGCCCGCTCTCCCCTCCATCAGTGCCCGCTGTCCCCTCCATCAGTGCCCGCTCTCCCCTCCATCAGGAAGTGCCCACATTTCCATGGCATTTCCCCCTGTTCTTCTGTGAGAAATCCTTACCTCAACCCATACTTAGGTTTACACATTCAGGCCCACACTCAGACTCTGAGGTACCCTCCTTCCTTCATTTCCCTCACCTGAAGGCTTCACTTTCCTGTGCCTCCTGATTCTTGAAAACGCATCTACTGCTAGTGAAAACCTTCATGGTGACTCTTCTGGTTCGGGATACGTTCACTCGCTCACTTGCTTGCTCATTTCATTCATTCATTCATTTGTTCATTCATGTAGACAGTGTGCATCTCCCACATGTCAAGTCTTTGCTTATGGATGCTGTCAGGAGTTCCCAGAGTCCCCCCCCACAATTCTTAACGAGCTGATGTGCTTGGTGAGCCTTTGCTGAGTGGTTAAGCCTGTTTGGTTATAATTCATCAACACATTCTGATTGTTTATACACCTTTATTGTTTTTGAGACAGGGTCACTTTCTGTTGATCAAGTCTAGAATGCATAATTCTTCCAGACCCAGCCTCTGGGAGTGGAAGGATTGCAGGGATTGGCCACAAATGCCTAGCTAGAAACTTGTTCAAGGGAAGTACATATGTTGCTCTGTCTGCTATGTACCAGACAGCTGATACACTGTAACAAACTGGGCAAAAGATCTCTGAAGTCAATTAAGCTTGTAAAAATCCATCAGCTGAATTAGCCATCATTATTTCCTACAATTAAATTAATCAGAGGGGTGGCGTGAGCGATCAGCGGTTAGTACACAGCTCTCTGCTGCTTCTCAAGTCGCCGTTGCCATAAAGGTCAACTATTCGGATTTCCCACTTCTCTCCATTCATTATCCAACGTGATTAGGAGCAAAGAGTCTCATGCAGATGAATAGTTAGCATTCCGGTCTGGCCTCTTCTCTATGAGATTATAAATGTGAAGCATTTGAATATTGCACAGGAGGCTGGACTGGACTTCAGCTATGGTATTTCCACCCTGGAACGGATGTCTTTGGAGGACGCCTGATATCAACGCTGTGTCAAGGCACCCATGTCAGTGAGAAGCCCTGGCTATGTTCACTCTGTCTTCTGTGCTGTGGGAATAAACTCCCAGCAGTGAAAAAGGAATCCCAGATACCACTGAGCACACTGGATGATTGGAATGAAGGTCAAGAGCAGGTGGAAGTCACCTATGTGAGCTGTGAATGCGGCCTTGGGCACTAGTGTCTGTCATGAAGCAGAGGTTGGCAGGGACCTGTGTGTGGCCGGCGTATGATGCCACATCTTCCTCACACTCTCCCCTTCCCAGTGAAAGGACACCCCTGCCTCCTGCTGTCTGAGAGACCGGGAGACCACTGTTGCTACAACTCTGTCTTGCACAATACCCAGCACACTCTATAGGCACTTGGTACACTCGCTTGAGTAAAGAAATCAATAGCACATCCTTTAGAAAGGCCACTGACAAACGATTCCCATAACAAGGCTCAGAGAAGGGAGTGCTATTCTGTTGAGATGAGAAGGGTCCCTGCCTTTCCATTAACCAGAGGCAGCTGCTTTGAGCATCTTGAGAGAACAGGATGATCTGTAGATTAAAGGTGTTCTGCCACAAAGGTGCCTGACTCTGTGAGGAGGTGTCAGAAAGATTGGCTCTATTGAGTGTCCTGAGGTGTCACGTGAGTTACAGTCATTCATCCTGTCTCTCTATGTTGGCTCTTAACTCTGATTAAGGTATTGCAGCATTAAGTGCCCGGGGGGAAGGGGAGAATCTCAAATTGATGACCTGTAGCATTTGTAGAGGTCACCCAGCACACCCTGGCTTCCTAGAGAATGGGTCATGCATATATGGTTTTCCCTAAACCTTCCCTCATTCAGAGAGCTGGCTTCTTGCACTATGGCTGCATCGTGTCGTGGTTCACATCAACTGTCAACTTGACAATAGCTAAAACACCAAAGACGCATGCCTCTGGGTATGTCTAAGAGATTTCCTACATTAAGTTCATTGAAATGAGAAGACCCACCCTAACGGCGAACAGCAACATTCTATGGCCTGCTGTCCCAGGCTGCATGAAAGATAAAAAGCAAGCTGAAAACTGGCTTTCACCTCTCTCTGCTTCCTAACTGTGTATAGAATGTGGCCAGCTGTCTCAGGCTCCCGGCAGCATGCCTTACCTGTCACGATAAGCCATACCCTCAAACAGTGAGCCCAATTAACCCTTCCTCGCTTTAGTTGCTTAACCCAGCAGCAACAAGGAAAATAACACAGGACAGATGGGGACACCTGGCAAGCTACCCCCCCCCCTTTTATTTGGCTCAAGTGGTAAAGTTTTAGAAAGCATTATAATCTAAAGAGTCCATAAGAATCTGCAGATGAAACAATTGGGGAACTTGAAAACTTAATATAGGACTTCTGCTTTGGTTTATTTCTATTGCTGTGTTAAAATACTCTGTCAAAAAGCAACTTAGGGGAGAAAGGGCTTATACTAATTCACAATTCCATGTTAGAGTACACTAAAGCAGCGAAATCAAGGGAAGAACTTGAAGCAGCTACTTGTATCATGTCTATATACATGAATTTATGCATGGTTATCACTCAGCTCATATTCTTCACTCTTAGAAAACCCTTCACACAAGCCCAGGGAATGGTGCTGCCCACAGTGGGCTGTGACTCCCTACGTCAATTAGTGCAATCAAGACAGTCTTTCACTTGCATGCCCACAGACCATTCTGACTCAAGTTAACAATTAATATTAACAATTAAACATTCAAAATGACATATCCAGAGAAAAAAAGAAATCATAAAAAAGATAACTTGCAAGTTTTAAGTTGCCTTATAGACATATAAAGGGAGACCAAGAAGAAGAGAAGGAGGACAGTCAATAAGAAGTAATGAACAAAATGTGCTCTCATTTGGTCAGAATTATAAACCCACTGATGGATAAGTTTCAGCCAAATAAGTGACACACAAGAAATTGATAGTAACCGAAGAAATTAAATAATGGAACATTGTATGAAAGATGTTCAGAACCTTCACCTCTCCAAATAAAATCCACCAAGAGCAGAAAGAAAAGATGAAAAGACTTAGGTGCAGAGAGAACAAGTTGAAGGTGAAGCGGATTTATACTCAGACACAATCAAGCAGGGCAGGGGAAGACAAAATCTTATCACAAAATTGTGTTAGAAGAATTGCTTTGGGCAGAAGGAACAAAACAGAGAAGGTGGAAGGTACTTCCAGGTAACTTCACCAACATTTTTTATTAACTACATCTCTTCACAATAAAGCCATCACAAATAGAATACATGTGGAAAGTCTATGGGCTCAGACTTAAGCATATCAGCAATCACATTAGATATAAATGGCCTAAGTACGCAAATTAAAAGGCAGGAATTTTACCGTTAAGAACTGACAGCTTGTGTTTCCTTAAAATTCATATGTCGAGGGGATGGAGAGTTGATAGCTCAGCCGTTAATATCATGCATTGCACTTGCAGAGGACCCAAGTTCAGTTCCCAGCACACATGTTGGATGGCTCACTACTTCCTGTAACTCCTTCTCCAGGATATGAGATGTCCTCTTTTGGCCTCTAACGGTACCTGAGCTCATGCACACATACCATATAGAAACACATACACATACATAAAAATAAAATGAATCTTTTGAAAATTGTATCAAAATCCTACTTCTTTCTGAATATTTACAGCACTAATAGGGTTTTTAGGAGGTAATTTAGGTATTGCGGGTGGAGCCTTCATGGACAGGAATGGAGAATCCCTGGAGAGCTCTCTACCTCCTTCTCTACTGCATGAAGATTCCAGAAGATATTTGTGGCCTGCAACATGTGCAAGAGAGCTCTCACAAGAAGCTCGACCCTCTGTCCCCTCCCCAGTCTCAGTAATACCTATGACCCTATGCAAGAAGCAAACTTTCCTTGTTCTTAAGTCTTACAGTTTATGGTATCCTATTGTGGCAACCTCATCAGACAAAGACAGATTGGATAACAAAGATACACCAACAGGTGGCCTCGAGGACCCACTTTGAATATAGCAGCACAGGCAAACTACATGTGAAAGAGTAACAAAGAATATACCATGCTAACACTGATTAGCCAAGAGCCTTGCAATGAAACCAGACCCAAGCAGAAAAGTAATGGGGCATTGGTGTGTGTGGAAGTCCAGTACCAGCAAATCCCAATATAAGGAGAAGCGAGGCCAGCAGTGTATCAGGTAGGATTCCATTAGAGACAAGCAGCTACAACAACACAATTCACTATCTGAGGATGAGGGGAATAACAGGAGTGGCCACAGATGGGCATGTTGGGGCATTTGGGGGCGCTAGTGTGCTCTTTCTCTTGGTATCAATGTTCTTGTGGTTCCTCTGACACTCAAAATACCTCAGATCCACACCTCAAAATGCTAAAGTTAAAAGTTAAGCATTAAATCATTCAAGCATTATTTTATAATTCTGTGGTTTTAAATTTTATTTGGCTAAAGGGATAATAGGCATTGAACAGGGTCCTCCAAAAATTCATATATTGAAACTTATACCCCTATGTGACTGTGTTTTGAGACAGGGCACTTTAGGAGGTCAATACGGTTGGTTGAGTAGTAAAGTGGAGTTTTATTGTAGAATATTACTTTAACTACGTAAAGATGTGTTACACTGTTTATGTTGTAGAATATTACTTTAACTATGTAAAGATGTGTTACATTATTTATGTTGTAGAATATTACTTTACATAAAGGTGTGTTGCATTTGTTTATGCTGCCTTTGTTTAATTGTGGAAAGTTGTGTTTCTGTTTTACCTTGCCTACTTAAGGCACCTGGATGGTATAATAAAAAGCTGAACAGCCAATTACTTGGCAGAAGAGGGCTAGGTGGAGCTGATAGGCAGAAGGAATAGGTAGGGGGAATCTAAGCTCCAGAGAGGAGACAGAAAGAGAGAATGAGGGAGAAAGAGAGGAAGACGCCAGGGGCCAGCCAGCCAGGCAGCCACCAGCCGGCCAGACAAAGAGCAGGACATACAGAGTGAAAGGGAAGTCAAAATCCCTGGGGCAAAAGGCAGATGAAAACACCCAGGTTAATTTAGGTTATAAGAGCTAACAGGACAAGCATAAGATAAGGCTGAGCATTCATAATTAATAATAAGTCTCTGTGTCGTGATTTGGGAGCTGGTTAGTGCCCCAAAGAAAGCCTGCACATTTGACACCCAATGTGGAGCCTGAGTTTTAATGTAGGTCCTGAGAAAGCTGGAGAAACAAACAAACAAACAAACAAACAAGACAACAACAAAATGGATATGGCTTCTGGCTCCTTTAAGAGGCTCTGTCGTACAGTGAGCACTTGAGAAGCCAGCACTTTAAGTAGAGACAGCAAGCTAAGTAAAAATGCCTGTCATTGTGTGGACACCAACTCCCTAGAGCTAGGAGTGCAGCTCCAGTTAGACTCCCAGCTGCCAGGATCACAGGGCATAGAGCTCAGCTTCACAGACCCCAGTGAGGTGCAGCCAACTGCCAGTGCAAAGCTGCTTAGCAGTTCAAGGTTTAGGAGTGGGTGGGCGCCCAAAAGTAAGTCTGCTGCAGGGTCCTAGTGCCATAAGACTTTGCTCCTGTAAGGAGAGGAAGAACAGCCAAGGGTGTGCTCACGAAGAGGAAAGGCCAGGCGAGTGGCCGCAAGAAGGAGACTCATCCAGCAAGCTGAAGTGACTAGCCTCCCCGGAACCAAGCAATTCAGAGCCTGATTCAGAGGTTCTCCCCCAAGAGCTCTGAGAAAAGATGTGCATGTCCCTGAAGCTTGTGGCATTCCTGGTGGCCTCTGAGCAGACTCCGTCAAGGGGCTCTGGTCAGTGGTGTTTGACTGGTACTCTCTGGGGAGTCTCAAAGGCAGCCAGCACTGTGCTGTGGGGCATCAGGCTGTTGCCCAGATGGTGCTTGTCAAATGATCATTTCAACCCTCAGGTGGAGGCTTGATCAACTCTCCGCAGACTTTTCTTTGTGCTGTATCCAAGAAACTCTGTACCAAACCATTTAAGCAAGTTATTTTCCGAAAAAGAACTTTTACAAAAAACAAGCCCCCTCATTCAGCTCAATAAATATTGAACTCTTACTGTACCAGATGAGAAGATGTGTGGAGTGGACACATGTATGCCGTAAGACTTGGCCAGATAGGAGGCAGCCCCTCCTGATGTTTGAAGTCCAGACCCTGTTGGAATATAAACACCTGACTTCATTAAGGGGGCTCTATTATAGCAAACTCCTGAATGTTCTACTTATTTATAGTCTTGTTTATAAAAATATCAGCAAATAACTGGTGCAAACACCTCGGAACTATTTTCAGAACAGGCAGGTTTCCAAAATGATTGCAAAGAGCTCGGGTGCACAATGGAAAACAGGTTCCTTCTGAGCCTGTGAGCCAAGAATGACAAATGATGGAGGTGGGTCTTGACGCCCCTATTCAGCAGGAAGCAGTTTAAAAAGAAAAAACTACGCCCATGTTCCCAAATATTGTTTATAAATGTTCTTTTACATTTAAAGGGGGATATGATATAGATATGAATAATTTGCATTGGTATGGATTTTATGGTCAATTTTGTTATATGTATATGTATTTTTGATCTTGATTAAGGTATTGTGTTGTGTAGTTCATTTTAAAATGTAATGTATAATTAGGAAATATAGGTTGTTAATGGATAATCATCGCTAATAGTTAAGCTTGTAGTCATGTTAATTAGATTTTCTAGATATATAGAGATATATTTCAGTTAGATAGGCATTCTTCATATCTCTCAAAGACTGCAAAATATGGCATTTAAAATATTTTAATAACTTAGGACTTTTCATGACAATGAGACACATCTGCTCCTGGCAGCACCAGCTACTTCAAGAGAAAGATGGGCATCGAAGAGGATCCTTATGGAGTTTGATAGCCATTTGGGCAAGAAACTGTTCTTGCCTGGACTGTTGCATAAACTGGACACAGAGAACCCGCAGAGAGAGGACTGCTGAACTTGCCTAAAGGTGAGATGGTCTTTCGGGGTTCCTGCTTCATGAAAGAGTCTGCGAGACATTCTGCAGGACACAGCAGAAAGTGACTGAACTGTTTTTGGAATTTCCTGCTTCGTGGAGGTGTCTGCTGGATACGATGGGCCTGTAGGCCGAAGATGGATGCCCCAACGGTACCAAAGAACTTTGGGTGACTGTCCAGGCAGCGAGATGTCTCTGTCATTTCTAGAGTTTTCTTATTTCTTGTTTACTTAGGTAGTATTATATCCTTCTGGAGTCTTTGATGGAGTTGAAGAATAAATAGATAGTTATAGTTTTCCTTAGTTATGATAAGAGATAAAATAGATATAAATATTGTAACTGTAATTCTTACTTGATAACTGTTTTGTTATATGTAATTTTACTATGTTAAAGTTAAAGCCTTTCTTTTTTTGTTTAAACAGAAAAAGGGGAAATGATGGAGGTGGGTCTTGTATCTTAACTGTTGATTTCATTGGTTAATAATAAAGAAACTGCCTCGGCCCTCATAGGACAGAAAATTAGGTAGGCGGAGTAGACAGAGGAGAATGCTGGGAAAAAGAAGCTTAGTGGAGAGTCGCCATGGTTCTCCCGCTCCAGACAGATGCAGGTTAAGATCCTCCCTGGTAAGCCAGCTCGTGGGCTACACAGAATATTAAAAATGGGTTAGAACAATATGTAAGAGCTAGCCAATAAGAAACTGGACCTAGCCAGGCCAGACAGTGTTTAAAAGAATACAGTTTCCGTGTAATTATTTCTGGGTATTTCTAGCCATGCGGGCGGCCGGGTGCCGGGGACGCAGCCCTGCCGCCGTCCCAATATCAACAGACAAAGTTGGATATCGCAGAACTAGTTTTTATTTAAATATGCTGTGTGGTAATATCCCAAGTTGAAACCTTTTCTCCTGCAAGGAAGGAGGCTAGATAAGATTGGGGACTCAACAACTAACAAGTCCCAGGAAGCCCCTGAAACGTACCAGAGACCCTCTGGGTTATCTAAGCAGTATTGTTGGACAGAGGAGACGCTCAAACCTGTTGAGGTGCCTGCAAGTCTTAGAGAGAGAGCCAGGCTTCTAGCTTTCGTGAGCCATCACCAATGCTAGGGTGGGCTTCCCATCATGCAGCTGCATTTGAGTCACGGCTGCACCTTTAAGCCTCTGCTCTCCCGTATTCCTGCAAGGAACGCTAGCAAGCTCATATGTTTCCGCACTGCGGACTCAGGTAGAATCATTACTTTGGTCTGTGTTCAGTTCCTTATCTGGGATGAAGAGATGTGTGCTCGCTTCTGAGAAGAGTGTCACACAACAAAGTCTTCGAAGGAGAAAGAATTTCACGAAGCATAGTGCATGTACGGAGCTTTCAAAATGGCACAATAGCAAACAGAGAAATGTCCAACCGTCTGGGGAAGCTTAAAACATGGTTCATTTTAAACGAAATCTAAACAGAAAGGCTAGTGTTTATCGAGACACATCCTGCTTAATTGAATTTATTCTTTTTTATGTTTGTGCATGTGTGTGAGAGAGAGTGTACATGTGTGTGCATGGGTATGAGCAAGCAAATGCAGATGCCGCTGGAGACCAGGGGGGACAGATCCTCTGGAGCTGTTACGGCCTGCCTGACGTGGGTGCTGGGAATTGAACTGGATCCTCTGGAAGATCAGCCAGTGCTCTTAGCTGCTGAGCCACATCTCCAGCCCCTACAGAGTTCACTTTAAATGCTCACAGTCATCCTGGAGGCTTCTCCAGTGGCTGCAACTGTGTCTTGCGGGTCATCAGTTCCATTTTGCCCGTGGCATGTTGTTCGACACAAAGCGGGTGCCTGGTAAGATTCTACACGGCTGAGCTGTGAGATGCCATTTTTTTTAAACCCATCCAAGTACTTCTTCAAAGGATCACATGGAGAAAAGTTCGAGGCCGCACTTTAATATTTTATGTCCAGAAAGCACCATTTGTCATGGACGTTCGCGGCTCTGTTATCCTGCTTCCGATGAAGACGGTCCTAAATGAATGTTTAATGACAGAACATCGTGTCTCTGCAGATTTGGAAACTGCAAATGAGTCCGGCCATCTCCATCCAAAACATCTGTCTGCTTCCATATGTGTCTCCTCCTAGATGGAGAGAGGTGATCTTCCCTGGGTCCCTGCAGATGTGTGTTCCATTTGGTAGCTCCTAAAAGCCCTGCTCAGAATCCTAATGGCACCTGGGCGGTTAAGCTTGGCAAAACGCGCCAGCTTGATTTCCGTATGGCTCCAGCTTGATGTGCCGGGTAGCTGACATTTTGCTGATGAACAGTGGAGAAACGGAGGGCTCCTGGCTCTGATAGCCAGCGTGATTGTCCACTCAATGCAGAGTGACAGTGGGCACCCTTGTCCCCTTGTCCTTGGCGACCTGGAAAATGCTGTGAATGAGCCCCTCCCTCTCTGATGCCTCAGCCCCCCACTCAGCTCACATTTCCTTAAGGCAGAAATCTCAAAACATAAAAGTCGGAACTCAAGACAGCCTGTCATACGCACCGAGCAGAAACAAGTGAGCTTTCTTTCAAATTCAAACTTCACTTTCAAATGCACTTCCTATTTGGCAAATCACTTCTGGCCCATTCTTACCGCATACAATGTAACACAAAAAACATTTATTTTATGTGACAATGCCCGTGATGTACTGTCTCGTCCCATGAATAAACAGTAGCTCGCGGCAGAGATAAGGCACCGCTTACACACTAATAGGGACTGGAATTATGGCGCAATCCTAAATGGACGGTACTTATGGTAATTAGCATGAAACCACTGACAGAAACAAAAGTCCTCTTCGAGAATATCACCACCCAGCCTTCAGCCTTCATTATGATGGGAGCGACTCATTCTGCAGAAAACGGGCTTTATAATTTCTTACTTATCTCCACACAAGGGGAGGGGACTGCAGCTGGCACAGCATCTGCATCCAGACTGCTCCCTGGGGGCTCCCTGCCCCGCACCCGCACCCTACCTGCTGCTGGCGGCATCCTCCTAGGATCAAGGCAATGGTCCCTACCTCGGTGTCTCTCCCTGGCTCAGGGAAAGGCAGACCCCTGAGCTTCTCTTTGGCCTTCCTTTCCATTCATTCTTCCTGCAACTGCTACAGTGGGCTTCCTGTCAATCTCACCACAGTTTGAATAAAAAGCAAACTTTTTTTTTGTCATCAAAGAACCCCAACCCCAGCTTTGGGCTTACCTTTTCCATGTGTCCCCCGTCATTGCTTCCCTACCTGTTGCTTCCTGAGCATCAATCTTCACCCAGTCTGCCACTCAGCCAGAGGGCTTCTCCTCCTGCCTCTTGTCCATGGGATGCTTTGTTTCTTGATCAGCTTGTTGCTGGGTTTTCTGGGCGTCTGGCTTTCTGCTGCATCTCTTTGTGGCCTGGGCCCAGTAACTAGTGCAACATGCAGAATCTGTTGTGACAGTCTTTAGTTATCAGCATTGAATAAATGACACAGGGTGCAAACTGAAGTCTCGTGAGCCCCAGAAGTTCCCTGTGTACAGACGTCTGAAATTTCAATGTCTCAAACAACTCCCAGTCAGTGGAGCCAGCAGATGGTCACTTGCAGTGGTTGCTCAGAACCTTGGCACCTTCTCTGGTGTACTGTATCTGCAGGATACCTGCAAGACCTCTTGCAATCCAATTCCCACATGCCAGTTAGTGTGCTCACCTTGACGCAAGCTACGGTCTACTGAGGAATTGCTTCCGTCTGTTTGGTCTGTGGGCATAATGGTAGGGGCATTTCCTTGATTGATGATTGATATGAGAGGGCCCAGACCACTGTTAATGATGACAGACCCGGGCAGTTGGTCTGGGTTTATATAAGAAATCAAGTCGAGAAAGCCATGAGAAACAACCCAGCAAGCTATATTCTTCCATGGCCTCTGCTTCAGTTCCTGCCTCCAGGTTCCTGTCTTGAGTGCCTGCCCTGAGCTCTTCCCTCAGTGATGGAGTGTGATCTAAGTGTTGTAAGAAGAAACAAACCCTTTCCTCAGCAGGTTGCTTATGGTCAGTGTTTTTCACAGCAACAGTAGACAGACGAGGACAGCATGGAGATTGCTTCCAGACTGTTTTGTTTATGAAATAATGAGAGGAAAAATGTCTACCTGTCAGTATGGGTGCATTGGGTGGGGGATATGTTTTATCTGTAGTCAGTTGAACTCACAGACATGGCATCTGAAGATGTAGAGAGGAAGGAGCCAGTATCACTCACCAATGTGGTCCTAGACAAAAGACCTTGGGTGTGGCATAGGACCTGTTCTCTCTCTCTCTCTCTCTCTCTCTCTCTCTCTCTCTCTCTCTCTCTCTCTCTCTCTGTGGTATATGTATGTGTGTAGGCACACACGTATGCAGCAGCCTGAGGTCAACATTGGGTGTCTTTTTTCAACTGCCCTCCATCATAATATATTTTAATTGTATTTATTTTTAATTTGTGTGTGTGTGCTTCTAAGGTGCAGGTGCCAGAGGAAGCCAGAAGAGGGCACTGGGTTCTCTGCATCTGTAGTTACAGGTGGTTGTGCGCTGTCCCGGGTGAGTTCTTGGATCTGAAACTCTGGTCCTCGGCAAAAGATGGAGATAGCCACATTTATTGTTTGAGACAAGGTCCCTCACTGAACCTGAATCTCATGGGTTCAGTTAGGATGGCTGACCAATGGCTCCAAGGATCCCCCTGTGTCTGCCCAACCCCACTCCAGTGTGGGGGTTACAGAAGTACATCGCCACCCCCTGGCTTTCTATATGGGTACTGGGGACCTGAACCCGTGCCCTTGTGTTTATAGTGCAGATGCTGGTCTGGCTGAGCCTCCCCTCGGCTTTTCACTTCCGTTTTCATTAATGGCTTAGTGGAGTGGGAAGAGAACAAGAAAGGAGATGAGACGGTGGTCTCTCCAGCTGGAACAGAGCCACAGCCATCCCGGGAAGCTGTGCTTGAGAGCAGGGACTACAGGCTGTGAGCTGTTCAATCGTCCAGAGGTCAGTGTTCCATGACCAAGAGGCAATATTCATAAAAGAGTCGAGTCTTCAAAGGACGTGCTGCCCGAAGACCTGAGCTACGGGGCAGCCCGCAGTTACCATCTTGAAACAGCCAGGAACGCTCTTTATATGCAGCGAGTGTGCCTTCCTCCCCGGAACAATGTCCTCAGTGCAGGGACTTGATTCCAGTCACAGGTCCCAGAGATGGACGCACAATGCCTCTGATGGACGTCTGCCCGCTGTCCGCAGAGGCTTGTCCACAGCCATTCTCTCTTTGAGGGGTTAGAATCTGCAAGGCATGTGCCAAAATGGAGGCCCCAAAGTCCTGCTTCCCTGGCAACCCTTCCAGGTCAGTGTTGAAGGAGAAGAGTGGGCTCTACCCACCAGGCTGGGATTCATAGAGCTGGCAGTGTGGCATTATGGGAAACATATTAACCAGTTAAAAACGTGACTGGGCATGATGAGTTCATCTCTTGCCAGCAGGCTGTCGTCTTAAATACATGATTTTTTGAAATCAATACAAATCATGCAGCAATCTCAATAGGTAGATGGGAAGAAAATAGAATAGCTCGTAAGAGCTGAGCCAAGTGGCTAAGCACATGTGGAGGGTTCATCCCGGTTTGTCGGAGCAGCTGCTGGAAAACACCTCTAATGTCTGTGGAGGAACTCGGTAGACAAAGCGCTGCTGTCATGCAGTCCCCTGCACCTACGCAAATGAATGTGGGTACGGCAGACCCCCCCTGTAACCTCATTCATTGCACGGGAGGCAGAGACAGAGGGTCCCTGGAACAAGGCAGACTGGTGAGCGTAGGTGAGAAAACCTTCCTCAGCAGACAAGGTGAAGAGTGGCTGAGAAAGAGCACTGTCAACTTCTGACCTGTGGACAGGCGCACACGCACAGGACCACATACGTGTGAACAGGCATACATATTACACATAGATGTAACATGTGTAAACACACACACACACACACCAGAATGAAAGGAAGAAGGAAGGAAGGAAAGATTGGTCGGTCTTAGATTGGGTAAATTATAACATAGGTAGGAATTTACTTCCTACAGTCTGGAGGCTGAAAATCAAGACCAAGATCCTGCAGATCTGATATTTGGTGAGGGTCTATATCTTGGCTCCCAGAGGACCCTTTCTCACTGTGTCCTCAGGGCATGAGCTGGGTCTCTGGGTCTCCTTTATGTAGTCGGGTTTCCTGTTTCTGCTGCCCCACCCTCTGGATCACCTCCATCTGAGGAGAGGAAGCATTGGTCCTGTTTTGGGTCCCAACCAGGGCCAGGACCCGACAGTTTGCAAAAGCTAAAGATCAGAACCAAGTCCAGACCATAGAGACCCAAGCCAAGGAGAGTCTAGCTGTGAGAGAGGAGAGCAAAGCTGAGAATCAGAGCCAGGCTGTGACCCATGTGACCTCATCATGTCCCATAGTCCCCGCCTCCCAATATCATCGTGTATGATTTTGAGGCTTAACCTCTCTGTGGTCAGGAGTCTATGCTTTCAGACAGTACTAATCAATCACAGATGCTCCTCCTACAGAAGGGATCAACCACACTTAATATCCTTTCTAGAACCTTCTAAAAGAGAGTCAAAAACAGATGTATGATTCAGGGCACAGATAAAGAAGCCATGATTAATAGGATCCATCTGCTCTGCAGTCATGCGAGAGACTGTCTGCACAGAGTCCCTGCAACTCCGTTCTTCCAGAGAGACGTTAGA
Source organism: Alexandromys fortis (assembly GCF_014885135.2). Taxonomy (NCBI): domain Eukaryota; kingdom Metazoa; phylum Chordata; class Mammalia; order Rodentia; family Cricetidae; genus Alexandromys; species Alexandromys fortis. Next base: position 2,171,356 of record NW_026067961.1, on the reverse strand, counting down.
GAAGCTTTTGATCCCGTCCACCCCGCAGATACATTGCAGCAAGATTGCTGTGGCAGAGAAGGGAGTACCTCTATTACATTCTGGATATAAATGGATTATTATATCCATTGTCACCTTGGTGGGGTATGGGAGCAACTGGGGGACAAACTTTTAGACATGTCTGTGAGGGAGTTTCCAGACTGCACGTAACGATTTTAGTGGGAAGTCTGTGGTGGTTTGGTAAGAAATGTCCCCTACAGGCCCAGGTATTTGTGCTCTTGGTCCCTAGTTGGTGGAGCAGAGTAGGAAGGTTTCGGATCCTTGAGGAGGTGGAAGCTTGCAGGAGGAAGTATGCCACTGGGGATGGACCTTAAGAGCTTATCAACAGGTTCTGCTTCCTGTTCGATCTCTCTGCTTCCTGTGTGCAGACAAAATGTGGTCAGCCAGCTGGCTGCTCCTGCTTCTGTTAGGGAGTCTTGCTCTGAAATTGTCAGCTGGTTTAAGCTATTCCTTCTCTGTGCTGCTTTTGGTCACAACATTTTATAACAGAACACCCACCCTTACTACAGACAGCACCATTCCAAGAGCTCAGAGCCTGGACTGCACAGAAAGGCCAAAGTGAGCTGAGCGCCAGCGTCCATCTCCCTGGCCGTGGATGCCTTGTGAGTAGCTGCTTCACGCTCCTGCTGCCATGCCCAGCCCCCACCATGGTGGACTGTGTCCTCAGCTCTTTCTTCTCCCTTTGCGTTTGTCATGTGTTCCATCTCAGCGGTGAGAGAGTCACTTTTACCATCATTGCACCTGACAAAGAAGGCGTGGACACAGCAGTTGCAACCCCTGACAGAGAAGGCATGGATAGAGCGGCTGTGACGCCTGACAGAGAAGGCGTGGATACAGCGGCTGTGACACAGTCTCAAGGTGGATTATGTCACATGTGGTTGACACAGATGGTCCAGACACAAAAGTACCAGTGTGGACAAGTGTGGGGACAATACTCAGACAAGAGGGAAGCACTCACGCTCATGGATAAGAAAAGTGCAAGGATCATGCCCGCAAAAGAACCTCGGGAGTGATGACGTCCCGTGTCCCAGGGCTAGTGACATCAGCCTTCCAGAATGCTAGCTGTTTTACTGTGTATTGGCATGCTGTGTGTTTATCTTTACGAAAAGAGGTTTACACTAAATTCCCTGTCCACTGCTACCTCTCTCTCAGTCAGGAATTCACATCACACTGCTTGTGCTATTAATATTCCATGCCAATGCCTCTCAAGCACGCCTTGATGGGCTTGGCTTTCGGGAGTTTTCATGTCTCAATTGAACTGTGTCTGCACTGAGACTGATTTTCCACCGTGGGGCAGTGGTCACCGTGAGTTCACAGATAAGGCTCCTTTGAATTAATTCCCTAAGTGGCCCCGTTGCTTCAAGAAAAGATTAGAGGTGAATTAAAGGAGAAAAAGGAGAACAGCTGAGTGATGGAATCTGAGTCGCTGAGAGAAAGGAGGTAAGTTAATTGTGTCTAAAAAGTTCTAAGTCTGGGACCTGTTCTGACAGAACATAAAACTGAGTTCTAACAACCCACGGTGGGAGGGACAGGAAATAGTCCATGGTGGGAGGGGCTGGAAAAAGCCCTGCTGGGAGGGGCAGACAGCCTACAGCAACTGGTCAGAGCCTCTATCTAAAAGGCTTGGTAAAGAAGTCCCTGGGTAAGTGACGTCACACCACTATAGCCCACATCTCCAGCTATGGTTTTGCAAACCGTACAGATGGTATCTGATTCTGACACTGAGACTTGATTAATGACAGACTCTAGTGTGTTGAAGTTTAGGGACCTGAAGCAGAAGGGAGCGGCTCCCTCAGGTGTGTCCATGGGCAGCCTGGAACACCAGTCTGGGCAGAAACTTCCGGCTCTGCTGGCTGAGTGCCAAGGAGGCAGCCAGAGGGCACCCAGTCCCACAATGCAATCTCTAGAGAAGGCTAGACATACTTGATTTTCTTTGGTCATGCTTTTAGCCTCAAGATCTCCTTGTCAGGGAGACCCCGCTTGGCCCTAGTCTGTCCATTTGGGTACGAGGAGTTCTTGCTCTTCTAAGTCCATATGCAGAGCAACTTCGGCACCGGCCTCTGGATCCTGCCATCACCCTGTGTTTTGGATTTTCACACACCTATTGCCTCTTAGAAAGCAAACTGAATGCCTACCTTTCTTGACCCCACTTAAGGAATTAGTAAACACCTGGAGAACAGAGGAAGGCAACATGCACCACACGTTGGGGACACAGTTGATACAAAGAACCTGGAAGATTGACCTCATGTCTTGTCCTGATGGACAGCTAGTTACCACTGGCAGACTTTTCCTAAGGAAAAGATGGACCAGATGGATGGATTTTGAGAGCAGTATTGACCCAGCGTCTATTGTCATCGTCATGTCTTGGCAGCCTTACCACACTCATCGGATAGCATTTGACCCTACACAGACTGCGGCAGATGCAGCCCCAAGCAACAGGACAGCCTCACTTGTGCAACGGAGCTCTTCTGACATTGATAGGTGCTGAGAGACACGCTGTTCCTCCCGACACATCCTGACGGCTTCCTGAGTGAAACTGAAGGGTGCTCCTCCCCGGTGTTCTGTGCTCTCAAAGCTCAATGCACGGCTTTCCTCACAGGAGGAAGGACCTGGGCTAGGGAGGAGGCTCGGCTGCTACTGTGCCTGCCTTGCAAAGGTCGGGATCTGAATTTGATCTCCTTGACCCACGCAAATGCCAGGCATGATGGGCCGTGTCTCTGATCTCATTGATGGTTAGAAGCGAGGCAGAGGCTGCCAGGTCCCTAGGGCTCTGTTTTCGCTCTTTCTGCCAGTGAGATAAAACACATGCCATGCCACCAGGCAAGCATGGTGAGCGGGGCAGCAAGCTCAGAGCTCGCCTCTTCAACCTCAAGCAGGAAGCAAGAACACACTGGGCACAGCAAACGGCTTTGAAACCTTAATGCCCTGCTCCAGGTGGGCATACTTCTTCCATCAAGACCATGCTTCCTAAACTCTCCCAACAGTGCCACTAATTAGTGACCAAATTTTCAAATGCATGAGACTATGGGGGACACCTCACTCATACCACACAGCTCATTGGCCAAGGAGTCCTGTCTACTCAATGAGAGGCTTGGTCTTAAACAAAAGATGGCAAGCATCCAAGGAGCATCTATAGGTCTCCCATGACCTCCAGATGTGTGCATCAACACACACATATATACATACACGTGCACATGTGCAAAGATAAATTTAAATGGTAAAGTGACTTCAAACACCTCTTCCCTGGGGCTGAACACCTGCTCACCACCGCTCTCCCTCCCTCCCTCTTCTCTCCACCCCTCACCCCTGCGTATAAGGTATGACACTGTGGTGTATGTTGGGCCTGGAATCCCTACAGAACTTTTACGACTTGACTCCTAACTGGTTTCTGTCCATAAAATTAAGGACTGACAATAGATTACTGAGTGCTGTAAAATCGTCTTCAATCCCTAACCGCTGCCGCAATTAGGCTGAAAACATAACAGTGTGTAACGGATCCGCTGATTCTGGGAAGAGTGTTAAACACTGTGGTTTATGGAGGAGAAAGTGGGGCAGGACTTAGGGAGAGCTGGAGGGCCAGGGGGCAGTCCCTTCTGCTGTAAACAGCAAGGCACCTTCTGTTCTCTCATAGATGCCCCCAGCTCCCCCAGGGTCCAGCAGGGCCTGAAAGTGAGGCTTTTGCTTCTGTGGGAAGTCATGTTTTCTCTCAGACCCACAGGATTTCTCGTATTCTCCTTTCTCTCAAACCTGATGGGACACGAAGACCTGTCTGCCCTGTCTTTCAGTCCTGCTGGATTCAGGTGGCCTGCTGACGGACCTTGAATGCGAAATGTCCCCATAGACTCATGTTTGAGCACTTCGTCTTCTGTCGGGGATGCGGTTTTTTTTTTTGTTTGTTTGTTTGTTTGTTTTTTGAGACAGGGTTTCTCTGTGGCTTTGGAGCCTGTCCTGGAACTACCTCTGTAGACCAGGCTGGTCTCGAACTCACAGAGATCCTCCTGCCTCTGCCTCCCGAGTGCTGGGATTAAAGGCGGTGATGCTGTTTGAGAGAGTAGTTGGGGAACCTTTAGGAAGCTGAACCTCGATAGCAGAAGTGAGTCACTGGGGTTGGGCCTCCGTTCTCAAAAACAAAGTCACACTTCTTCTGGCTCCGTATCTGCGTTCTGAGTGAGGATGCAATGTGACCAGCCAGCCTCCCATTCCTGCCACTATGCCTCCCCATTGGGCCTTTGTCACCATGATGGACTGAGCCCCTTTAAACTGAAATAAACTCTTTTCTTTCTAAGCTGCTCTTGGGACATTTATCACAACAAGGAGACGGCCACTAAGGCCCTCATCTATCTGGGCCTTTAGGATTTGGCTTCCATGGTTGTCAAACCCACACGACTGCTCCCTCCTGTTACCAATCAGACTCCACTGCCCACTAGAGTCCTATCTCCTCCATCCCCCTTATTTCTCACGTCTCATTTTTCTCTGCTCCATACACTAACCCATTTGCTGCGTCTCAATGACATCCAGTGGTCCCTACCTCAGAAGTTTTGTACCTGATGTCTCCTCTGTCTGCCAGGTTCTCCCCAGTTCCTACCTGGTTCTCCATGTTCTTAAGTTACTCTATGAAAACCCACAGTCATCCTTGTGTGCTGGTTTGCTTCTTTTGTCAACATGACACAAGTTAAGGTCATCTGGGAGGGGGGACCCTTGATGGAGAAAATGCTTCCATCACATGTAGGCAGATCTGTGGGGAATCTTCTAGATTAGGGAATGATGTGGGACAGCCCAGACCTTGTGAGCAGTGCCACCCATGGGCAGGTGGTCCTGGGATGTATAAGAGAGCAGATTGGTCAAGTCATGAGGAGTAAGCCAGTAAGAAGCACTTCTCCACAGCCCCTGCTTCAGTTCCTGCCTCCAGGCTTCTGCTTTGAGTTCCTGCCATGACTTCCATTCGTGATGGACCTGGGACTTATAAGATGCAGTAATCTGTTTCCTTCCAAGCTGTTTATGGTCATTGTGTTTTATCAGAGCAATGGAATCACCCAGGCCTGTCAGATTTCTGCTTTCCTCCCTAGAACTTGCTTTGAAACCCCTGTGCATCTTCTTGGTCTTCTCTTGGATGGAAGCGCTTCCATGTGGCTTGAGAGACTTGCCCGACACTCTATATGCACGTGAAGTTGAGTTGGTTTTTGTCAAAGCTCTGCTGTTGGTCATCTCCCCAGCGGCTGGAAGTGTAGGGCTCTCTCCTGGCCCAATGGAACTGTTGAGCAATGAATCCAGTCAGCAGGAAGCCTTCGCTCATCTCCTCTCCTCTACTGTGGGCTCCTGCTACCTGATTCTGAACCTGTGTTGCTCTGAGAGGAAAGACAAGTGCTGGAACCTGGAAAATGGCTCATCTGGTGGTGGACAAGCATGCTCCTTTTTAGTCTTCATTAGGTTTTTATGCTGTGGTAACAACTGTGCCCATAAACACGGGGGAGGAAAGAATTGATTTCTCCCTATGGTTTATGTAGGAAAGTCATCCAGGAAGGTCAGAACAGGAACTCAAGGCAGGAACCTGGAGGCAGGAGCTGAAGCAGAGGCCAGGGAGGAGTGCTTGATTACTGGTTTAAGCCCCATAGCTAGTTCAGCCTGTTGTCTTATTGCATTCAGGTGAGCAAGACCAGGACTAGCAGCTCCCACCAAAGGCTGGGCCCTCCCCATCAATCACCAATCTGGACGACAGCCCTGAGTCAGTCTAGTGGTTACACTATCTTAGTTGAGCTTTGCTCTTCCCAAATGACTCTAGTTTGGGTCAAGTTAGCATAAACCTGTCCATCACACACTCTCCGTGTTTGGAAACCGTTCCAGGCCCTCAACTAACTACTTAGTCAAAAGTCCAGGCAAATAGAAGACCAGCTTCTGAATACAGGTGAAACTCACTTTGTGCCCATAGAGAACTCGGCATTTGGAACTTCCATTGAATTTGACCTGAACTAGAGTAAGACTTTCAGTGGTGGGATCTGTGTGCCACACCCCCAAGACCAATCAGGTACTCATTGGCACTGTGGGTGGTGTTAGGTGCTGGGTTCCGGGTACCACTCAGGCCTTTTCTTTGTGTTGTTTTACTGAGATATAACAACAACCCCTGTGGAGCTAGAGAGACATCTTTCTTCTTTTTATAGAGAATGAAATTGGGGCCTCAAAGTATCATCACTGTTCAAGGTCAAGACGGACCTCCACGCTTCCTGCCCTAATACTTCCATAAGTGGTGGGACCACAGGTTTACATCTAGTCTCTCTGACCCCAGGATCCTGTGGATTTTACACAAAATCACCCCGTTGTTTTTGTTGGGCCTGAGAGCACAGATACCCGGATGCTCACAACCTTCAAAGTTAGGATTCTGTCACGTGGAAGTTCCTTTCTCCATCCCGGACCCTCTTCCATGTCCACCTCTTCTTCGCTTCCGGGCTTTCCTGTTCTTAGAACTAAGGGGCACTGCAAGCCTCTGTTTCACCAGCCCTTCCCAGCCCTTATCACAGGACCCTGTGTCTGAGAAGCTCTGAGCAGAGTGTCTGTTTGTGGTGCCTCGGACAGAAGGACAGTGTGTGGATACTCATTGCGCTGAACAACACGGGGTGCTGTCAGCTTGTGGAAATTAACTATGGAATGCAGTGATGGAGAACCTCATCTCTTGCCTTAAGATTTCTCTTGAGGGAAGGCCATTTGTCATGTACAGGCCCAGCTGAGTTCTATTGTTTCCTATTAAGATAAGTCTAAATGAATCTTTAATGATGGGACGCTCTGTCTCCCCAGATTTAGCAGCAGAGCATTAAACTGGCTGTTCCCATCTGGAGCACTGGTATCTTTCCAGAACCATCCATCACCCACAGAGCGAGAGGGCAGACGAGGGTCCCGGCAGATGTGTCTGCACAGCTGGAGCTAGGACACTCTGCATGTCAATCACTCTGCTCTGTGCATCTGTAGGAGGCTTCTGAGGCTCTCTAGGAAAAGATGGTTGTGTTGGAGTTCCAGACGCTTCCCTTGAAGTGTTGATACCCTGGCCTGGATGCTGCCCTGAATCTTCTAGCTGATGTCTGTGCCCTGCTCCTGATTTTGCCTCCCCGCCCTGCTTTGGGACCCTTTTCTGAGATGCTGTGTGTCCTTGTCAGAGTTGCTGCTCTTCTGTCTTTGGAGGGCTCAAGAACCACTCCTTCCCAGTCTGCTCAGTAGCTATAAACTCTGGTTTCCCAGCTTCAAATACTCCCTTCTGATCTCAGAAACCCTCCCACGGCTGGCACCTCCCATGGCCGCCCCCTCCCACGGCTACCCCCTTCCATGGCTGCCCACTTTCTTGACTGCCTCCTCCCATCCTTCTCTACTCCAGAGACATGGATTCCCTGGTGCCTCCCTGGATATCCAGTGCAGGGGAAGTCTAGGGCCCTCTTAGTGGACTCCCACTCTTCCAAGCCGCACCCACCCCCACTTGGAGCAAGCCAGTGAGCAGCCGTGGAGAGATCACGTGGACTGTTCCCAGTACTGCCTGTGTAGCCCTTGGGCTGGCCCAGCAGTCACGCGTGCCTCCACTAGGCCATGGAAGAACCCCTGCGGTCGATGCCAGTACCAGCAAAGCTCCGTCATGTCTGGCTTGTCAAAAGATAACGGGGTGTTTTTGCGCCCTCATCACCCTTCTTGCTGAGATTCGTCTATGCAAATGTGAAGAAACAAATTAAAGACAGCAAATGGGAGATAAAGGAAGTATTGCTCGGCTGAAGGAGCTACAGATGTGGGTGCTGACAGGGCTGCTGAGCAGCTGTGTGTCCTCGGGCAAATGGTACACCCTCCGGTCCTCCGAAGTCAGCCTGCCATGGCAGTGCTCGCTCTGAAGGCTCACGGGAGCATCCTTCTGAGCCCCCGAAAGCTATAACCGAGCTCTGCAGGTGCAGGCGGGATCTCTGAATTCGTTAATTCTGGAGCCCTGCTCTCTGTTTGTGGCTTGTGGTACCAGACCCAAACATCAAGTCTGCATTTTGTTTTCTTCTTTTAGGAAGTCAGAGAGTGGGTGGCCATGTAACTTTAACATGGCTGGTGTGAACATGGCTGGTGTGAACATGGCTGGTGTGAGCAAGATGGAGCTGAAGAGCTAGGTTCCAGAGGACAGAGAGTACAATGTGTGTGTGATAGTCCCTGCGTGTCATTGGGCTCAGGGGAGGGGGTAAAACTTCACAGCATCAAATCCCTCCCTGTGTAGCATGACATACCCATGTGCTGGGCCCCTGAATGTGTGTGTGTGTGTGACCTGGGTCTGCCCTGGGTGCTCTACCCTTAGGAGACCCGAGGAATCAGTTCCTTAGTGGCTTCAAACTCTGCTTCGCTCGGCCACCTCTAGGATAACATCCCACAGGCACAAAGCAGTGAAGGCCAGTGGGTCTCTTGTATATTCTGGATCCACACAGGAGTGGGATGACAGGGGAACTCTGGAATATATTTGAGAATGGTGGGCGTTTTGGGGGGTCCTAGGGTCTCAGATTAGACAGCCAAACTGTCTAATGACCTCAAAGTCACCCTAAGGCAATGGCTTTCATGTTCTTGTCTAAAGAATTTGAAATATGGAATTCATCAGACTGAGGAGGGTGAGCTTCTAAGAAAAAAGTGTGTTATAGATTCAATCTAGCACTCAAGAAGGACAGAAGGAAGAAGAGGGAACTCTTCTAGAGATAGCAAGAGCGGTCCCAGGAAATAGGGTGCCGTCAAGCTAGTCTCAGGCTTTTCAAAGGACCGATCCTGGAGATGGATGAGCTGGTTAGGTGCTGCCTGCCCAACCAGGAGGCGAGGTGTCCAGGTGCCTTCTCTCAATGTCTTAGCCTCTAGCAGAGGGGCTCCTTTGGGAGACAGCGAAGAGACTTCTGAACCTCTGGCCTGCAGCAAAGGCAATTCTCAGAAGCACCACCGGGGTCTCCGCCCTAAGGGACCAATGTTGTCTCATCTGCAGCTTGCTCTGCAGGACCACACAGGAAAGTACTGGAGTCAGTCAGCCCTGTGATGAGAGCCAAGGCCAGAGCCTTTCTAAACCAGACAGAGCTTCTGGAGGTGAGTGTCGTGGGTGGGGCCAATTTCCATCTCCAGGGACGTCTGACATGCTGCTCTTTGGATGTCCGATGCTGCATGGTACCCTCTGCCATTAACAAAGCAGGCGTGTTCCTAAACTCACAACTGTCTAGGATCACAGACAAATGAACTTTGAGAATGCCAGAAGAAGCACATTGAAGAAGGTGGCTTAAGCACAAGTTGGAAACCGTGTTCCCCGAAGAGTCTTCCCCGCAGGGATGCCCCATGCCAGCCCTGGAAGGCCAGACCCTGCTGCAAGCAAGATTTTAAGAAACCAAACATCCCAAGATATAGAGAACAGAATCATGTTGGAGCCAGCCCCATGTTGACCTTCAAAGATGAAGACAGGAGGAGCTTCCCTCACGGAGGGTGATGGAGGCGGGCGGAGGAGATCCCTGCTGCACCTGTTCTCAGTGCCCAGCAGGCAGGCAGCATTCTCAGCTGAAGACGTGTCATGGCTTCAGGGCCACCATGTTTCCTCTAAAGTAGATGGTGGTGGTTGTGTGCTGCGCCCCACCGCCCAACCCAAACCATTTCAGCTCCACCAGCCTCTGAGCTTAGAGCTACTGACGACTTGAGCCTTCACTGTTGGAGCCTCTCTTCACTTTGTTTTGTTTTTGTTTTCTCCTAGTGTTGTGATAAAATGCCCTGACAAAAACAAATAGCTCACACTTCGAGGGTGCGATTCTCTACAGCAGACACATCCGTCGGGGTGGCAGGAGCCTGAGGCGGCAGACTGCATCGTGTTCATCGTCAGGAAGCAGAGAATGCTGGTGGCATGCTGGGGCTCAGCTCCCTTTCTCCACCCATGGAGTCCAGGACCTCACCTAGGGAATGCTGCCGCCCACCGTGGCCAGGTCTCCCCTAGACAATGCCACAAGATCAAACCCCAGAGGCCCATCTCTGACGTGATCTACCTTCCAAGTTTTCAAGTAGCAGCAACTGTCGTGGGCTCCTCCCAAGGGTAAGTGGGGTGGTATGGTTGGAAGCCCTCGTCCTCTGCTATGAGAGCGGCAAGAGGCCTTCATGTGTGTGACACACGCCCCAGACACAACCTGGCTTCAGGACACATCTTCATGGTATTCCCAAGAGAAAAGGTCACTGTGGCGATGGTAGGCAGGACACACGTTCAGAGTGAGTGTGTACCTATGGGTGTACTAAGCTTGCTTATTGGGACAAGGACCATGCCTCCAGTGTCACTCTGGTCTCTGTCTGCCCAGAAAGCTGTGACGCCCTCCCTCCCCATCGTGGTTTGCTGAGTGTACACAGAGGACCTTGGGGACGACCCTGAGGTCTTCGCAGAGCTACAAGATAAAAGGAGAGGTTTGCTCCCTGGTGTCCATCTACGGGCAACGTGCCTTTGGAGGCCAGAAGATAGCATCAGATCCCCGGGATCTGGAGTTATAGGGGGTTGTGAGCATCATGTGGGTGCTGGGAACCGAACCCCAAGAACAGCAAGGGCTCTTAGTCTCTGAGCTATTTCTCCAGTGCCGCCTAGGCCAACTTTCTTTGCCAATGAGTGAAGCAGGTGACTTCCTTTCATCAGCCAATCAGAATGGCAAGCAAATGAACCCTGGAGAAGAAGCTTCTAGCAAACCCCACTCAGTGCTTTGAGATTCCTCTGAAACCAGTACACACACACATACATACACACACACCAGCAAAGGAAAGTAGCAGTCATATTTAATTTGTTCTTTAAATAGCCATTGCCCTTTAAAAAAAAATCAAATTATTCCAAGGAGAAAAGTGAGCCTGAGAAATATCAGAGGGGAGGAAAGCTATCCAGCCTCTTGCTGTCAGAGGGGCTTCAAGTCACAGCACAGACCAGATAACCTGATGACGGTGACTTCCTGTCAGATCTCTCCTTGTATATTTGGATTGTGTGCTAGAAGACTCTCATTTTTAAGTTAAATTTCAAATCCCATTTAAAAGGCATTAGCCAGCGCCATGCACATATGCAGAGCCGCGGTTCTGCGGTTTAGGAACTCCTAGCTCCTGCCCGCCTTCGCGGCCTCCGGATTCCATCCAGCTGGCACCTTACATATCATCTTACCTCTTAATGTAACACGAGAGCACGGGGGTGATTTCCACATCAAAAATCACAGGGCATAAAAATGCCCAATTTCCTGCGAGGGCGCACTAAAGACGCAGCCGTTGATGGGAGCATCACGGACTGCAGGAAGCTCATCTCGGGAGTAAGGCCGTTTGCGAACTCCATCTGCTGCCCCTGCCTGCTCTGGCGCTGCATTGGCAGTTAAAGGAATTATATTGACAACTGCTGTTTTCCTTGCATAGCGCATCTGTGATTGGTGTGAGCCCGGACACAGGAGCCCGGGGGAGTTCTCCGCTTGTTTTTATGCTGGAAAGTGAGTCCTGGACTCCGTGCTTCTTCTAGATGACTACCTTTGTGCACCTTACAGAACCCGCCTGAGCTGATGATACTGAAATTTCTTGATGGCTTCCAAAAGTGCTTGTCATGTATAGACCTGTGTAGACCTGAGACTGTGTTGTATTAAGAATGTCCTGTGGGGGGATGGGAGAGGAGGCTCAGTGGTTAAGAGCATTGGCTTTTCTTCCAGGGGACCCGGTTCAATTCATAGCACCCACAAAGAATGCCCTGCGGGGTGTGTGTGTGTGTGTGTGTGTGTGTGTGTGTATGTGTATCTTGTGTGCGCATGTGCATATGCATGTGCATGTATGAATACACATCTGTGGTGGGTGGAATGTCTAACCCCATCCTAACTAACTAACTAACTAACTAACGCTGAAGGTGTTTAGTGTTGGGGACTTTGGGTAGTCACCAGGTGGGGTCATGAGAGGCCATCATGACCAAGAGATGCAGAGAAGGTTCCTCCCTCTCCCCTCCCTCTTTCTCGGGGAAAAACACATAACAAGCAAACATCTGTGTGTAAACCCAGATGAGAGCCCTCATTAACATGTAACCGAATCCGGGTTGCAGGTGGCTCAGTTGGTAAAGCACTTGCCTTGGAAACATGAACAAATGAATTTGATCCCCAGGACCGACATTTTTAAAAGTTGGGCACAAACTTGTAATCAGCCCAAGGGTAGAGGTGGAGACAGTGGATCTCTGGAGCTCACTGACCAGCCAGTTCCTGGCCAGTGGGAGATCCTGATTTAAAACAACGTGTGGGACTCCAGTGGAATGATCCAAGGTTGATCTCTGGCCCCTGTGTTTGTGTGCACACCCACACAAGTGCAGACAGACACGCCCACATGACAAAATCTTCTAGAACCTTGACCTTGAGCTTTCCAGCTTCCAGAAGTGTGAGGGCCAGATTTCTGCTGTTTAAGTTGCTCGGTCCTCAGTGATTGGTCACATGGTGGTCTGTGCTGAGGCATGTGTGAATGTGTGTGTGTGTGTATGTATGTGTGTGCTGCTTCTATGTGTTTATGTGTCTGTGTTTATATGTGTGTGCTATGTTTGTATGTGTGTATGTGTGTGCTTGTATGTGTGTATGCTATGTTTGTGTGTGTGTGTATTGGTCTTTCTGAGAAGCCCCTCCTTGCCAGCTAGTGGGGTTTTAGGCCTGTCGCTGACCACACACTTTGGTAAGTGATGTGGGAGTGATTTCTTACTAATAAAGAAACTGCCTAGGCCCCTTGATAGGCCCACCCTTAGGTGGGTGGAGAAAACAGAAGAGAATTCTGGGAAAAAGAAGCTGAGTCGAGGAGTCGCCATGATTCTCCCGCTCCAGAGGTTAAGATCTTCCCTGGTAAGCCAGCTCGTGGGCTACACAGAATATTAGAAATGGGTTAGAACAATATGTAAGAGCTAGCCAATAAGAAGCTGGAACTAGCCGGGCCAGGCAGTGTTTGAAAGAATACAGTTTCCGTGTAATTATTTCGGGCATAAGCTAGCCATGCGGGCGGCCGGGTGCCGGGGACGCAGCCCAGCCGCTCCTCATTTCAACAGGTAAGTGACTTCAATCTAAAATCAGAATCTCTTCTTACCTCCATGGTTTTCAGAGCCTGACCAGTTCAGGGCGTGGCGGCAGCATCTCCAAGCACCTGCTGTTTGGGTGGAGGCCGGAGCCTGAGTCTCCACGCCCACATCATGTGCTCTGCCTGCCTTCTCAGTATCTATGGTCATGTCTTCTTTTCCCCTCATCCTCCCTGGGTCCCCACCATGGAGGACGAACTTGGGCTGTGTGTTATCAACGGGGTGACAATAGCCGTGCTTGTTCTGAGATCTCAGCTGCTGAGCCAGAAGGAACTCCGTGGCTGCCATCTGCACTTGTCCTCCAACAGAAGCACAGCTCCCCTTGGGGGCTTCATGGCTGCACAGAGAGAGGGTCAGCCAATCAGCCCAGCCTCACACTCCAGCTCACAACGCCTAGCAGGCTTCTTCTGCCTCTGCCCATCCAAAGTATTTATTCTGCTCAAAGATCTGCTGTCCCCTCTGGCCCCCAAGCTGCCTGTTTTTCACTTCATCTGCGTGAACACCTCTGCCGCTGCCTCCAGCCCTCCTAGGCTTCCCCAGCCCCCCCCCCCCCTGTTTCTTTCCTACACAGCTAACATCACATAAAACAGAAACGAATATGCAAAAGGCACTTTGCGTTTTAATCAGGTTTGGGGGAAAATATGTCTAACAAGCCACTTTCTCTGTGGATGAAATGTTTGACATTTAGCAGGGCTGCGGTGGATCCTGGCTGACATCTCTGCTTTAAATGCCACTCCATGCTCTCCAGCTCTGAGCCTTAAAAAGCACTTTTCTGCTAAGTGTTATCATTGCTAAAAATATTAAGCAGAATCTTCATTCATTTGGAGTCACTGTATAATTGGCCCAGCATACACAAAGCAGGCAGGCCGACTCTACCCTGGCCAGAGGTGAGGGTGTGTGTGCACTCTCTGAGACAAGGTGCAGGCCTACCTTCCCTCATCAGCCAGAGTCACTGTCTTCCATGCACAGGGAGTTGCATGGAAGCTTACAACAGCTGACTCTTTTTTTAATTAATTAATTTATTTATTAAAAATTTCCACCTCCTCCCACAACAGCTGATTCTTGTAGCCAGGATTCAGGTTGAGAAAAGAGCCTCAGCTGCCAGTGCAAGGACGGCCCCCTTTTCATGGCCTTGTCCGAGCTACCCACTGAGCAACCTCACCAAGGTTTCCTGGCACATCTATGCAGCAATGACCAGTTTTGGCAAGTTTCCACCTGCTATCACTTGTTCGCTGTCGGCATCCCCAGAGGCTAATAGTGACCTAAGGGTGGGTCAGCCAAAGATACTGCAGACTCAAGGTGAAAATTTGGGCAAAATGTGTCCATGTTGTATGTGCCTGTTGGCTTTGTTCCTGGTGTGTGGTACTGTGGATGAGGGTGGAGGCAGTAGTGCAGAGTAGGGGGCTTTGGAAGGTGACATGAATGGGGTTAGCATCTTATAAAAGGCTCCAGGTGGCAAAGCAAGCTCTCCTCCTCATCTTCCTCATCCTCTGTCCCTTCACCATGGGAGGATAGCACTGCTGCTCAGAGGACCAGGTGCCATCTCGAAAGCGGAGAGCATCCCTCACCAGACATAAAGTCCTTCCAAGACTTCCACCTTCCTGAGTCTGTTTCTGTTACTTATAAATGACTTATGAATGAAGTCAGTCTCAGACATTTTGTTAACATAGCACCAAGGGACTAAGACACTTTCATTTGTTGCTACCACAACCCCAGAGCCCAGGACTCAAGCCAACACTTCTTTCTCATCAGCAGTCTCTACATTATTGCTAGGGCCCTGCATCCTGGGGATCAGGAGGTTAGCCATGTGGTACTGAGGGAAGCCTCAGCTCTAGGTGTCTGGATCAGAGTCACTCTTCCCTCTTGTGTCCTTTGTTTAAGGGATTCCCAGCACTGCAGCTTGCTGAGAGGATGGAGTCCTCAATGAAGGCACCAGGAGACCCCTGCATGTCAGGGGCAGGGGCAGAAGAGAGGGCAAGGAGAAGGTGGGGACTGGGACTAGCAAGGCTTGAGATTTAGTTCTGCAGAACACTGAGAGAAGAGAGCCTTCTGTCACTGCATGGGGATGGCAGATGCAGGCCGCCCTGTGCACCAGGAGCTCTTGGTTGTACTGTCCCAGAACATGGCCTTGGAGGTTTTATTCTCACCAACAAGGGCATCGTGTGACCACAAACAGCAAAGGACCTTCTCCGCCTGCATGTGTGTGCATGATCTGAAGATGGTGCACCAGACTTAGATCCTGCAGTCCAGATTCTACCCAGATGGACTTGGCCCGTGGAAACACTGATTGCATCCTGATGTTTTGTTCTGTGAGAAGACCATGTGGGAGACCATGAGGCCTACATAGAACTGTGCCACAAAACGTGTCTCTGTTGGAAGACAGATGGGCTTGAAGGAAAGAACTGGAAAGCAAGACTCCGCTGCCACAGCTGCCAGGCCCAGCATGTACCTCAGAGGAAAGCTGCTTCTGAGCATGCACACTCCACTCTCCTCTCTCAGACGAAGGAAATGTGGTGCAGACTCTTCTCCCTAATAAGATTCTGCATTTCCAACACTGCATGAGAGGATGCTGGCTCAGTGAGACACATCTCTAAGAGCTGTCATTAGAGACACTTCTCAGGCTCTGCTCATAGCCCCTCCTGCATCCCAGACTAGAGGAGAACAAACTCACAGGCGTTTGAGAGCTTTGTGGTAACAAAGAACGTCTGCCTCAAGAGTCAGAGAGTTGGGGTTGTGGAGAGTGCTCAGTGGGTCAAGGTGACTGCCACCAAGACTGAAGGCCTGAGGTTAGCCCTGGATCTCACCAAGCGGAAGGAAAAACTTGGCTACCCAAAATTGTCCTCTGGTCTTCACACATGGACACACACACATACACACACATATATACACACACACACATAAACACATACACACACATAAACACATACACACACATGAAGTAAGTAAATACATATAAACTAAAAGGGGCCCTAGCCTGCTTCATCAAGTTGCAGAGCATTTATTGAGTGACTTCTGTATGCAAGGAAACAAATGCTTAGAGGGGCAGAGTCTGGAGCCAGCAAGATAGCTTGGCAGGGAACGGGTCCTGCCACCAAGCCTAGCAATGTGAGCTACACTGTGGAAAGAGAGAACCTACCCCTGAAGGCTGTTCTCTGACCTCCTCATGACAGCCGTGGCATTTACACACAAACACTTGCACAGCAAACTAATCTGATTTCAGAGACTCACAGGGGACAGGGCTCCGGAGGCTCAGGTCCACCGTCTGGTTTGTCTTAAGTTGTGCCGCCGCTGAGGGAGGGACAGAGTGAGGTGACCCTGCGCAGATTCTGAGCCGTGCTGGAAAAAGCCAACGGCCATTGTTTGAGTCTCTTTTGGGGACACAGAAGATCCAAGACCCTGTGCACACAGTGGGTGTGTTTGTTGTGGAGTTCTCGGCCCCAAGGAGTGTGCCCTCACACTGTTAGCATGAGGATACACGTAGTGCAGATGTTTAGTGTCTGCCCTTATGTTGCTCTGCAAGTATTCCTAAGCAACTTCAAAGCACATCTCTGATCTTTCCTTGGAGTGGTGGTTTAGTGTGTTCAGCTCAAAACTCCTCAAACCCTCTTGAAGAAGAAATTTATACAGCTCACACACCACGGCTGCTGTCCATACCCACAGCACGAACACAGCTCACACACCACAGCTGCTGTCCACGTCCACAGCATGAACACTGT
Organism: Alexandromys fortis; assembly: GCF_014885135.2. Lineage (NCBI taxonomy): Eukaryota > Metazoa > Chordata > Mammalia > Rodentia > Cricetidae > Alexandromys > Alexandromys fortis. Next base: position 2,154,562 of record NW_026067961.1, on the reverse strand, counting down.
TCTCTTGGAGGTTTGAGGGGTGCTTGGGAGAGAAGAGAGGGTGGACGAGGGCGGTGGCAGCTGGAGAAGACACAGGTGCTCACAACTGGGAACCTTCTATGGTTGTGGCAGTAGGAGGCTTCCTCTAGCCTCACCTAGGCAGATCCTCTGGGTTCCTTTGACACTCCAGCCCTTCCTCTGCTGGCTTATTCGGTGCAGCCACTCCAGGCTTCTGGCTGATTCTAGGGTTGACTTTCCTCTCCCAGGACTGAGGCTGTGCAGCAAACCTTTGGATCTGCAGGATCCCCTGCCTGGTGGCCTCAACCAGATCTCTGGGATGGCATGATCCTTGAACTTGGGGGGACACATGGAGCACACTGTGTCCCTCCATCCCTATGCATAAGCTCTATGCATAAACACCTTATTTTCCACCACACAGATGGTATCAGAAGGAGCCGGGTAACAGGCCGCCCTGCCGAAGCACAGTGGGCCAGGCTGACAGGCCCTCATCTGTGGCCTCCTCTGCCCTGCAGCCCCTGGCCAAGCCCTATCCTGGCTCTTCCTGCATGAGCCATTAGAGGCCTTGGAAGGGACTTTCAGTGTGCAACTGCAGAGCTCAGAGAGATCAGAGTGTTTGATTTCACAAAGAATAGAGGAGCCAGAGAAAAACCTCATGTCTCAGGGGACGGGAGAGTTCGTGGTCACTCTGGAGCCATGCACGGCTCTTTGGAGCGTGATTCTGTTTTAAACTACCCAGAGTCACAGAGATTGTGTGAAATGTGCCCTTTGAAAATAACAGCCTTAAGCTGGGAAGATGGCTCAGTCAATAAAATGCTTGCCTTGCAAGCGTGATGAGTTTGATCTCCTGCAAATCCATGTTTTCAAAGAAAAAGTCAGTTTGGGGGCTGGGTTTATAATCCTAGTCCTGGGGAAGGGGAGGTAGTGAATTCCTGGGGCTCCGTGGCCAGCCAGCCTACCTCTAGGGCAGGGTTCAAAATTATAAATGACCGTGTATCGGTAAAACAAGGTAGACGACATTTGAGGAATGGCTGTTGAGGTTGGCCTCTGGCCTCCATCCACATGTGTGCCTATGCACGCACAAGCATGGGCACACACACACACTCACACTCAGATCCCCCTTGGAACATGGGTGTTCTTGACTACCTTGAGCATCCACATCAGACTTACCCTTTCGTGTTTAGATTCCAGGGCTCACAGATACAGAGTACCATTTGATATCATTTGACCTGCCGGAGCCAATTAAAAGACAGCTGAGCAGCTGTCACGTGCCAGTCACTCCGTCACAAGCTGGCCAGGCACAGGCCGACAGGGACTTCAGAGGAGGCAATTTCCTGCCCCGCTGCTTAGGGATATCTTGCCAAAATCTCTTTAAGTGGCCCCTGGTCCCTACACCCTGTGCTGGTCTATGTGATGTGCTCTTGGCTGGCAGGCCTTCCGATGGTCAGCGTATCTGTAATACGCATTCTGTTTGCTTAAATGTTTGCTTTAAAAATATTTTTGGTCTTTCAAAGCGCCTGTCAGGACCACAGAGAGCATCTTGAGGCCTCTCACCAGGCCACTGACTTCTCCTCCTATTGTATCAAACCACAGCCCAATCACCTGAACCAGGAAGTTAAAAAAAAAAAAAAACAGTTTGGTTGGTAAAACGCTCACTGGACAAGCACAAGAGCCTGAGCTCAAGCCCCAGCACCCACATTAAAATCCAGGGGTGCTTGAGTAGGCTTGTAATGATCTCGGCGCTGGTCCCTGGCTCTCTTTCCAACCAACCTGACCTACTGGATGAGCTCCAAGCCAACAAAAGACCCCGTCTCCCCAATGAGGTGGGCAGTATCTGAGGTTGATGTCTGGGTTCTCACACGTGTGTACGAACGTACGTGTAGCTTCCTGTCCCCTCAGAGAAGCACGGGATCACGAAGACACAAGCCCAGCAGCCCCATGCCATGGTACCCACGTGCTTCCCATTATTGACAGAAACTGAGGACTCCATAATCGAGCCATGGACACTTGCCTGGGCATCTCTCATTAGGCCTTCTGCTCTCCAAATTTCAAATGGAAGGGTTAGCTTAACACTTGAGGCAAAGTAAAAAAGTTGTAGAGATGCTAGGGCTCCCCGAAATGTCTTGGTTGTCTTTGACACATCTATTATTTTTGAAAGCAAATAACCTGGAGCCTCCCATCCTGATTTCTGGGTGGAGCGGGTCCTTTAGAACCTCCTTGTTATTGCGGTTCCACCTCGCAAATACAGGCTGCTCTGCGCACTGAGGGACATTGAAGTTCCTTAAGCTGGAGAGAGACCTGAGAAGCAACAGCAGCCAGGTTACAGCCGTGTTTCTTAACTTATTTTAAAGAATAAAAAAGAAAATATAGAGAGATATGCATTTTTTTCTTAAAGAAAATGAATTATTCTTTGAAAGTTAGCCTATCTCTTAGGGGCACAGTGTGGAAAATTAGATTTTAATGGTTTTGAAATTGAGGTTCCATGGGTCAATAGGAGTGGATACTTGACGTCAGATGACAAATCTATTAGGATAAAATCAAATGTTTTGTTGCCCATCAGAAGGCCGTCGGAGGACAGCGAGAACAGTCGGAGAGCTCTCTCTCCATCTGGAAGCTAACGGAAAGACAGCGTTTCTATCCCTAGGCTTTGAAATTCCTGGGATAGGTTCATTCTTGTGCTTCTTAGATTTGACCTGGGGTGTTCCCAGGTTCCTGGCCCACAGTGCAGAACAAGGTTGAAGGAAAATTGGCAAGACAGGGGTCTCCTGTGCGCGTGACCCTGACGCTGCCTCTGAAAGCCTCAGCTGTTTCTCATTGGGTTCTTTACGCTCTGCTCAGGATCGGTCTGAGTACAGTTGGCTGAGCTGTGGAAACCTGGTGCTTTGTGTTCCTGGGGACTGTGAGGCTGGGGAGCTGCCACAGGCAGGGTTGGCTCTCCTTTTGGCCTCTGGTTTGTGATTTAATATCTGGTCTAAAAAATATGTCTTGCAAATTATCAGAGCAGCAAATAATTTTCATTAGATTATGTATTTTAAATCCCCCACTTATTTTCTTTAAACCAAAGCAGGATCTTATATCTAATCCAGGATGGTCTTGAACTTTTGATGCCCCTCTGTTAGCTTCCTTAGTTCTGGGATTACAGCCATGTGCTAGCACCCTGTACCCCTGGTTAACTATACATCTGCTGGTCTTCTCAGCAGGATTTATTCTGTGTAAAGCAAGTGCCTAATGGAGATCTAAGTGCTGGCGGGATGTGTGAGCAGACCCTGCACCCTAGGAACAGTGATCTGGTAAGAGAGACAGGCACAAATAAAAATGCCTCCATGGCCCACTTAACTCTAAGGTGGGAGGCACACCCCAGGAAGACGGCTTGAGAAACAGCATCCCAGCAGTCAGTGATGGCTGGGGGTCAGCAGGGTGGAGGTGCTTTTCCTAAACTAGCCATGTAAGCTGGGGAGTGGATAGGTAGATTTGTAGGTCGCAGGTCACACAGCTTGTTGGGGGCAGGCCAGGCAGTCCCCAGAGCCCCAAGCTCAGCACCTTTCTCCCAGAAATACATGAATTTGGAGAGAAGTCTTTGTCACCCTTAGTGTGCTAGGCACGAAGAAGGATAGGGCAAAGTTATGTCCCAGGACACTGCAAAGCAGAGGATGCTTGGACAGCTTGAGAAAGGGGCTTTTAGCAAGAGGAAGTCCCAGAAGTGGGGTGTAAAGAGATTCACCCAGAAAAGGCACTCTCCTGTCTTGCTTTGGGTTGTGGTCAATGTGGCTGATGACAGAAAAGGAGATGGAAATTTTTTGTTTCATTCCTGAAGAACAGGACAAGGTAGGGGAGCAGGGGGTTGACCAGTTCAGTGGTAGAGCGCAGTCCCTGGGACTCTGTCCTGCACGGCTCCCTCACCACCACACAAGGAAGAACCCAGTCCTGTTTTCATTCTGTTAATGTCATAGGGAAGAGGGTGTGTGAGCTACAGTCTGTAAGATCGATACGTGGAGTGGACAACACAGACTTTAACAGTGCCTCAGTCACTCCTTCTAGAACTTGTGAATCCAGTCCAATTAGCCTTGCTTAGAATATCCGTCAGCATGGAGCTATGATCTGTCTCATTTCTTCCAACATTCATGGGTTAGGAACTAGGTCCCTGAAGTCAAGTGTTAATGATGTTTGGAAATGGGAGCTTTGGGGGCACTAGGCTGTGAGGATTCTGCCCTTACAACTGGGTTAATTTAAAAGTGGGCTAATGAATCATGAGGGAGGCTTGTTATACAAGAGGGCTATCTCTGGAACACTGGCTCCCCTGACAAGACATGATGCTGCAAAAACAGACCTTGCTTGTGGACTTTGCAGCCAACAGCACCAGAAGTTCAACAAACCTCTTTCCTTTTAAAACTACCTGGCCTCTGCCATTTTGATATAGCAACAGAGCAAGTACAGACTAAGAACCAAGAGGCTGCGTTACTCTAGATCTCACTCCTGCCCAGAGGCTGAGTTGGAATCTGAGTTACTCTCTTCCTTCTTGAAAGTCAACTATGTCTCCTCATCTGTCACTGAGCCCAGGTTAAACTCTGAGAATGACCTTTCCCGAGACTGCTGGACGGTGCTAAGCAGTGGTGACTTGGTGCTCATCTAATTAGCAAATGTTCTTTCCCTGGAAGGAGTGCGCATGCAGACCTGCTGGGCAGATTCATGGAGTGACGCTCACCCAGGAGGAGTTGTCCACATGAATACTCAGTGAAGAGCTGGGCAGGGGTTGTCCACACGGATACTCAGTGAAGAGCTGGGGAGAAATTGTCCACGCGCGTACTCAGTGAAGCACTGGGAAGGGGCTGTCCATGCGGATACTCAATGAAGAGTTCCTGCACTGCTTTCCCCGCCCCCCGCCATGGGTGCACACTCTAAGGAAGGTGGCAGGCAGAGTTCCTCCCACCTGCCTCTTCCTCTTTCTCGGACTAATTAAAACACAGTGGATACCAATTAAGGCGCTAGCAGCCGCTATTATTGTTTTTCTGTTTACCCACAGACCCGGCATAATGCGGGGAAATGAACTGGAAACTCCCTGCGTGCTCGCTCCGTGCTGCATTTGCTAGAGCCTGAATTCATGTTCCACTGAGAGATGTGGTGCCCACAAAGGCTGCCCAGTTCCAGAGCACAGCCAACCCCAGTAGTCAGTGGGCAACGGTCACCAGCTGTGGCTCTGGCTCACAGGTGAAGGGTGTCCCTCTAGTAGCAACTGCCATGTGGCTATCAGGACTCTGTTTCTGAGGGTGGCTGCTACCAAGAAAAAGATACCAATGTGGAACTGCGCCCAGGCTGTAGGAGGAGAGCCTCAGAAGGACCTCCTACACCACTGGGCATTGGCCCCTGGCATGGTATCAGGCAGGCTGGGTAAGAGGGAGCCAGGAAAGGTGTGGAGACTGCATGACTGACTGTTCCAGCATCCCCTCTTGTGTCAAGTGTGTGTGTCTCCTCAGAAGCTGGTAGGAAGGTCAGAAGACTTCTCCCAGGTAAACATCATCCTCTTCAGCCAAAGGGCAAGTAGCAAATCTATCTTTCTTCAATACGATTATAGGAGGAGCATGTTGGGATTGAGATGTCAACCCAGAGGTTAAACTAGCCCCAGGCTCTCATCACTGGGCTCCCCAGCCTCTATCACCTATAGCGGGAATCCTGGGAACTCTCTTATCTTTTACTAATATCAAATCCGTGCACAATGATTGTAAGACAGAAGGAGGAGTGATGGAGGAGGGTCATCTTTCTATCTGTTGTTTCATTGGTTAATTAATAAAGAAACTGCCTAGGCCCATTTGATAGGCCAACCCTTAGGTGGGTGGAGTAAACAGCAGAATGCTGGGAGAAAGAAGCTGAGTCAGGAGTCGCCATGATTCTCCCACTCCAGACAGCCGCAGGTTAAGATCTTCCCTGGTAAGCCACCTCGTGGGCTACACAGATTATTAGAAATGGGTTAGGTCAATATGTAAGAGCTAGCCAATAAGAGGCTGGAACTAATGGGCCAGGCAGTGTTTAAAAGAATACAGTTTCTGTGTAATTATTTTGGGTAAAGCTAGCTGTGCGGGCAGCCGGGTGCCAGGGAATGTAGCCCGCTGCTCCTACTACAACAGAGGAGCCCAGTTCACATCGCCATCTGTTCTGCTGATCCTGCCGAACCAGCTCTCAGCCACTGTGTCATAACCTTGTACCCAAAGGGCCAGGGGGAACTCCAAGTCACAGCTCTGCCAGCTGCCAGGGAGCGTAGCACATGCCACCCTAGTCTTCAGTTCTTCTCTGGTTACATATCCAAAGAAGACCACGTCCATAAGGCCAAGCTGTCCCAATACAATTTGTTGTCGGCTCAAATTTCCACATCACCTCACCTCAAAAACAGACAAATGACCCATCCCCTTCATCGCGCTGCTGCAAGGACCAGTGTTGCTGAGTATCAAACCCTTCATATTCCTCTACAGCCTCAGGAGGACCAGAGATTACATGGCAAGGTGTACAAAGGTGCATGATTTGGATCGGACACCCTAACTGAACATTTGGGACCACCTGGGGGTAGTTTCAGGCCTCCTGACTTCCAGGCCACGTGCAGATGCTACCCATCCCACAATGTCTGCATTTCTAATGTACTGTGAACATCCAGAAGAATTGCTGATGTTGCTGATGTCACTCACCCTTTCCTCCATCCACCCCAGGAAGATGTGACGTCTAGGGATACAGATGAGTCAGTGTCCCATGTAGACATTCAGGTATCCCAGTACCCTGAGCCTGTCTGTAAGGGCATTCCAGGGAGGTGTAACTGACGGGGAAGATCTACCTCAAATGCAGCGAATGCCTGTATTCAGTCCTGGGCTGGATAAAGAGGGCAGAGCAAACTGAGTCCTGACACCTGTCCCTCTGCTTCCTGACTGAGAATGCCATGTCATCAGCTGTGTCAAGCTCTTGCCACTGTGATGGGCCATATTGTCACAACAAGCCCAAATAAGTCCTTTCTCCTTTAAGTTACTTTGGCCAGGTATGTTGTCATAGCAGCAGGAGAAGTAACTTGTGCAGCTAAGATGCAGGCTCATCCTGTTCTCACCAGAAACCCTGAGACCCAGGTCCACTGCCTGGACAGGCACTGGGAACGATGAAGGCTCCACCCTTCATCCTTGGGATACAATGCGAGGGTCTGAAGGTGATGTCTGCCGTGAACCAGGGTCCAAGAGACTCTGGTCCACAGGACGGTTGTCTGCACCCAGCCTGGGATCTGAACTGGTTTGTGGGCATATTTCACAAACATGTGCATGCACAAAAGTTAGAGGTCAGAGGCTAGAGGTCAACTTTTGTAGGTGTTCCTTAGAATGCTGTTCACCTTGGTTTCTGAGGCAGGATCTCTCCCTGACCGCTGACTAGGAACTTGCCAGTTTGACTAAACTGATTAGTCAGAGTCCTAGAGACACACTTGTCTCTTCTCCTAGCTCTGGGATTACAAGTTTGGGCCGCAAGGTCACAGTTTTATTTTATTTAAACATGGGCTTTGGGAATCAGATTGAGGTTTATAGGAACAGCTAACAGCTTAGAAACTGAACCATCTTTCTAGTCCTAGGCTGTATTTTGCAGTGAGAAGTCATGCCTGTCCTTCTGCTTAGCTAAAACCACCCTCTGACAATCCAGGAATAGGTCACTATGATTTCAAACAACCTAAACCTAAAAGCCCACCATATCCCCCAAGGAAACTCCATGAGCTGCCTAAGCCCGAGGAGGAGTGGTCACTGTGGTCACTGGATGGCCCTCCTTCCCAAGACCCTGGAAGCTTGGGTGCCAAGGCAGGGGAGGAAACCCTAGAGAAATGGTATCCCACAGATGTACTCCCAGGTGTCTGGAAGTCCGCTGCAGAGGGGACGTGGGCTGTTCCTGAAGTCACGGTGCGGGGATGATTTATCCGGCTGAAGACAGAGCTGAATTAAAACTCCTCCGCGCCTTCAAGTCGTTGGCTCCCTCATGTCTCCTCTCTCGGCACGGGAAGGAAGACTTCCTTGAGAAAGGATTAACTCCCCCTTTAAGGACCCTGGTGAGCCAGCACCCTCTGATCCATGCTGATTTCATACGGTGGTGATTACTGAGTGCCGGCGGATTAAATATTTATAGAAACGTGAAGAAGCTGCTAATGGTTGATTCAGCTTCAGAGGCAGGTGATGACAACATGCGCCTGTCTGCTAAGCACACAATGGGAGAGGAAGCAGAGGCGGGGACTTGGTGGCTGGAGATGCTAATGGGACCCCAAGGAGCTGGCACTCTTGGCTTAGTCAGGGAGCTGCCCCTGGCCCGTTGGTGGTCCAGCTCTTGAAGCTAATGCCCACCGAGAGAGGACAGTTCCTGCCATCGGACTGTGAGAGCCATCTCCCTGTCACTGGCCTCAGGAGGCAGAGTGGCCCCCTGTAGGCTCTGAAGCCATTCCTTCCTCCCCTGGTAGTGCAGGCTGAGCAGATTTACTGTTTCCTGCTATAGTTCAGGCATGGAAATAAAATGTGGGCTAAGGACTCAGCTCAGTTGGTAGAGTACATGGCTAGGATATGGGAAGCCTCGGGCTTGGGCCCCAGCAACTCACAAGATAGGGCATGGTTGCACACCCCTCTGATTCCCAGGCTTGGGAGGTAGAGGCAGGAGGATAAGGAGTTCCAGATTGTCCTCAGCTATATAGTGAGTTCCAGTCAGCCCTGGATTTATAAGACTTTGAGAGAGAGAGAGAGAGAGAGAGAGAGAGAGAGAGAGAGAGAGAGAATAAGAGGGAGGGAGGGAGAACAAAAGGAATAGAAAACAAAGAAGAGAACCAAACATGACTGCCCAAGTCCAAGGACGTGCAGCCAGGGCTGTCAGACAGAAGTCTAGAGCTTAACTCCAACCTTGCTTTCTGTTGGTCTCTGGACTCCCTGGAGAGAGGGCACAGAGTGAACCAGCTTTCTGGGGACATTTGTGCCAGTTCTTCACATATCCAGGTTGAAGCCTCTGGTGGACATTTGGAGCCTAAGAGCTACAACCTCTTTGTGCCCAGCTCAGCATCTCAGCAGCCCTGTCTGGATGAGTTGAAGCAGGTACTTAGCATCAATATGGACATTATATAAGGTAGAGCCACGACTGATGGGAATCAGGGGTCCTGATGGGTACCCTTACCCACTCTCTTCTACGCTTACCCAATCCTCCTCTGACCACCAAATGAAGCCCAGGTGGGAGCCAAAGACTTTGGCCTTGGATGGTCTGCTCCAAGCTCTTGATCTCTTCCATACACTCAAGATATCAGGTTGTTTATGTTTTATTTAAATGAAGTCATTTATTTCTATCTTATGTAAAAGGAGCCACAGAATAACCATGAAATTGATAGAAAATGTTGTCATAACTTGATGATTCAGTCTTATCACTTTTTGGAGGCTCAGGGTGTGTTGACTGCTGCCTCTGCTCGGACCCAGGGTCTGCCAGGCATTGTAGGGGTCAACAACCTCTGCTGTGGGGCAATGGTTAGTAGCCTGTCAATTGTATTTTAATAAAACGCTGATTGGCCAGTAGCCAGGCAGGAAGTATAAATGGGACAACCAGTCAGGAAGTACAGGCAGGTCAATGAGAACAGGAGAATTCTGGAAAGAGGAAATCTTGGTGTGCAGTCCTGATCCAGCCGTAGAGCAAGCAAGATGTGACTGCCTCGATGAGAAAGGTACCAAGCCACATGGCTAGCACAGACAAGAATAATGGGCTGATATAAGTTATAAGCATTAACAAGAAGCCTGAGCTAATAGGTCAATCAGTTGATAACTAATGTAGACCTCTGTGGGATTTCTTTGGGACTTAATGATTGCGGGAACCGGGCAGGACAGAAACCCGGACAACAAACCTTGTCCCCAGTAACACTTTGGGGATGTTGGGGAGTAGGCATCCAGCTTTCTCTGACACAAGCTGTGTGTCACGTTCCCCATGTGCTCCCCTAGAGCATCCCTCTGGCCCCTTCACTGTCTCCTAGAAAGTACCATGGTGGTGTCCAGGGTGTAAGACACAGCCTCGGGAGAGCTTTGGGTGCTGGGGGATGTTAAGGGAGAGGGGAGATGGCTTGAGTTTGGGACAAGTCCCATCTCTGTGGGCTGAGACTGTGGACCATGCTGTCCACTCTGCGCTGCTCAGACCCACGTAGGAACCCCCGCTTAATCATCTGCTCAGGTCTTTTCATGACAGACGCTACTCTTCTTTGCCACAGGATAGATAGCAGGGTGGAAACCACCCATTTAACCACCATATGATTTTTTAATTCCTCTCCTGGCACTTCTTGGGTACTACAAGACACAACCTCAATAGGCACAGGATCATCACAGTTACCTAAGCCTCAGAGGACTGGGCTGAGCAGAGAAAACACCCCTTGAGGGCTCAAGGACTGGAGCAATTTTTGACAGGCTTAGCCATTGGCATTGACAGTGGACCTGATGCACCCTGCCATTGCCATCATAAGCCAACATCTGCACCTGCCTCGCCCTGAGGAAAACAAACGGAGAGGTTTTGCTGCCTGTCAGCATCATTGACTTTGTATGGTCACTCATCTCATTAAGAGGGGTTTTCTGTACTGGATAGTGCTGGCTGTCTTACCCTAATTAAACCAAGGAACATAATGTGGGGATCACTGGCCTATGCAGTGTTCGGGGACATGGCTATAATCTGTTTTATTCTTGCCCTCTTAGAATATAGCCATTGGCTTTTGGTCATCACCCACGCTGTTTCTCTGAGAGCTGCTGAGTTTTCCTGTGGTGGAGTCCATTCATGTGAGATAAGACAGTCACGCAGTTAACTCCCCATGGACAGCCGCACTGCCTGCAAACTCAGAGGCAGAGATGAAAGAAAGGCAAAGTGTTTGGAATCAATGCAACCATTCGACATTAGCTCCTTCATAAACCCTTCAACAAACATCCTTATTGACACACTCAGGACTGTATTTCTACGGTCCTCTGAATCTAGTTGAGGTGGCTGTGAAGATGACCATCATCCTCACCCCTAACAAATGGTCACCATCGTTGGTGTGCACCTCAGTGCCGAAGTGGGATGAATGTCACCATAGACTTAGAATTAGTGCTGGGATGGTCACTGCCTCCACTGACCTCCAGGCGAACTGGGACCTTCTGCAGTGAGACTGGTTTCCTCGTGCATTCTTCATCCACCCACTCATTCACCCACTCACTGTGTTCCAGCTGCTTCTTTATTACTGCCAAAACGCCACCCAAAAGTAACCTGATGAGGAAAGGGTTCATCCGGCTTATAGGTCTCAGTCCATCCTGGAGAGCTGCCAAGGCGTGAACTCAGAGACAGACCTTGGAAGCAGGAGCAGAAGCGGAAGTCACCGCTTCTTACTGCTTACTGGCTTGCTCCCCGTGGCTTTCACAGTTTGTTTTCTTGTACCCCCCAGACCCCCTTCAGGGGGTGGGACATCACCCATAGTAGGCTGGGCCCTCCCACAGCAATCATGAATCAAGAAAATATCCAACAGTCAGAGCCACAGTCCAATCTGATGGGGGGGGGCAATTCCTCCTCAGTCGAGGTTTTCTCTTCCCAGAGTACTGACTAGTTTCATGTCAACTTGAAACAAGCTATAGTCGCATCTGAAAGAAAGGAACCTCAGCTGAAAAAAAAAATGCCTCTATGAGATCAGGCTGCAAGTTATCTTCTTAATTAGTAATTGATGGGAGAGGACCCAGGCAATTGTGGGCGGTGCCAATTGATGGTGGTCCGGGTTCTGTACAAAAGCAGACTGAGTAAGCTATGAGAAGCAAGACAGTAAGCAGCATCCCTCCATGGCCTCTGCATCAGCTCCTGTCTCCAGGTTCCTGCCCTGTTTGTGTTCCTATCCTGACTTCCTTCAGTGACGAACAGGGATGTGGAAGTATAAGCCAAATCAACCCTTTCCTCCCCACGTTGCTTTTGGACGCTGTGTTTCATCCCAGCAATCAAACATGTTTGCTGATGTGACAGGAACTAACTAGCTCAGTGGGTATTTCTTCCGTCCAGTTGCTATGTATGTGTGTGATGTATGTGCATCTATTCAGATACATGTATACCGTGTGTGTGTGTGCGCATGTGTGTGCGTGTGTGTATGTGTGTGTGCGTGTGTGTGTGTGTGTGTGTAGACTTGGGGGCCACCTCAGTGTCAGTTCTCATCCTCCAACAACTTAGACACAGGTTCTCTTTGTTGTTTGCCGCTCTGTGTGCCGCGCTACCTGGCCTGAGAGTTTCTCTGACTTCCATCTGGATGCACGAGCATCGGTCTGACTGACGTGTGCCGTGTCCAACTCCATATTGCTTCTCTTTATCCTCACCCCCAACCTTCTCCCAGTTCCCAGGTGGCTGTTTTCCAAGTGTCTTCTTGCTTTTCTCGACTGTGCCTTTCTTCCAGGCTCTTCTTTGAGTGACGAACAAGGAAAGATGGAGGAGTTTGCGGTCCTCTGCTGCTCAGAGCAGAGAGAGGATTCCGAGGCAGGGCCATAATTCACTTCCAGGGAGAGGGGACTTTCAGTCCAGCTGGGAGAAAACAGGCCACACTGGTCTTTTCTGCTGATGTGTGTGAATGAAGGAGCTGGTGAGGGGGTGAGCAAGTATGTGAAATTGTGAAGGGGTGAACATGTGTGTGAGCATGTATGTGAGCACATGAAGAGGTGGACATGTGTTGAGTATACAAAGGGTGAGCATATAAAGGGGTGAGCATGTGTGTGACCATGTGTGTGAGCACGTGAAGGGGCGAACGTGTCAGTATGTGCAGGTATTTGCGGGCTCCTGCTCAGGTGAGCCTGCCATCAGTTCCTTGACATGGGTCTGATGACATTGGTCCTGGGTTCCCGCTTCTGTCCCCAGCCTGAAGCCTCCCTCTGGGCGTCAGGGAGGAGAGATCAATGTCTTCACACATTGAATTATGCCAACAGCACACATTTCATTAATTTATGGAAATGTCAGGTTGCTTTAACTATTATCCTGAACTTCTGTCCTCCAATAAATGGCTTCATTTCCTTCCAAGGATAAAGCACTCCAGTATTTTCGGCTGACCAATTCAGCTCAGGGCGCCCTAATGCTTTCTTTCCTCAGAGGACGCATACTTCACAGGCTGACTCTGGGGTAATGACACCCAGGGCCCATTCCTAATGACTGTCACAGTCCTGGCCAAATGCATTCCATACATTAAGGGCAGTGCTGCTTGCCAAGCTGGGCGCGTCCTCTGGGGGATAAATGACCTTATCTCTAGAGCTTTCCCTGCTCGTGACCAGGGAAGAGATTTCTTTTGGCTTGTGCAGAGGCAGGCTGGAGAACGGCCCCTGACAGTGGCAGAATGATCTCAACCATTGTTGCTCTTAACACGACAAACACCAAAGAGAATGAGACTGAGATGGACTTAGCCATGGTTGGAACCCAGACAAACCCGTCGGGGGAGCAGCAGGGCCCCATGGCCATGGGCACAAACCTAAGGACGTCACATGCCCAGGCCGGTTTCTAGCCATAATAAGGTATTTTTTCAGAAGGGCACCTCCCCTTAAACTGAACAGCACTAGACCCTATAACAGCCAGGATCAGGTTCTGAACAGAGAGATGGTCAAGAGGGTTTAGTGCTGTGCACAGCACTGGGAGTTTGAGGGAGAAATACAGAGCAGACAGTGTCTAGTCTGTGGTGCCTCCAGGGTTCCAGGATTTCAGAGAGAGAGAGACAGAGACAGAGACAGACAGAGAGAGTGATGAATAAGAAAAGAAAAAGGGGAGAGGAGAGGAGACTGGGGAAGAGAGAGGAGAGAAAGGGAGAAGGGAAAGAGGAGAGGAAGGGCACAGAGTGGAGAAGAGGGGGCTATGAGAGAGAGGAAGACAGGGGTTAGACATTACCATGTAACAGGGTGGTGCTAGTGCACAAACCTTTAATCCCAGCTCTTGGGAGGCAGAGGCAGGCCGATCTCTTGAGTTTGAGGCCAACCTGGTCTACAAAATGAGTTCCTAGACAGCTACAGCGGTTACACAGAGAAACCCTGTCTTGAGAAGATAAGGAAGGAAGGGAGGGAGGGAAGAAAAGAAAAGAAATCCCCATGTAACCTGTTAGGTTCTGCTGTTTTGCCGGGTTGGTAAGGTTGGACCACAGGCTTTTGCCCACTTCACCACAACAGTCCCATGTTGTAGGAGCCGCTTGTTGGTTCCCGGCTGCTCAGCCCTGAAATAATGACACAGAAATCATATTATTTGCAATACCGTTTGGCCAATAACCTAAGTGTATTTCTGGCTGACTCATACCCATCTCTATTAATCTGTGTATCACGACATGGCTGTGGCTTACTGCCTAAAGTTACAGCGTCTGTCTCTGGCAGGAATACATGGCTTCTCTCTGACTCTGCCCTTCTTTTTCCTAGCATTCAGTTTAGTTTTCCCTGCCTACCTCTATTCTTTTGCCCTATCAGGCCAAGGCAGTTTTCTTTATTCATTAAATAATTGTATTCACAGCATACAGAGGGGAATCCAACATCAGTGAGGTCTGGGAAGCCTTCTGGAATCCTGCAGGGCCCACTCCAGAATGAGTCTCAGCGCCTACTGGTCATGGTCTGGGGCAGCACAGGACCTGGAAAGTCTTGAAACAATGCAGGTTCCTGAGCCTCATCTATGCCTGAGGGTCCACAGAGTTCTCAGCAACCCCTCCCTCACTGGTTGAGTTTAATTCAAGCTGGAGTGGGGGTAGGTGCATGTTGGGGAGGGAGGGAGGAAAGGAAGGAGGGAGGCTCTGTCCTGATCTGAGGTCAGGTGCTCCAGAGAGAATGACTGGTGAGCTGACCAAGGCAAAGGGAACCTCTTTCTTGCCATGGCTCGAGGCTGTGCAAATTACTGCAACAAACGAGATAAAGGTTAATTGGATGAAACACAAGGTTTGGAAGAAAAACACCAATTTTCACTGGATGCAGCAACACCTCTCCAGGCAATCACAACACCCCATAAACTACCTCAGGACAGTGCAAGGGTAGGGAATAAGCAGGGGTGGGATGGGAAAGGAGGGGAAGGGAGGACAGGGGAGAGGAGGGGAGGCAGGAATGGAGGTTGAAACTCTACTGACTTACAACTGAGTAACCAGAAATAGGAAGAAGACACAGCCAGTCAGGTCTTATCGAACCACACAGTTTTCCCTGGCCTTGAACTTGAACAGGAAGGTGGGTGGCCTGCCAGAGTCACAGGCTGGCATCCCTAGGTGGGAATAGACCCCGCCCGCACTATACTTGGGTTAGGTGTGATAGCCAATGTCCTCTTTGTCAGGGTTTCTTGCCTTGACCTTCACTCTGGAAAATCTCAGGTTGGAGCAGAATTGGAGATTGGATCCCTCCCCAACCCCGTGTGGGACCGAGGAGGAAACAGAGCCGAGGCTCTTTGGGAGCCGAAAGCCTCCTTCCCACCAAAGCCCTAATCACAGCCATTTGATTAGGAGTAGCTGTCCTAATATAATTAATAAATTAGTTCTCATTAAATATGACGAAAGAAGCGAGTCATCGGTAGTATGTTCTGGGAGGAAATGACACATAGTTTCACATAATAACATGTGGCACATTATTAGGGGAAGAACCTCACAACCATCATGGGGTCCAGCAATGGAAGAGCCCATTAGACAGGAAAAGACCTATAGAGCATGCTAGGCCCTGACAGAGGAGAGGTTTCCCCTTTGAAGCCTAGAGGAGCTACAGCTGAGGGTGAGGATATGGAGCTGGAGAGACAGCTCAGTGGTTGAAGAACACCAGCTGCTCTCCTAGCAGACCCAGGTTCAGTTCCCAGGACCCCATGGTTACTTTACAACCATAACTCCAGGTCCAGGGGCTCCAGTGTCCTCGTCTGGCTGCCAAGGGCACTAGGAATGCACACAATGCACAGATATGCAAGCATGCAGACACAAGTAACACATAAAATAAAGACGAATAAGTCTTCTTTAAATGAGTATGAGAGAGATAAAGGTAGATAGATAGATAGATAGATAGATAGATAGATAGATAGATAGATAGATGGGTGGATAGACAGACAGACAGACAGACAGACAGACAGACAGACAGTATGAACAGTGTCTGACCCCCAGTGTGGCTGGGAATGCAGGCTGGAGCCCACAAGCTCCATCAATGGTCTATCATCCATAGCCGGAATGAAGAGAAGAGCCATTGAGAGATCTCAGCTGAGCACACATGTGAATTGCTCTGCCCATCCTCGCTTAGAAAAGTAGAGAATCTGAGCTAGAAGCGCACACTGTGCCCTTGCAGAGGACACAAGTTTGATTCCCAGGTTGCTCACTACTGTAAATCCAGTTCCGAGGGACCCAGCATCCTCTTCTGGCCTCTGGAGGCACTGCGCTCATGTGCACACTATACACATAGTTAAAAATTATTAAAAAACGAGAAATCTTTTAAGACTGCTACATCCTGAAGAATAACAGATAAGCCACAAGCCGGGGTGCTCAGGAAATGCTGGGCTCTGAGTCCATCTCCGGCTGGAGGGACGTGCCATTGTAGGGAAACAATGCGCTCATTAAAGCTCACAGGCTCTTTAGCCGTTCATATTAAGATGATGACTCTCGGGACTGCGCACCCAGAATCTCAGTTTCCTCTAGCTCACCCCCATCCTTATCTGAGCTTGATAAAGTCACTCTGAATGTGACTTAGGATAGGGAACAATAATAGGAAATTATTTCCTCAGTCCGGGTAAATGAATACGGCCTATGAGAAGAACACCCTGGGTTATGTTTACTTGAGGAAATGAATCTCTTCCTGCACACACCTGTCTTCACAACCCTGTCAAAGAGAGCTTACTTTCTCCCCTGATTTCATCAAGCTTGGTGCCCACTCCTAACCTCCCACACTGGAAGGGGGTGGGTGGGGGAATGTCTTTCTTCATGGGCATCTATTTCAATTCCTTTTTGTCACTTGGAGAAAGAGCCAGATTCTTCAAGGCTGCATTCTGGAGCCTACAGCTCTGGGGCCCTCAGACCCCTGGGAGGTGCATAGGGAATGCCTGGGCTCTGAGTCCCAGGGCAGCGCCTGCCCTCTCGGGGCCACTGGACTCTGTCTAGGGCCCTTCAGTGCTATAACCACACTTGTGGACTGAGTTTGCAGCCTAGACTCTGCAAGGACACATGGCCCATGTCAACCCGGAAGGGAAGTCAAGGCACAGCCAGTGTAAGAACAGACCTCTCTCAAGCCATGGGGTAGGGAGATATATTTCCAGTTGTCTAGAATAGTATTTCCCGGTAGGTTCTGGGAGGGATGTAAGAGGAGGTTTGAGAAAGACATGAAGTCTAATGGTCCTTCAAGCAAGAGGTTTGTTTGCACCAATGCCCACAGCAGCATGGTGGGGGTCTGAAGTAAAGTGTCAACCTTCTGCCAGACAAAGCAAGGTGTCTCCTTTTTAAACTCCCTTAAGAGAGGGAGTGTGTGGTGCGATCAGGACGTGGAGGTCCCTTCACATCGCCACGTTAGGTGGACAAGACTCCATTTGCCCCGTGGTTTGTACTGAGGGGCAGGTGTCTGGGACATTCAGAGCACTGCCCCAGGACACTGGGCCGATTTAGCATGTGCCCTGGGAGACTTGGTATGCGGGGGAAGTGGGACTGGACTGGTTAACACACACACACACACACACACACACACACACACACAGTGAGATGTGATGTAATCAGGCTCCTCCAACCCCTGCATGGAAAGGCAGTGGGGCCCCGGTTTCTTCTTATCCCCCAGCTCCTGCTGTTTGGGTGATGTTTTTCTGGAAGGTTCTGCTTCTTTGCTTATGTGACAGGACACCAAGGTGGAGGAGAAGAAAGAGGAGGAGGGGAGAGAAGGAGGGGGAAAGGATAGAGAGGAGAGGAAGAAGTGGAGAAAGAGAAGGGAGAGGAAGAGAAGGAGGGGAGAAAGAGAAGGAGGGGGAAGAAGAGAGGAGGAGGACGAAGGCAGGGGTGGGGTGGGGAGAAAGAGTGTGAGAGCTGCGCAGGAGACAACAGACCACTGGGAACAACCGCAGCTCACACCCTTGCCTGGTGGGTTGAAGTCTGCTGTGCATTTCAGGTGAGAATTCTAGCATTGGAAGCAGGATGAGTTAGTACTGGTGACTCCCGACCTCTGCAGTTAAGGTTCAGGTTAACCAAGCCAGGGATTTAGGGATCCAAGAATGCTGAGGGGTGAGTGCTCTCTGCAGGGGTGCCCAGCTGACACACAGGCTTCTGTATTCTCCCCTCTCTTATTTGTGCACCGTCTCCTCACACAGTAACAAAGGCTCAGAGCTGCGGGGATGACCGCGTAAGTGCACCCTTATCTGAGTCAGTGTAAAGGAAACCAAAAAATCTGGTGGAAGAACCTACCCAAGGCTACCCAGAAAACCTCGGGTTGAGGAGCCACACCCCTCCCTCCCAGCACCGAAGACCTCCCAGGCACAGACTGGGCAGGGCTCCAGGGTTGTGGTGTGGAAGTGACTGCTTGCCCACAGGTGCCTGGGGAAATCCATCTGGGGCCACACACCTGCATCCTCTCTGAACAGGTGTGTGGGTCCCCTGCCTGGAAGATAACAGGACCGTCTTTCCCGCACCGCCTTTTGAGAAGCAAGGACACTGCACTATGAAGGCTCCGACTGTCCCTGTGAGTCTGGACTCAAAAGGCTGCTCTCCTCAGAGCTGATTTCCAGAAGATTCCTCCTGACTCATACCACACCTTCTCTCTAAAACCTACTTATGCAGGGCTCTGATTGTTTCTGGAATGTTCATTTGGGTCAACCCTACCACTCACCCCCAGACACACATAGCTTGTTTATAGACAGAATTATACTATAGAAAACATCTTCCTTGGCAACCGTAAGCCCTTTGATAATTTGTGCACAGTATCCTTCTGCAGGCACCAGGGAACACAGCCCATCCTCACCCTTCCTGGGAGGGCAACACAGGAAATAACGCTTTGAAGAATACTTTGTTCTGTCCTACAACAACTGTGAGCTCTCACCTGCTAAGTTAACCTACATTTCAACACCAGGGTGTGTGCGGTGCCCTTCTCACGCTGCATTCCTTCAGCATGTTTTTATGCCTCAGCTGATCCGACACAGTCTACCGGGTGGTGGTATTTCTCAGTGGGTATACTCAGCGATTAGGTGTGTTCCTGACATGGCTTCTCCTCCTGGGTCACTGAACTCTGCCAGACAGATCTGGCTAGGACTGGAGTGAGCCGCCATGGGGTCTGAAAACACCATAGCTTGGGGTCTTCAACAACAGACAGATACTGTCTTATAGTTCTGAGGGTGGGAGTCCATGCCAGCTCCTCCTGAGAACTCTCTTTGACCTGTGTCCTTACAGGGTCATCTCTCTGCACGTCTGTTTTCTTACTGGAATATTGGGCATATTAGACCATGACCCAACCAAATGATTACATTTCTAAAGACCCCACCTCCTAATTGAGTCATATTTGAGCATTCTGAGGTATTGAGGGTTAGAATTGTAAAAGATAACTATGAAAGCATCTCCCTCCATCTTATAACAGCCAGTTCCTGGGGTGGTCCTGTCCTGTCTTGCATATTATTACAGATGATGCCAATAAAAGACAAAGTAACAGGAGCCAGGCATATAACTCGGTGGTTGTTCATGCACTAGATGTTCAGCTCTTATAGGTAAACCATGGTGCTGGTGTCTGTAGACTAGCTGAGCCTGCCTTGACCTAAGGAAAGGCACACATTAGTAGATCAGGACTGTCTGAGCCAGAATCTAGACCCTGTGATACAGATGTGGTCTGAAGCCAGGAGAACAGGTGGGGTCTTCTGAGCTAGAATCCTGGCCACAAAGGGAGAAGAGGGTAGTGTTTTGGAAAAGGGGCAAAGAATTGCAGGGCGAGAATTGCGTGTTGGATATGTGTAGCTCCTGGTAGGAGAGAGAAACAACCAGGAGAGAAAAGGGCAGAGGGAGCCAGGTCTTAGGAGAGAGACACAAACGCAGCTGCTTTGGTGGCAGCTGGAAAGACGATGTGTGGACACAGGAGTTGTGTTTAAGACTAAGCATTCACACCTCACTTCTAAGTGGTGAGAAGTCGCTTGCTTAAAAACATCCAAGAGTGGGGCTAATTGGGGATTAAAGTCCTCGAGAAGGTGTAAGGAGAGAGAAAATAAAAGGCGAGAGTGTGGAGGGGGATTGGCTTCAGCTGTCTTCTCTTCTGATCAATGAAGAACAAGGAACGAAGGGATCAGAGGTGCCACACTTGCGCATCTAACCAACGACAGGAAGGGAGCGGTCCTTCATCACTGCTTTTACACTGTTTATTAGGGATGAAGGCTGTGACGAAGGTGGTGATGGTGAAGTGGGAAAAGATGGACAGGATGGAGAGAGCCAGGGATGTGAGGGGCTGATGGGATGGGGGTGGGTGGGTGTGGGAGGAGGTGAGGGGCTGATGGGATGGGGAAGTATGTAAGGGTTACAGCTCTGGAGGGAAAGGTATCCTGGCTATCAGAAGTCAGGCTACACCTGCAAGTGCCCCAGCTCTGTCTTGGGGGATTGTTTCCCGTAGGAATGTAGCAGGGCTGCTCCTCTCCCAGGGCGCCCGTACAGCTCAGCTCTTCTGCACTCTTTTCTGTTTTGCTTTTTTCAAGACAGGGTTTCTCTGTAGCTTTGGAGTCTGTTCTGGAACTAGCTCTTGTAGACCAGACTGACCTCAAACTTACAGAGATCTTCCTGCTTTTACCTCCTGAGTGCTGGGATTAACAGCATGCACCATGACTGCCTGTATCTCTCTCTTCTAAGGGAGCTTCCCTGCTAAGGGCTCTCCCCACCCCACAGAAACTTAGCAGATTTGCTCCTGCTCCTATAGAAGTTGTTACTTCTCTGCCACACTCCACTCCAGCGAAAGAATGTCATCGTCATCACCCAAACCTCATTCGAGAGTCTTACTGGGAGGGAGGAGTCCAGAAGGGTGGCAGCCTCTGCCATGGTGGGAAAATGCGGCTGCTGACCGCACAGGCTTATACAAGGCTTCTTATGGAAGGTTCTCCAGGATGAAGATTTTCAGGGTGGGAACTGGCCGTATTTCAACCCCTGAGCTTGGACAAACTTGTATTGGCTGGATTTTGTGGTCAGGGATTGATTGGTTTTTGTGCTGAGTTGGTTAGGGGCAAGTGTGTTTCTTTCATTGGCTCTGGTTTCAAGGTCAGGGTATGTTTCTTCGGCTAGCCCTTTTACCCTACCTATAATGTGGGTATGGGAGGAGGTGAGGGGGTTGGTGGGACAGGAAGTGAGTGTGGGAGGAGGTGAGGGGGCTGATGGGATAGGAAGTGAGTGTGGGAGGAGGTGAGGGGGCTGATGGGGTAGACAGGTTCCTGGGACTTAAGGCCAACCCGTCTAGCTGAACTGGTTAACCAACTGCAGGTTCAGTGCGAGACCCTGACTCAAAAAGAAATGAAAAGACAACTAAGGAGGGTGCCCAGCCATGACCCCTGACCTCCAATAGTGTACACGTAGGTGAATACACAGACACATGCACCCATGTACACGCACGTACACCACTCTGATCTGACACATGGGTTAGCTTTCTCATGTTTAACCTTGTTTTTAGAGATGTCAGTCGTGAGTGTGAACGTCTGTGATGGGCCGGGGAAGGATGGGCCCCAGAAGATCTTAACAGGTGGAGGTGTTTACAGGGGAAATGAGTCCCTAGGAAGATAAGTGGGTGTTTGGCGGAACGAGCCAGAGATAAGCGACTCCGTGATAATGCCTGCACAGGCCCGAGTGGCTTCTCTGTCTCCTTCAGGACCTTGCCAGCACCCTGAGAAGGAAACTGGTGTCGATGTAGTTTACAGCCCTCCTTCTGAGAATATGTCTACCCACACGGAGGTAGCAGCCTCAGTCCTCAGGTGCGGAGCTGCCTGCTCAGATAAGGGAAGCTGTGTCGGCTTGTCTCTGTGAACCATTAAAGGTGTGTGTGTGTGTGGGGGGGTTACCCAGCTTAAATAAGCCTTCACACTAAAAAAATAAAGACCCACTAACCTGGGTCAAAACTGCCCATAGCTGAAGGCCACCATATTAGCTCACCTCTCTTAGCATACTTCATTCATTTGTTGCTCATCCATCCACTCATTCATTCATTCATACATTCATTCAACAAAGGCTTACTGAAACCTAACTCCATATTAAACATTATTGTTCCTATTGGGACACATCAGGGAGAAAAGGGAGACAGCCATCCCCGCCCTCATGGGTCATCCATCCCAGCAAACATGGAGAGAAACATTTGAAATAGATACTTATCTAGAATGGACAGAAGGCAAAGTCTTTTGTACCTTTGTATCAAAGACATCCATCTTTTGGAAGGATGAGTGGATGCAAGCTGTCAGTCAAGCCTGTAACAATCTATCATGAACTTCTGAGAAACATCTTAGATATAAACTGTAACATCCCCTCCTTGCCCCCAAAGGCTCGTGTCCATCACATATTGCAGAGTGCAGTTAGTCTATCTCCAGGGTTACCAAACTTACCATTCCAAAAGTGCTCAGATAGACATGTCTCTTCTCTGAAATTCAATGCAAACTTTTCACTGTGGAGCCCTGAGAGAGAGAGAGAGAGAGAGAGAGAGAGAGAGAGAGAGAGAGAACCATAAAAACCTTGTGTACCTGTTCAGAGAATGGCATCCAATGAACAAGAATACATGTGTTGTGGGTGGGCAGATGGGTAGATGAATGTATATGTATGAATGGATGGACAGATGAACGGATGATGGATGGATGGATGGGTGGGTGGATGGGTAGATGGATGGATGGATTGATGGGTGGGTGTATGTATAGACAGGTGGGTAGATATTGTAAGGGTAAGTGGGCAAATGGGCGTTAGGTGTTTCTTTCACCATAGCAGTCAGGAATACTGCATATGAAATCCCTAGCCTCCTCTTTTGATTTAATTTAACGAGTAGACACACGTTTTAAACTTTCTAATATTTAAAGATTTTACTGAATGAATGCAAACCCTCGAGGACACTAGTTCTCTGTTCTATTCCTGCCTGCAAAGCATCTTCGTTCCCAAGTGAACAAACAGGTGCCAAGCAGGGCCGGTTCCTTCTGACCAGCCACACAGTCAATGCACAGTTGCTATCAGCAGACTAAATGAGAACACCACGCCAGGTCATCAGGCAGGCAGTGAAAATACCCCAGCAGGCTCGGGCTTCCTGCCGGTCCTGCGCCAGCAGTTGTGAATAGAGCACCAGGACAGGTTTTGGCTTGTAAAATGAGCACACAGGGAGCAGGATCCATGACTGCCCATGAAATCTAACAAATATGAGCACAAGCCTGGAGTGGCTGCTGCTACTGATAAGCCTGCTTTGAATAGAAAGTACCCAGCGTGGGATAACAATCCTCAGGGTGGCCTGTGCCCTGTGTTTGCTCCCTGCAAACCCCAGGAAAGCAAGCACAGCCCCGTGACTTTGCAGAACGGCCAGGGAACACAAGGGATGGTCTTAAGGCGATCGTCGTTATCTTGCGCCCTGAATTCCGACTTATGTATATTTCTATTGACTTGTGTTCGCCTCCTCTGCATGTCAAGATGATACCAACGAGCCTTCCGTTTGTAGGAAAAACTACGCTTCTGTACAGAACCGCATCGCCTGCAGCATGGCGTCCCAGGTTATCTGATGGCTCCAGCTGCATTCTCCCAGCTCTGTGGAAGCTCCCTGGGAATGGCAGGTCACTCACAGATATGCAAAGCCTGCTTTATACCGATTTCCTCCCACTTTGGCAAAACGAAACAAGAACAAAAGAGGTTCACCTTCATCTGCAATGTTCCTGTAAAGGAGCATCCAGCTGGTTCCTCAGATCACGGGAGCAGAGCAAATGTCTTGCTAGGTTCACTCTGGTATCTTCAGGATAGCCTTCACCCTGCCTTTTGCTGAGAAATCATTAAAAAAAAAAAACATACAACTATGTGTCAAACAGCAGTTATGTACCCAGACATAATTGTTTGCTCACTTTGACACAAGAGCTCTCTTAGTCTCTAAGTTCTACTAATCTTACTATCTTGATTTCCCCAGTACTGGGATTATAGGTGTGAGCCACCATGTCCAGACATATACTGCTTTTAAAGACTATTTTGCTATCAAGGAACGCTTTCATCATAAAAAAAAAAAGGAAATTCAGAGACATATGAAACAGAAAAAAGTTGCCTAGTGGGACTGTCTGTGGGGGTTGTCAGTTGTTAAACAAGGTTGGAAGACAGACACTGTGGGTGACATTGGTCCATGGGTTGGGCCATGGACGCTGTAAGAGTGGAGGAAGAAAGAAAGGAGCTAGGATCCGTGCCTGTGTTGAATGCGGCTGGCAGTACTGTTCTGTTTATCTCTGTCCACTATAATATAACACGGTCTACCTGATCGAGTCTCTGTTTCATGAGACTCGAGTCTGGCTTGACACCTTTGGCCTATCAATGTACAACCTGGTAAAGTCCAGCTTTAGGGGAGACCTGTATTCCTGCGCCATGAGTTTAGTAGACCCCTGCCGTTGACAGTTGCTGCACTCCAAGGTCTGATCAGGCTCCACTTTCTCCGGTGTGGGGACAGGTTACCCACATCTGCAATAAGAATCCTGTTAGACTGGTTTAGCTTCAGCTCTAAATTGGCCTGAATTTTCCTCTTGGTCATTTCCACCCCCTGATCCTCCTCTGTTCCTGGCCCAGGCTGTGTGCAGAGGGGAGCAATCTCTTACATACTGTAGCTCCCAGTGCAGGTTCCAAACCAGCCCGGAGATCCAGGTTCGCACCGGGATGAGCCTCTGGGTGTGTCTCTGAGAGACTGCCCCGACTACTATTGACGTGGGAAGACCCACAACTGGAGGCACCATTTTCAGTAATGAGGGCCTGGATTTACAAACGAAGAGAACAAGCCGAGAACTAACATTTGTCTCTCTGGTTTCTGACTATAGGTGCAATGTGACCAGCCGCCTCCCGCTCTTTCTGTCATCCCGTCCCTGCCGTGACAGGATGAAGGCTCAAACAATAAACCCAAACAAACCCTTTCTCCTCTAAGTTTCTTTCGTCAGGATAATTTATCCAGTAACAGGAGATTAAAAAACACATCTTCCTTACTGTCCTTTAACAAGAGCCATGAATTGCTATGTTTGGTTGGTGTTTTTTTGAAATCATTGTTTTGTTTTGTTTTCATGATACAGGGAAATAAATGGCTGTTGCAAAGAATAAATCCTTGTGTAGAACCGCGCACACACACACACACACACACACACACACACACACACACAGTGTCTACGGTGACCGTAACCCTGGTGCAGAAATCTCTGGGATCTATGTTGGTCATAAACCTGGTGTAGAATCCCCTTGTGGCTATGCTGATCATAACCCTGATGTGTTTCTATGCTGATCATAATCTTGGTGTAGAATCCTCTGGCGTCTATACTGATCATACCCCTGGTGTAGAAGCCCATGGTGTCTATGGTAACCATTACCCTGGTAGAGAATTCCCTGGTATCTAGGGTAACTCTAACCCTGGAGTCGAATCCCCTGGTATCTATGCTGAGAGTGTGATGCTGAGGTGGCTGACTCTTATCCTGACAGGATCTAGAATCACCATGGCAGCACATCTCTGGCCATGTCTATGAGGGATTGTGTAGGTATGGCTACCTGAGGTGGGAAGATCCACTCTGAGTATGGGGGGCACCACTCTATGGGCCAGCGCTTGACTACCAAGGAGACATGAAGTTGAGCATCAGTACTTGTCCCCTCCAGACTGCAGATCTGTGGGTACCACTGCTTCAAGCCCCTGCTGCCTTCACAGAAGGTACCGAAATCAATACCTCCTTCACTAGGTTCCCCTTGTCTTTCATCCAGGAGATAAGTAACGAGGGTAGAGGTTTGTGGGGTTGTCACCCCTTGGCAGCAGCCCACCAAGCAGGCTCAGTGACTGTGAATGCAGGAGTCAGTCATCTCTTTCCTTCCTCCTACTTCTTTATCCAGGGTACTGCATCAGGGGGACCTCCTCCTCACCCTCCTCACCCTCCCATCTCCGCCATCCATAGCATTCCTTCAGCACTCTGTGTCATGTTTCCTCACCACTTCCTTCAGAACCTCTGTTACTGTATTATTAGAAAGTCTTTGGCTCTATGAATTGCAGTACACCCACAAGAGAGCAGATGACAAAATGAACAGATAATTAAAAGATCAGCTATAACACGAATATTCACATACTCCTCCCACCAAGAGGTAGAACAGGGAACTGAGCCAGCTACCCCTCCTGATGTGCCTGGTGTCGTCTCAGCTCCTGGAGACGATTCCTTTTGATAGGAACATCCCCGGTGCCCTGCTTCTCATCTCTTGGTCTCTTTGATAGGTTCTGTTTGTTTGGCCATTTCATTTTATTTCTTTAAATATATTTTATTAGTTCTTTGAGGATTTCATACAGTGTATTTTGATTATTTGTTTTTTGGCCACACTCCCCAAATCCTCCCAGATCCACTGCCTTCCCTACTCACCTAACCTTGTGTCTTCTTTCTGTTTAAGTTTAGTTTATGCTGCCCATATGTTATTGGGTGTGTGGCCGTCTACTGAAGCACTCTTACAAAACTGACTTTTCCTCTCCTAATGGCTATCAGTTGCAAACAGTTCCTCAGCTAAGGGCTGGCACTTCATGCTCATGCAAACCACAAGAATCACTGGTGTAGATGGAAGTTTCTGCCCTGCCTGGATCTGCAGCCATTCAGTCCCAACAAAACACGTAAGGGCTTATTTTAATTGTGAACTTTTTGGCCTATTACTCAGGCTTATTACTAATTAGCTCTTACAACTTAAATTAATCCATAATTTGTATCTATGTTTAGCCACATGACTTGGTACCTTTTCTCAGTGCAGCATTTTCATCTTGCTTCCTCTGCATCTGGGTAGTGACGGCAGACTGAGCCTCTCCTCTTCCCAGAATTCTCCTGGTCTGGTCATTCCTCTTATACTTCCTGCCTGGCTACTGCCCAATCAACATTTTATTAAACTAATACAAGTGACAAATCTTTACAGGCTATAAGAGCATTATCCCACAGCACACTGTCCTGGCAAGACATGTACATCCATGCAATAGTGGCATGGACATCATGAAGTAACCAACCACTTTCTGGATTTCTGATTTAAGTCCCTCTCCATAAGATGAACCCATACCCATCACCTTATTGGGCTAAGAACCTGTGACTAGGTGGATCATAGACCCTAGAAGAGAACTATCACTATTATTCTACTAAATGGACAGAGCAGTAAAGACTCCTGATGACTTACTGTTATGCCCATACTTTTCTGTGTGTATGTGTATATATGCCGTATATATGCATATTCATGAACATGGGCTTGTGCTTATGTGCACATGTGTGGTCAAATGTCTTCATCAATCATTCCCCACTTTACTTAAGGGGTCAGGGTCTCTCATGTGAACTGTGGGCTCACTGATTCAAGTACCCTATCTAGTCATCTTGTCCTGGAGAACCCCTGTCTTTGTCTTCCTAGTGCTGGGATTGTTGGTGCCTACACACCTTTCTGATTTTCACATGGGTTCTGGATATGAGTTCTGTCTCTCAGTCCTTGTTTGGTTCTCTTTGAAATGCCTCGTGAGTATTTTAACACTATGTGGTTTTGCTCTTTGTGTGTACAACTTAAAATGCTTCATCTGAATTAAATTCTGTGACTTTTCTCTCTGAAATTGCTATATATTATACATTTGTATTATCATATGATGTTTATGTACTTATTTCTGTATATTTTTTATCTATGTATGGAGTTTGTATTTTAGATGTGTCTTTTATATTATTATTTTTGGTAAAACCCAAATTTCTGCTGGTTGCTAATGCTTTGTAAAAATACAGAACAATGGGGACAGAGACAGGCAGTCCTGAGAGAGCTTGATGACCATGAAATCTACATGAGCTTCCACACTCAGTGAGAAACCCTGTCTCAAGGCAATGTGGTGGTGAGCTATGGAGGAGGGCACCCAGTATTCAGCTCCATATGCAAACGCCCTTGTGCACACACATTTGTGTGTATAAACATCCACCTGTGTGTGTGTGTGTGTGCATGATGCACACACTCAGAAAAATACAAAATGAATTTTGTGCACAGGTTTTCACATTTGAGGATTTTCCTGGATCATTTTAGTAAATTAGGAGCTTGATTCGTGTCTTATTTTTAGTTTTAATTTCAGTTCTATCAGTTGATGATTTGACTCCCAGATTTGAGCCACCTCTTTCCCTTCCTGTTCTCCCTGCCAGGTGGAGACTGGTGGGAAATCCTGAGTTCCTCAGGCCTCACCTTGAGTGGAAACTTTGTGTCATCCCACCTCCCAGTCACAGCGAAAATTCCAGGCCAACCATCACTGCCATCTTGGGAGCAGCAAGTGACCCCATTCTGCCCTTTAGGAAGCCCCACCCCGGCCCTTACACAGTCTTCTGGGGTGGACAGTTCCAGAGCCAGGTCCTAACCTAATTTTAAGTGGATAGTTTCTGTCTTCTCTGTAGGGCATATACTATATAGTGTCCCTTCTCCCTTCCCTGGAGAGACATGAGCAGTTTTCCAACAACCTAAAGTACTCATTGAATTTCTTGAGATTCTGCACAGAGCAGGGTGGGGGTGGCTGACAGGATCATGTGTGACCCCAGAGCAGCCACAATGAAGGCATGAGCACAACCCCATAGATGAATACCACTTCTATCAACCTCTCCCAGCCTCTATAGCCCAGCACCTTCCAAGACCCCAGGCCAAGAGCAGTTCGTGCAGAATTTTATACAGATCTCTGGGGAAAGAGGATGGAACCTCATGTTAGAGTTCAGCGACCCTTCCCACCCCTTCCTTCTCAGAGGGAAGTCATCAGTCCCAGACCTGATGGCAGTGGCCTCTTACAGGCAGCCGTGGCTGACCACCGAGGGTGACTCTTTGGTCCAGAGTCCCTTGTTCTACAACAGATATGTGTTTGCCTCTTCTTCCCAGCTTCCCCATGTGTTTTTCTTTTTTCCTTTCTAAAGGATTTAAATCTGCCACTTCAAAAGTAAGACAGTGACCTGTGAGAGTCCATGTCCTCGTGGAGTGACCAAGGTCTCCCTTTCTTCTGGTTTGCTATGAAACAGCCGAACTGGTCTTAGGAGTAATTAGAAGTCTCCCCTTCCGTATCTGTTGGGATAATCTGTGCCTGAGATGAACCGCCTGAAGTGGTTTTGTGATGGTAAACCCCTCTGTGCTCCTGAGATACGCTCAGACATCCCTTCATCTGTTCATGTTCACAAAGTCCTGGATGAGGTCTGCTCACCGTGAGATCGTAAAGAGAAAGTGGGGACTGTAACATCTGTTCACCCATTAGCCTTGTCCAATCAGCTGTGGCTGTTTGCTCTTAGCAATATTTTAGTGATTTCTAAAATATGGAATTAATTAAAAAATTTTTAATATGAAAAAAATTCAAATATGAAAACTATAAAATATGAAAATACTTCTTGGATATTTGATCAGGGATTTTTAGGTGTATTTTTAGAGAGGATCCCTGCCTTGAACTGACAGAAATCCACCTGCCTCTGCCACTTGAATGCTGGGAAAGGCATGTGCCACTTTTTTTTCACTTTTAACTTATTTACATTTTTAATGTTGTAGAATAAATTTATTTGCTCTCTATATTTTAAAACTGTAAAAGTATACTTATTTTTTATTTATGCCTTTCTTCCCTTATAATAATAAATCTTGTCAAAAATTAATTTACTTTTATAAACTAAAGACTTGTGGTAGTTTGAACGTAATTGGCATAAGTTCATAGGGAGTGGCACTATTAGGATGTGTGGTCTTGTTGGTGTAGGTATGGCCTTGTTGGAGGAAGTGTGTTATTTTGGGGATGGGCTTTGAGGTCTCCTATGTTTAGCTGCACCCAGTGCCACAGTCCACTTCCTGTTGCCTGTTAATCAAGATTTGGAACTCTCAGCTCCATCTCCAGTACCATGTCTGTCTGCACAATTCCATGTTCCACCATGACAATAATGGGCTAAATCTTTGAATCCCTGAAACAGTAAGCCAGCCCAATTAAATGTTTTATTTGTAAGCATTGATATGGTCATGTTGTCTCTTCACAGCAATAGAAACCCTAACTAAGACAGGACTCAATTTTGGTATTTTTAGCATTGTCGAGTCATTCTATGGTGTGTGTGTGTGTGTGTGTGTGTGTGTGTGTTGTGTGTACACCAGTAGTGTGATGGAGTGTGTGTGCACGTGGGTGCAGGTACATATGGAGGCCACAGGTTTGTTGTGGAACATTACTTTAACTATGGAGAGGTGTGTTGCATTTATTTGTTTTGCATTTGTTTAACTAGGTAAAGATGTTACATTTGTTTATGCTTTATTTGTTTAATTATGTAAAGATACGTTGTTGTTTTAACTTATCTGCCTAAGGCACCTGATTGGTCTAATAAAAAGCTGAAAGGCCAATATCTAGGCAGTAGAGGGATAGGCGGGGCTGGAGGGTGAGAGAATAAGGAGGTAGAGAGAAGTGAGAGTGAGTGAGAAAGAGAGAGAGATGCCATGGGTTACTTAGTCAGGTAATTGCCAGGCAGCTGCCAGACAGCAGACATGGAGTGGATATACAGAGTGAAAGAAAGGGAAAAACAAAACAAAACAAAACAAAAACAAAAACAAACAAACAAACAAAAAACCCAAGGCAGAATATAGATAAAAAAAAAAACAGGTTAAATAAGTTCTAAGAGCTGGTGGAACAGCGTAAGATAAAGCCAACATTCATAACTACTGATAAGTCTCCATGTCATGATTTGGGGCTGGTGGTCTGAGAAAGCCTGATACACGTGTTAGCTCTGAGTTATCATTTCTCAGTTATTCTTCACTTTGTCTTTATATATGCCCTTTGCATTTATTTTCAATGTGTTTTACTTTAAATTGACAAGCAGCAGTTACATACATTAGGGGCGCAGTGTGACAGTGCAATGCGTGTGTGCACTGTGCACAGATCAGATCTGTCCCTACCACATCAGATGCATCCTTTCTTTGGATAATTTCCTCCCTCTTATTTTGAAACAGATTGATTTTATTTTTGAAGCAGGGTCTCACCCTAAACCTGTAACCCATTGATCAATTGTTCCTCAGTGATCCATGAGTTCCCTGCTCCCCAAGTGCTGGAGTCATGGAGTACACCCCACTTGTAATTTTTCGTGCATGGATTCTAGAATCCAAACTCAGGGTTTGTGCTCACACAACAGGTACTGTGTGTCCTGAGCCGTCTCTCAGCCCGAGTCTCTGTGTTTATTATCTGGCTCTAATTTCTTCTCTTGTGTCCATTACTATCTGACATTTGCTCCTGGCATATTTATTGGTATTCATTCTGGAGTTGAATCATTTCCTCCTTTACTGTCAACCTTTCTTGTCTTTCAGCTCCAGCAAGCAAAGCATCCTGAAACTGCTTCCGTGTGTACTTGTTCATCATTTAAGATATCTCTATTCTAATTTCCACTGTGGTTTACTCTGCTTATTTCATTTCCTGATATCCAGACATTAGTGGTTCTCATAGCTATGTGTAATATTCGATTTCCAACACTCATTTTATTTTGGCAGATACTTCAGCTAGTACCAATCCTTCATTATCTGTTGAGATGTGGAATCCCACTCCAAGCATCTGGAAATCTATAGTCTCTTAAACGTCATGTCCTACACACCCACTGGGCCTCTGGAATGTCTGTGGTCAGGACAGTGGGGTTCGTGACATAGTAGCATATGTACCATGGGGAGATGGAGCCGCCTAAGGCCTTCTGCAGAATCTACACACACCACACTGCTCACCTTCCATTGACCAAAACAAGTCATGTGGCTGTGCCTCAGGGAATTTGTCAGCTGCTCTTGTCTGTCATGTCCTTACTCATTTATTTCTAGGACCCCTCTGTAAGTGCTCAAGTCCTACAGAGAAACCGGATTTACCCTAAACTGGGCAGATAAAGGCAGGGGAACCTAAACTAGGCATATAAAGATAGGGGACTCATGAGGATTTTCCTCGTGCTCCTGAGTCTTTTCTTCTGCTGTCATGACAGGGAATGTCACACTATCCCTCTCTCCCTGGCACCCCAACCTTCCACCTCCCCTACTTTCTGTACTCTCAGTTCAAGAGAGTGGAAGTTCCTGCTGGGGACCATTGAGCTCTGTGTGAAAGAACTTGCAGCAAGGGTGTGGCCCCTGGACCTCTGGCTGTGGATGGGGAAGTCATGCAGGCAAAATGTTACCAGCCCTTTTCAGCCAATAGGTACATTTATTAATTTTTAATAAACTTGATTTATTTCCTCGTTGATCCAACCCACCGTCATTTGTTTTGCAAGGGAAGAAACTCCAACATTCTAGAAAGACGTTGGCTATCAAATTCAGCCCTGTGTGCTGCATAAGCTTCCTTCCAGTAAAGTGTTGCACTGGGACTCTCCTTGACACTTTAAACCAGTCTCTGTGGGCACACAAGCCTGGAGAGAGAGAGAGAGAGAGAGAGAGAGAGAGAGAGAGAGAGGTATTTGCAATGCAGTCTGCAAGACCATCTTCAGAAGTGAAACAACATATGGCCTTGTGAAGCGCTGGCCTGCAGAGAGCCCAGCGTGGGCTCTCCTGGGCAACATGGTGGCACTTAGTGGCCAACATGGCCAGTGTGTCTCTTCCACGTGGAAATATCTCTGTCAGGTTTGTCAGAGTTTTAACAATTATCTTGCAAGAAGAACTTGTCCGAGGAGGCCTCTCAATGCAGCTTCGTTAATTAAATGAAACTTCTCATGTTTGGGGTTTTCTCCTTGTTTGAGCCTCTACTGGAACTAATGGCTACTAATTACATGCAGTGTTTACAAGCGACACCTAGAGGCCCTGCCAGGCGGCACTGGAGAGCCCTTTAAGGAAGGAGGAGAAGAGGCTGCCAGAGAACCAGGGACAGGCACGGGCCTGCTTGCTGAGCTGAGCCTTCCCTCTCACTTGTTTGTTTGGAGAGCTGAGGTGTCAGGGATGAGGCAATTGTTGGCACTTGCTTTTCAGTTTCAAAGAGGACAAACAAACAACTCTTCTGACAGCTGGGAATGTGGAGGAACTACAGGGAACTCAGCCAGCGCGCTGGAGAGCAGGCTGCACTGAGATTCACAAAGAGATCCATCCCAGAAGGAGCCAGAGCAGGAAGGAAGCTACGGATGCTCAGTGTCAGGAGGGTGGCGCCCATCTCCAGCCCTGGCACACACAAACACTGATGGATAATTGTAATTAGCTTTCAGAATTTTTAATTATAGAAGCGATATAAATAATCACCTGGCCCATGCCACTAATGAGAGTCCTTGAGCTGAGATGCACCCGGAGGCTCCTGTTAGGTACCTTTGAAAGCAGAAACTTAATGAGGTTCCTGGAGGGGAGCGGGCTTTGGGAAGGAGCAAAATCTAGACACCGAAAACAGAGTCATTTAAAGAAGCAGCCAGTATCCATGCTAAGGGGACAGAGTCCACAAAAGGTAGCCAATATTCATGTTAGTTTAGCCAGTACCCTGGAACGGACATAAACAGTCAGACTTGGGTGCTTCGACTGTGTTTAGAAGTGTCCGCAGCTGTTGGAAATAAGATAATAACAAACTGGAGAAAACTAAGCAGTTTATTTGTTTGTTTAATTGATTGATTTTTATTGAGCTCTACATTTTTCTCTGCTCTCCTCCTTGCCTCTCCCCTCCCCTTTAACCCTCTCCCAAGGTCCCCATGCTCCCAATTTACTCAGGAGATCTTGTCTTTTTCTATTTCCCATAAAGATTAGATCCATGTATGTCTCTCTTAGGGTCCTCGTTGTTGTCCAGGTTCTCTGGGGTTGTGATTTGTAGGCTGTTTTTCTCTGCTTTATGTCTAAAAGCCAATTATGCGTGAGTACATATGATGTTTTCTAGCTCCATCCATTTGCCTGCAAATTTCAAGATGTCATTATTTTTTTTTCTACTGTGTAGTACTCTATTGTGTAAATGTACCACATTTGCCTTATCCACTCTTTGGTCAAGGGGCATTTAGATTGTTTCCAGATTCTGGCTATGACACACAATGCTGCTATGAACAGAGTTGAGCACATGTCCTTGTGGCATGATTGAGCATCCTTTGGGTATATACCCAAAAGTGGTATTGTTGGATCTTGAGAAAGGTTGTTTCCTAATTTTCTGAGAAACAACCACACTGACACCCAAAGGGGTTTTACTGGCTTGCATTCCCACCAGCAATGCAGGAGTGTTCTCTTTACTCCACATCCTCTCCAGCATGAGTTATCATTAGTGTTTTTGATCTTGGCCATTCTTACAGGTGTAAGATGCAATCTCAGAGTTGTTTTGATTTGCACTTCTCTGATGACTAAGGATTTTTAGCATTTACTTAAGTGTCTTTCACCCATTTTAGATTCCTCTGTTAAGAGTTCTCTGTTTTTGGTCTGTACCCAATTTTTTTCTTGGATTATTTGTTCTTTTGATGGACGGTCTCGAGTTTTTTGTTATACAAAGAGCAAGTAAGACATCTCTTTATAATCTCCTTAGCTTGTTGCCATGTAATGGAAAACTCTTTCTTTAAACCTTTGCTATTGACATGGTGTTTCTTATGAAATTCTGAGACCTTCAGCACACTTCCAATCAATAATCGATCAATTTCTGCATTACCTTGTGCTAGAAGATCTGGCAGACCTGTATGTGATTGGATGTGTGTTGTGTATATGGTACAAAGCCTATTCCTGGTTATATCTTGAAACTATATGAATAATGAAGTCAATTCTGTATCATCTGGTATGAATTCAGCAGTTTCAATATGCAAGACAATTCTTTCTGCATATTGCAGATAAGTAGCTATATTGAGAGGTTCTTTAAAATCCCTTAGTACCATGAGAATAGCATATAATTCTGCCTTTTGGACAGAATTATAAGGGCTTTGTTCCACCTTACTTAATTTTTCTGATTTTTAACCTGCCTTTTCTGATTTATTTGCATCAGTATGAAATGTATGAGCTCCAGTTATTGCTGCATCACATACGATTCGGGGAAGAATCCAAGTAGTTCTCTTTATGAGGTTAATTCTATCACTTTTAGAATAATTGCTATTAATCTCTCCCAAAAAATTAGCACAAGCTCTTTGCCAAGGTTCATTGTCTTCCCATAATTTTTTAATTTCATCATCAGTAAAAGGAGCTATAATCTCTGCTGGGTCTATACCTGCTATTTGACAAAGTCTCAGTTTTCCTTTTATAATTAATTCAGAGACTTTTCCCATGTAGTTTCTAATTTTTTACTTGGTTTATGTGGTAAAAAGATCCATTCTGAGATAATATCTTCCCTCTGCATTGAAATTCCTGCAGGGAAAATTCTGGAAGGCAATGTGACCAGAATACAATTAAGATTTGGATTCACATGTGCCCCCTGCTATTTCTCTTCAAGGACCATCAATTCTTTTTTCGCTTCAGCTGTTAATTCTCTGAGACTATTTAAGTTTTTGTCACCATCTAAGGTTTTGTTTAAATAAACTGTTAGGTCAGGTGTTATCCCAAGAGCCAACTGTAGACTGGAACTATCTCCTAACAATCTTTGAAAGTCATTAAGAGTCTGCAATCAGACTCTCTGGATTTGTGCCTTTTGTGTTCTAATTTTCTATGAACCTATTTTGTAACCTAGGTAACTGACAGAATCTCCTCTCTGTATTTTTTTTTCAGGAGAAATTTGTAATCCCCATTTAGGCAAACCTTTTTTTTTTTCTTTTTTTACTTCTTCAAACATTCTTTCTAAAGTATCTGCATTTGAGTCAGATATCAAAATGTCATCAATGTAATGGCAAATTATAGACTTATGAAATTGCTTGCATATTATTTCCAATGGCTTACTTACAAAGTATTGGCACGGGTTGGGACTATTGAGCATTCCCTATGGGAGGAATGTCCACTGGTATCTCCTATTAGACTGAGAATTCTTATAAGAAGGCACTGTGAAAGCAAATTTTTCTTGATCCTTTTCTTGTAAAGGTATAGTGAAGAAACAATTCTTTAAATCAATAACTATAAGAGGCCATCCTTTTGGTAATAAGGAAGGCAAAGGAATTCCAAACTTTAGAGGGCCCATAGGTTGGATAACCTTGTTGACAGCTCTTAGATCTGTCACCATTCTCCATTTTCCAGATTTCTTTTTTAACAACAAATACAGGAGAATTCCAAGGACTGATTGAGTCTTCAATATGGTGAGCATCTAATTGCTCCTGTACCAGCTAAAGTCTGCAATTTGTCTTCCATTAAAGGTCATTGTTTAACTCATATGGCTTTCTCAGTTAACCAATTTAAAGGCAAGGCTGTTAGTCCCTCTGAAGGTTTGCTTGTCGCTTTGTGCTCTTGTACAGCCTGAATGACTGGTGACCTTTTTTTGTATAATATTTTATAACACCCTTCCCAGAAACATGAGTTTTGGGGACTGCAGGAATGTTAACCTGGGCATTCCATTGCTGCAATAGGTCACAGCCCCATAAATTCTTGCAATATTAGCTACATACGGCCTCAGCCTTCCTTTCTGTCTTTCTGGCCCTATGCATTCAACCCACCTTGTGCTTTGTTTTACTTGAGATAGCTTCCAATTCCTATGAATTGAATACCTGCCTCTTGAAGAGGCCAATCTGGATGCCAAGATTCTGGAGTAATGATAGTCACATCTGCACCTGTGTCTAGTAATCCCTCAATTACAATGTCATTTATATGTACTCTTAGCTTTAGTCTTTGATCATTTGTAGAAGTTTGCCAAAATATATGTTTCCTATTTCCTATTGGAGTTTTTGACTCATCCTCCAGGTCTGTTCCATCATCCAGAACAGTATGTTTTTGTGTGTGTGTGTGTGTGTGTGTGTTGTTTTTTTTTTTTTTTCAGTAGGCACTGGATTATTTAATTTTCCTGGTGAGACATGTTCTCCAGAGTGACTGGTAATGACTCGTCCTTGTTTGACATTGGGGCTTGCAAGAGGTCCCCTAAGGAGTTTCCCAGTGGTATCAGGTTGCCTTTTCTGTCTATGGTCGACCTACATTCATTAGTCTAGTATCAGACTTTGCCACACCTCCTACATATAACAGAAGGCTGAGTTTATTTTTGCCATTCCTAGAGGAGACATTATTCCTAGGAATTCCTTGTCTACAGTCCCTTCTTAGATGTTCTGTTCTTCCACAATTAAAACATTTGGCATTTTGGTGTCTCCTCATACCACTGGAAATAGCTTCTCCTACTTAAGCTTCAGTACTATAGTCAAATGTTTCAACATTCATTGTATTCAAGATCTATTCATCTATGGGTGCTGATCTAACCTTTAAAGGCCTAAGGTTCTTCTTTCATTCTAAGTTGGCATTTTCAAAAGCCAAGGATTCAATTAGTACACATCTAACTTCAGGGTTTGTCACTCCTAATTGTATAGCCTTAGTTAATCTTTGTAAGAAGTCAGTAAAGGGTTTTCTCTGGCCCTGTTTAACCGTAATATATGTATCAGTCCTCTTTCCTGGTTGCTGAATCCTGTCCCAAGCATTTAAAGCTGCTTTACTACATAGGGACAAGGTGCGTTCATCTTTGCAAGCCTGTTCCTGAGGATCAGAGTAATGACCCTTGCAAAGAATTTGATATTGGGAAGTCTCAAATCCTTTTGCTTTCCCCTGTTGTACTAAAACTTTTGCCTCTTCTCTTTAATAACATTTCCAAAGCAGCAGAGGTCGATTTTCTAGGACTGGTGAGATTAAACGAAGCCAACTGTGCATGGGTAGCCTTAGTTCTTGAAGTCCACATTTTCACCATTTCCTGAAAAAAAAAAAAGAATGTAGCCCATAAGAGACTATCGCTTGTTTTTATTTCTTTTAGATTGCTCATGCATATTGGTTCCCATGCATAGTCTTTGACTACCTTGGGGTACTTTGTGCCAGGTGGTCTTTCTGAGGAAATTATTGGATATGCAGTTGAAACTCTGTGTAGTCATCCTGTGGTCTGGCACATACTGATGAGGCTAAATCCATTCCTTGTACCTTCCATCCCTGCTCATCAATTTCAATAAATTCCTTAATCTTTTCAAATGTTTTTACTACTGCCTTTTTAAAAGTCTGAATCTCCCATCCAATATTCTGTTCTAATGTCTTCACTGAGATTCCAACTTGTTTAATAAAGATAATGTCTCATCCTTGGACATATAATAACTTTTCAACAGATTCTGACAGATTCAACAGCACAAATTCTTTTAGATAATTTTTTCAAGTTATCTTTCTTTGTAGTATTAAACCATTTTTAATGAAATAATATTGAAAACAAAGCCAATTCCTAGAATCAAATAATAAGAAGAAAAATCATGTAAGTCTTGCACAATACCTTCCATAATATCAGCAAAAATAATTATTGAACTCCTGGATGTTATCAGTCATTTTTGTAGTTTTTCAAATTTTACCTGTCTTAAAGTAATTACAATAAATTGGGGTAGGTGTAATAATTGTTATCAGCCAGCAGGTGTTGCAGTTGTAGCCATGTGGCCAAGAGACCTAGCAACAGCGAACAGCACGTGTTGCTTACTTAGGTACTGAAATATATGCTTTGTTTAACAAATTAAGAACAGTTATTAAGGTGATCAAACAATTCTGAGAGTTGGGGCCCAGGATAAAGAGAAAACCCAAAGTTTTCCATCAGTGCGAGTTGTGAACTGTGTGCAACATGGGAATCGCAGACAGCAGTGTGTTGGCTGGTGTGTGGGTGGTGAGCCAAGGAGCACTGAGCATCAGTCTGCTGTGTCTGAGGGCTGGCTAAACCCATGGGCAGGAGAGTCAGTGCCCAATGTGCCACACGGCTCTGGACTGATACTAAAAATTATGGACTGGTCCCCAGGTTTGGGTGCCAGAAGATGGTGGGAGATACAAAATAATGCTACACTAGTTCAGAATTACATATAATAAGGGTTATTTATTTAGGGGAGACTTACAGATCATTGCCCTAGATCACAGTCATCTGCATGAATGGGAAACAGGAACAGAGTCTCACAGGCGGAAGTGAGAGCCTGAAGCAAGAGAACCAGCACAGGCTGTGTTTATAGTATAAGAGACCACGCCCACGTGGGCTGGTATCCTAAAGGCTATTGGCTAAAGGAGTAAAAGGAGCTCCCACAGCAGAGTAGGCCTCATACTGGGCAGAAACCATCATGATCTTCCTTCCATAGCTGAACTCCAGGCATACCCTGGTCTTTCTTCCCCAAAGCCCTGGGTTTCCCGTGTGCTGCACCGCTGTCCCCAAATATACCTGGTACATGTATGGCCCACCCTGTCTGGACCTCTGTGGAAAATTTTGTGTATACACCAGCTGCTTGGGTATTGATCTAAGACAGAACATTTTCCAACTCCCTCTCTGTTCACAACCACACAAGTGACAGCTGTGTAAAGCTGTTGAAAACAGCGGGCAATCTTCTCCTGACTCGGAAACCTTTATTTTCAACTTAGTTATAATTTCCTTGTACTTGATCTCTGTTATTGTTCACAAAGCATGAGTAGAAGCTGATGTCTTCTAAACTCCTTCCTGTAGTATAAGGCCAAAGACTTTTTTCCCTGCTCCTCAACACTTTCATCCTTTTTTTTCTGGTAGTAAAATAAACCTGTAGTTAACCTCGCAGTTCTGTTTCCAGCCTCTCTTGCAGCTAGGTGTGGGCATGTGACTAAATCCTAGCCAATGGGGAGAAGCACAAAAACTGTACAGTTAATTCTAGAGTGTGGGCTAGATGTAACTGGTATATCCTCTTATCTCTCCCCCTTCTCTAACTCCACTAGTTGATGGGTAGACCACAAGGACATCTCCACATGAAGAGATGACGGAGCAACAGAGCAGAGGGGCCTGGGTCCCTGATGACAGACAGCACAGTCATTCTGCCAGCCCAGGACAGCAATTTGAACTACAAAAAGAAAACAAAAAAAGTGAGTGATCCTGGTTAAGCTACTGACTTCTGTCTTGGGGTTTCATTACATTAGCTGAGCTAGAATCCTTTCTGCCAAAGCCTTGTTTACTACTGTGCTACTGCAAAAATTAACTGGGAGGGGATCACAGCAAGATTGCCATGGGCTTATTGCATGGGTTTGACCTTGTTATTTATATTAAACACAGAAAAAGCACAAATACGTTCTTAGTCAACTCAGCTCCTCAGAACCCTTTCACTCACTCAGTGCTATGCTTATTTCTTTATATGTGCATATATGCATCCCAGCTCGTGAGTAGAGGTCAGATGATAACTTGCAGGAGTTAGTCTCCTTTTACCAGGTGGATTCTGGGACTTGAACTCTGATTGACAGGCTTGAGGTGCAGCCACCTTGCCCTGGGAGCCATCTCACTGGCCCTTCACTATGTTTTCAGTAGTTACCAAGGGTGTCAGCAATCTGTCTCACTGACTTGCTAAAGTTTAATGTCACCAGTCCTTTTGATCCAGAGGACTTAGGAAAGCACCAGCTCCAGGGGCTCCTTTCCTTCCCAAACACTGCTGACTCTGTGTTCACTTTAGTCCCCTGTGGACCTGCCTGTCTCCACCTTACACCTCTTCCCTCTAAAGGGAGCCAAAGACAAACTAACTCCCAGTTCTCTGGAATTCTTTCATTCACGTCCATTTTTGACACCATCCTCCCTTCTCTCAGAGTTCTGGATCAGCAGCTGCCTTGCCTCTGCCCTTGGGGTGATGGTTCCCTTGTGTTGCCTTCTGTCTTTCTGCTGTGGCACTCAAGGCCAGGCTCACATTGACTGTTTTCAAGGACCTGTGTGTGTGTGTGTGTGTGTGTGTGTGTGTGTGTTGCATCAGCTCTGTCCCCACGTGTATGTGTATGTATGACGTCAGTTCTGTTGATCCTGCTGTGGATTCTTTCATCATCTAAACCATTCCAAAGGGAATTTCTCAGGACCTTGTCCTACTGCATGCTCCTTCCTTCTTGGCAATGTCACCTAAGACCTCAGTGTTGTCCTCTGCCATGTCCCCACCCCCATTTTATTTATTTTTTCCCCACTTTTCTTTTTTATTTTGTTTAAAGCGTTTTTGTTTTTTTACTTCATTTTACATTACAACCACAGTTCCCCCTCCTACTCCTTCTTCCCTCCCCTTCCCTCCCCCCCAGCCCTTTATCCATTCCTCCCAAAGGGTAAGGGTACCCCATAGGGAGTCAACAAAGCCTGGCTCCTAAAGTTGAGGCAAGACCAAGCCCTGCTTCCCTGCATTAAGGCTGAGCATGGCATCCCACCACAGGGAATGGGCACCAACAAGTTAGCTCATGCACCAAGGTAGATCCTGGTCCTACTTTCAGGGCCCCCTCAGATAAATCAGGCTATACAACTGTGTCCCACATGCAGAGGGTCTAGTTGAGTCCCTTGGAGGCTCCATTGCTGTAGGTCTAGAGTTCATGAGTTCCCACGAGCTTGGCTCGTAGATTTCCCATTCATGATCTTGACCTCCCTTGCTCATACATTCCCTCCTTTCCCACTTTTCTTTCTTTGTATTCAATTCTGAGTCTTTACATTCAGCGTTCCAAAGCTATAGTTATGATTTTCATTTGTGTTTAATCTATTATTAAATCAGTTCACTGAGTTTTTAATATTGATCACAAGAATTTTTAGTTTCTATTTATCTCTTTCTTAATGAGTTTTGTTTCATTGCCCAGCTACTTTATAGTCTTGTTGCATATGTGTGCGCTCTCTCTCCCCTTCTCTCCCCTTCCCTCCTTTTCCCTTTCTCCAGACTACTTCCTCTCTTGAGACGGTCTCATAATATAGCCAGGGCTGTCCCAGAGCTTTCTGTGTAGGACAGGCTGGCCTCAAACCCATAGGGATCCACCTGCCTCTGCCTCTCGAGCGCTAGGACAAAGTGCTGAACCTGAGGAGGCTGTCAAGGAACCCAGGCTCTGTCTGAGGAGGTTTGGACTTGAAGTTGGAATCTGAACTCTGGGCTGAGATCTGATTCTACCTCCAAGTACTTAGCATAAGAAGGGAGCTGCAATGTTAATCCATTGTTATTGGGTGAGTGGTCAGTGGGAGGGACCACTGGGCTCCCTCTGGTATCAACAGTGCTGTGAGATTGGAGGGAGTTGTGTCTCTGGTCTCTTATGACTTCTCAGTGCTGCCCAGCCTTTGGCCTACTGAGCCACCTCCTTGAATTGGTAGATGCCTGGTGGAGGGGTGTGTTATGGTTTCAGCCTCCCAGTGGTGGCAGGCACTTCCAGGTTCCAGGGCCATGCATGTGCAGACAAGCGCTCAGGCAAAGTACATAGCCGCCTAGGGTCCTTAAGCCCCAGTGTGACCTCACCTACGTATAACAGTTACGTAAGCCATTGTGCGCATGCGCTAGGCAGCCTTTAAAAGCTGCACGTGCCCAGTCCGCACTCTCTACTGCACTAACTTTCTCAGGCCTGCGTGAATAAACTATTAAGTGGATTCTGTTGTGTGTTTTGATGTGGTCAAACTGCTCTGGTTCTCAGAGGATGGAACTGGCATTCGGAGTGGAACTTCTGTGTGGTTTCAGGGTGCAAACCGTGGTGAAATTTCATACCCTCCCGTTCCCTTTTCAAGAATACACAGAGCATGACAAACATTATTTGTTTTTAACGAATCAAGGCCGTGATTGTTTTTTATGATGCCATTCAATTTTCATAATTACAGATATTCATGTTTATATCTTTACTTATTATTATTGATGCTTTTGGTCTGCCATCCATCTGCCGAGGAAATACTGAAAATGCCGTTTCTTTTACTCATTGAGCCGTGGTCATCATCCGCATCCTACAATCGTTGTTTAGATTGGCTGGGTCTCCAGGGGCAGGGTTGCTCATTAATCTCCAGATGATTATGAGAATGCTGGTGCCCAGTACAGGGCCTCTGCTTCCATCCCTTGGGTCCCCACAGGTGCTGGGATTGTCCTCGGTGTTCACATAAGGGGTGTGGAGCCTGATGAGGGGAGGGAGCACCCCAGATACTACACCTGGAGAAATCACACGAGCAGATGGCCCCTCTCATGGACACGGCACCAGGCACCATACAGTTGTTGGAGGAACACGGAGCTCAGTAGGAAGCACCGAGTCTTATTTTTAAAGGGTTAGTTTCTACACCCACCTGCTCATTGCTGTTGACTGAAATTCTAAGAGTTAATGCTTGCCCAGTGTGTCTG
This sequence comes from Alexandromys fortis, assembly GCF_014885135.2. NCBI lineage: Eukaryota > Metazoa > Chordata > Mammalia > Rodentia > Cricetidae > Alexandromys > Alexandromys fortis. The sequence goes on along the minus strand of NW_026067961.1, from coordinate 2,111,449 downwards.
CCTGGCACAAAGGGAAAATATTTGATGAGGGTGGAAGGTGCTCTTTTGATGGGCTTGTGCCTCAGCATCTGCCCCCCTTGCTCAGGGAGCTTTATTTTGTTCCCAGCATTGCTTACTTCCACATTGTTTTAGTATCACAATTGTTATGTTGATTGCGGTAAGAAATGGAAGCTGGGGACTTTTGTTCTCTTTCCTCTGTTTACCACATCTGCATACATATTACCCTATCTCTCTGTCTGGAAGGAAACCTCCCAGCTGCTGGAGCCTTCTAGCTGAAGGACAGGTTGAGGGCCTCAGTGAGGTGGCCAGAGCACCCTGGCTCTAGTCGGGGCCCTGGCAGTGACCGCTTCCCTTGTGAAGTTCACATTCTGGTTCCTAGGATTGGCCCTTGGGTCTAGGATGGCAGTTACTGGCTGCCGGAGTCACCACCTATTACTGGGGAGATTGGGGTCCCATCTGAGGGTTCTTGCTCTTATTAATGAAAGATCTAAAGACAGACTGAAAAGGAAAGTGGAGGACAATTTTTATTAAAGTTTAAGTGGAAAACCCGAGTGCAGACAAGCTGTAAATCTCAGCAGCTGCCTAGAAGTAAGGACTGAGGAAGGTGGGCAGACCCAACAGAACCTCTTTCGGGCTTGTAGGAACTATGGTATGGGTGGAAATTCTGGGAAAGAAGAGCACATTATCTCATTAAAGGGGTAATTATTCCACCCACCCCTTTAGCATGGCCTAAGATATGACTTCCTAAGGGTGGTCTCTTGACTGGAGGCTGACCTGCCTAACTGGATTAACTCTTAAAGGAGGAGGCGATGAATGTCATCATGTCTTCACTATTTATTGTGACAGCTGGGGGTGGGGCCGTCATCCCAGGCCGTCCAGATGATGTCTACGGCTGAGCATCAGTGAATCATACAGAGATAATGCACTGGGTTGGTGGGGGTACTGACAGGCAGGCACAATTTATCTTGGAGAAGCCCTGAGTCTGGTTGTCCATGGGTCTGGGGAAGCTTTGCTGATAAAGCAAAAAGAAAACACCAAAGGTCACAGCCTATGAGACGGGATGAAGAAGTGAATCATAGAAGAGAAATAAGAGAAGGTTTTCATGTTTTAAAATGAAGTAGCCTGGTTAGGATTGGCAAGCTACACTTAGGAGACTTCAGCAGACTGCCAAATTAAAAGGGTCTGTTACAGAAAGACATGTGTGTACACAGAAGTACTTGGTACATGCAGAGTCTGGCTATTATGTGTGAACACAGGATTAGAAATTTTGGCATGGTTGACAGACTGATCTGGGGGGTGCCATGGAGAGAGTAATTTGCAGTGTAAGTACAAACCACTGTTGGAAAGGCTCCATACCTGCCCTGGTATGGCATCAAGGATGGAAACATGGCTCAGAGAAGAGGCCAGTGGTAGCTTGGGGCCTGGGGTGTACACACAGGTTCTCAGGAAGAAGGGCTGGCATTGGGGCTGCACAGCAGCTGAGGCCTTTTCAGGGAAGTGTGGGAAGTGTAAGTTCACTGACTGACCTGGTGGCAGCAGGTTCTTCTGCTGGGTACCTTGTTGGCGTTGTTGAGAATGGAACAGGAGAGGATGGAGATCCTAGGCTGGAGATGCCCAGGACCACCTTATCATGATGCCCTACAGAATACTAGACCGAGAGAGAGAGAGAGAGAGAGAGAGAGAGAGAGAGAGAGAGAGAGAGAGAGAGCGCTTTTGGGATGTGGTCCTCAGAGGATGGAACTTCTGAGCCAATAGAGGCTGGGACTCAATGCTCACTGCTAAGAACCCAGGGTCCCATTCAGGATTTCCCCCAACCGGGGTATCCATTTCAAACCCTTAACTTCTTATACGCGGAGACTGCGCGTTCATTTCCTGACTGCTCAGGCTCAAATAATTACAATTAATTACAACATTGCTTGGCCAATAGCTCAGGCATATTTTTGTTTAACTCTTATATCTTAATTACCCATTTCTATTAATCTATGTATTGCTATGAGGCTGTGGCATGCCAGTAAAGATTCGGGTGGCCTCTGTCTTCGGCAGCTACATGGTGTCTCTCTGACTCTGCCTACTCTCTCCCTATATCTCTATTCAGATTTCCTACGTGGCTTTTTTCTGCCCTGCCATAGGCCGAAATAGCTTTATTTATCAGCCAATAAAGCAACACATATACAGAAGGACACCCCACATCAACTTCTGGGCGCTGTCACAGTAGTTTATGAGCATAATTATGTTTATCCTTTATTTGGCTAAAACTAATGAACCAACCACAAACAACTCAGCATTTTCTTCCCTGTTTAATAATGAATATTAATTAACCTGTCAGGGAAGGACTGGCACTTCTCACCAAATACAGCAGTGGCTCGGGCACACCCCGCGCCAAGGCCAGGGAGGGCTGCCTCCACTTCGGAAAGGGAAGTGTGTCCAGATGTTCTGAGAGCTGGCAGAGATGGAATGTGTCCTGAAGGACCTGACGGGAACTCGCATCTTTCCGCAGAATCACAGTCTTTCTGTCCAGCCCACAGCAGTTACTCTGTCAATACCTGTGCTTGGAAGACCTTCCTCCAGCTAAGACTGGGATCCCCGCCAGAGGCCACCACTGTGCCATGTTGGGGACATGCGGTGGCTTCTGCATTTCTGGTGGAGCTAGCACAGACATGGCAGGGTTCTTGCCTCCCAGGAGGGCTGGCATGTGTAATAAAGTATTTGATCCTGCACTAGGTCTGTGTTCATGGCCTGGGTACCAGGTTGGCTTCTCCGAGTCCTTTCCAGTTGGCATTTGTCAGAACCACGTGTCTCCCAAGAGAAGCAGGGCGCTCTCTGATAGGCCAAGAGAGAGCGAGAAACACATCCAGGTCCCAGGCCTGTGAGGATTTTCTTTTACTAAGCCTCGAGAAAACTCTTTAGCTACAGACGACAGCTCACAGGAAAACGGTAAGGCACGAATTTCATCTTATAAGACAGATTTTCCTTTTTAGGCAAGATGACTGTGGAGCTAACAAGACTGTGAGATGGGGATGACAAAGGAGAAAAGGCTGCTGCTCTGGTGAGGAGGGATGCGCCCCATCCTCCGCTAAGTTCAGTTACTTCTGCAGAGGGCCAGGTAGCCTCCTGCTGGGAGCACAGGCTCAGGATCCTAGGTGAGAACCCTGCTGAAGGGCAAGCGTGTGTTTCTAGGCAAAGGAAAATAAAGTCTGTGGAGCGTTGATGGTTTAGACCCGGGACAGCCTCCTTTTCCCCCTCCCGGCCCAGCTACGGTCTTCTTCCTTCCCTAGCAGTAGGTGAAAGAGGAAAGGAAGTAGAGGGATGGAAAAGGGAGGGACACAGAGACGGAGAGAGATGGGCAGAGAGCAGTCCAGAGTGAGGACATCAGTGCAGAGGTCAGAGGAAGCCCAGCCCACACATCCATCCTTCCGAATCCTGACATCATCTACAAGACTGGTACTCTGAATCTTCTTCAGTCTGGGTGGTTTCTGTTATTCCCACTGTAGTGGCATTTAGTTTGTATTTTAATAAATGAAGCTTGCCTGAATATCAGAGTAAAACAGACCCACTGGTCAGCCTTACAGACCAGGCACTGGTGACTCACACCTTTAATCTCAGTAGCCACACTAATTGCCATAGAAACCAGGTGGTGCGTGCCTTTAATCCCAGCCCTAGAGAGGAATATAAAGCAGGAGGAGACAGCTCTCAGTCACAGTCTAATTCTGAGATTCCTGGAGGCGGGATCACCATTTTGGATTGAGGTAGAGGTAAGAGCCAGTGGCTGGCTGTTTTACTTTTCTGACCTTCGGGTTGAACCCCATTTTCTCTCTCTGGGTTTTTATTGATTGTGCCTCACAACTGGGCGAGAAAAGACCACTGCTCCAGTTTTTGAGTCAAATTTGAAGTGAGCTGTTCAAACACTGGCCAGAAAGATGGACACCAGGATTCCCAGAGAATGATGCCAAATTCTGTCAGCCAGGTGCTTCCAAGGCAAACCCCACAAGGCAAAGGTCTCCTGTCGTTATCCAGTCAGGGGCAAGCATACGTCCTGAGGTCCCTCCTGCCTCTGCCCAACAAGTACATCCTGTGAAGTTTCAGCAGCCAACCTCGTACACGGAAGGGAAATGCGCGGCTTGTTGTCTTCCACGAACCACAGCCCCCAGCACTGCAGGAAGTTATCCGTCCTTGGGCAAGTGGGGCTCACAGGTTAGAGGCATTTCTGTTTTCTGGATCTTTTCAGCACAGCAATTAAAAGTTAAAACAGCGCCAGGCCTTACACTTGCTTAAAGGACTCAACCCAGCTGGCAGAAAGCCACTGTGCCCAGGTTAAGTACAAAGGATGAAGGCTAAAGTCATTAGTGGGCAGAGTTTCTGCATAAGCTAGCAGAGTCCACTGCGGAGGGGACCTCACTCAGCAATGGCCTGTGATGTGCATGTGGGATGCTTCACCACCAGCACTGGTACCCATCCTGGGGTCTATTGTGGTTCCAGGGTTGTAACTGATGGGCATTGACTGTCACCTTGATGGGAGTGCCTGGTATCTATCCTGGGGTCTCTTGTGGTCCCAGGGCTATAACTGAAGGTCATTATTGACTATCACCTTGATGGGAGTGTCTGGTATCTATCCTGGAGTCTCTTGTGGTCCCAGGGTTGTAACTGAAGGTCATTATTGACTGTTACCTTGATGGAAATGGGAAGCACCTCCGAAATTAGTGATGCACGTTGTGTTAGGTCCATGCTGGTGGCAATGTCCTAGACAGAGGACTCCGACTGGGTAAACAGAACGATTGTTATTGGGTAACAAAAGCCTAAAGTAAGGTTTCTCTTTATTAGGAAACTCCCTTACTCAGCTTCCAAGGTCAACGCTGGGGCAAGGATGTCTAGTTCTTCTTCAGTGTGAACAGTCTGTATCGGCTCGAAGATGCTGCCCTGTGGGCTGTCACCCCACCCGGCAGGCTGTCACTCAAAATCCACTTGATGTTTCATAACTTCGCTCCAAACCTCCCCACCAGACAGCTTGATTCTCAGTGACCTTTCCCCTACTCGTGGAGCAGCCCGGTTTGGTGGTTTCGCCATGTCCTCCTTACACCCTGCAGGATGCATCTGTGTGGAGCTTTCAGAGACTCAAGTAATTCTATCCCGAATGTGGGTGTGGTGATTCCATCCTGGGCCAGGCTGACCGGAGGGAATGAGAGGAGGAGGAGGAAGCCCACCAGGGCACGGTCTCTGTCTCCCCCTGTCCCCCCCCTTCCCTCATGACTATCTATCTCTATGCTCGTGGCTGCACTCCACCCTCCCCTCCCCACAGTGATGGACCATAACTGTGAGCCAGAATAATCCTTCCTCCTCTGCCTTGCGGTTTCGTTGCTATTTGCACACAGAGAGAAAGATTCTGATGAGCGCGAAACACTTCCTTTTCTTTCCATTGTAGCTGCTCTCTGAAGGCCTTTATAGGTCTCTGAATTTCTATTAAGAAATTGATTTATTTTGGCAATAATCTTTGAGTAGCACTCCATGTTAACTGCAAGGAGAGTGTAATGGAGGAAAATAATTGTCTTCCGTCTCCTTTAGCTGAGATCTTCTGGAACAGAGGTCAGGAGAGGCTGGGAAATACAGGGCGGAGTCTGGGTAGACCAGGAGTGAAGCGCAGGAACCAAAGATATTACACTGGAGGGGCCAGGGGTACCACAGGCTGAGAGCAGCCTCACACATTTAATGTATATGTTAGGATAGCTGGAAGAGGAGTCAAGGAGGTGGCCGCTCATCGTCCCAGCTCATTCTGTAAAGTGTTTGCTGTGCAAACACGAAGGCCTGAGGTTGGATTCCCCAGCTCAGATAGAAAGTGGTGTCTGTGGCAAGCTCCTGTGATCTTGGCACTGGGAGGGAGAGGGGAGGAGCCATGGAGCTCCCTGGCCAGTCATCAGCTCTGATGGGGGGGGGGGGGGGGGGGGGGGGGGGGGGGGGGGGGGGGGGGGGGGGGGGGGGGGGGGGGGGGGGGGGGGGGGGGGGGGGGGGAGAGAGAGAGAGAGAGAGAGAGAGAGAGAGAGAGAGAGAGAGATCTATGAAGCTCATTGGCTGGTCAGTTTAACCAAACCTGTGAGTTTCAGGTTCAGAAACCCTGCTTCAAAAAATAAGGTAGAGAATGATTGAGGAATGAATGCACTTGACCTTCTCCTCTGGCCATTGACACACACCACGCAAACACATATACACATTACCTAGAAGACAAGACCTTGAATGCTCTAACTTCATTATGCTGTTTGGATCAAACACCATATTTAGGGTAGAGAAGGCTTTGTACGGCTTATACATCCAGGCCACACTGCTCACCAGCAAGCAGGATTTTAAAGTCAACACCACGGAAGAAGGCTGCTTGTTGGCTTGCTCACCGGCTTGTGCTTAGCCAGCTTTCCTACACAGCTCAGGGTCATGTGCCCAGGGAATGGTGCCTCCCACAGTGAGCTCAACCCTCCTACACCAGTTAATAATCAAGTCAATACCCCACAGCCACTTCTACAGTGTAGCTGCCAAATGAAACAATTACCTAATTGGTTCTAGTGTAACAAAAACTTGTCGGAAACTAAGATAAAGAGCTAAAAAACTCAAGAAAGCAGAGGAATTTGCTCAATGTTTTCCAGATTCTCCAGCCTCTGGAAATTCCCCCAAATGCCTCCAGAGTCTCTTCCTGTCTTCTCTAGCCACTCTGCAAAGTCCTCCAAAAACTTTATGACTAATTACAGTCAGCCAATCGCTGACTCCAACCTAGGTTCAAGATTGATTTATCTGCACAGTGGATTGGCTGTACAGCCAAAGCTCCTGCCACACCATAGGGCTAGCTTATCTAGGCAATTTCTTAATTGAAATTTCTCCTCTCAGTTGGATGTAGGCTGTGTCATGTTTATAATTAAAGCTAAGTAGGTCAGTCCAAAACACATAATAAATGACAGTTATTTGAAGGGATGGAAATGATGTTTATCTTGATTTTGATATACATGTATCAAAATATTGTGTGGCACCTGATAAACACACACATTAATATGTGTCAATTAAAGATAAAAGTTTAAAAGCCCATGAAGATATGGAATAGTGTTCCGAGATGCCATGAAAATAAGATCAGGAGGAAAATGAGCAGATTTTAATGATGTAGGTGTGTATTGTGGGATACAATCCTGAAAGATAGTAGGGTTGTAGAAGGGACCGAAGGAGTTGTCTAAACTTCAGGCTGAAATTGTCCCTCTGTGAATTAAACAAGGGATCTCACAGGAAGGGCTATCAAGGAAGGGCGCCTCAGACCTGAGGAAGCCTTGTCCTAAAGGCTTGATGAGCTCTCCAGTGGCTTGGTCAACCTCCTCTTCCTGGTGGACAGGAAGGATCCATTCCTTGTGGGAATACATTTCTCTTCCAGTCCTCATGGCGTTAGCTATGAGCTGAGGTGCTTTGCTTCGATCAAAACCAGCACTCTTTGTTGAGAGTTTGAGGGGCGGCAGGAAAGATCTGTGCTTGCTGAGGTTTCTTCCTCACCCCATGGATTCTCGGCTTCTCTACAGGAGTTGGGTGAAGCAGAGCGTTGGAGAAAGCCCACTGCTTCCTTGGGCTGGGTGAGGCGCTGTTGTTGGGGTGTGTGAGATTCCACAGATTCCTGGGTTCATTCCCTGGGCCCAGGATGATGGTGCTGCTTTTGAAGATGGGGGAAACTTTCGGAAGAGGGGTCTAGGTAGAGTAGGTGGGTCGCCAAGGCCAAGCATTAGAGGGCCATACCCAGCACCCACGCTTTCTCTGCTGCTCACCTTGGCCAACGTGAGTTAAATGACTCTACTCCACTGAGCCCTCTCGCCCTGATGGGCAGAACCTCTGATGCTGTGGGCTAAAGCGATCTATCTCCCTTTCCACTGCTTCCCTCAGGTGTTTTCTCATAGTGAGGAGAACTCACTAGAACAATCGCACTGGTCCCATGTGAGAGTAGTGATGGGTGGCTTGAATAGCAGGAATTTATTCTCCCAGAGTTCCAGAGGCCAGAAACTGAAGATGAAGGTGTGAACTGGAGGCTCCATCTGGGGGTGTGAGGGGACACTGTGCTGGATAGTTTTATGTCGACTTAACTCAAACTAGAGTCATCTGGAAGGAGGACTGCTCGACTGAGAAAAAGCCTTCACAAGATCCACGTGTAGAGCATTTCCTTAGTTAGTGATTGATGGGGGAAGGCCCAGCCCATTGTGGGTGGTGCCAGCACTGAGCAAGTGGTCCCGGGTTCTATAAGAAAGCAAACTGGGCAAGCCTTGTGGAGCAAGCCAGGAAGCAGCATACCTCCATGGCCTCCGCATCAGCTCCTGCCTTCTGATTCCTGCCCTGCTGGAGTTCCTATCCTGGCTTCCCTCAGTGATGAACAAGGCTGTGGAAATATGAGCCTGATAAACAAGCCATTTCCTCCCCAACTTGCTTTTGGTCATGGTGTTTCATCACAGCAACAGAAACCCCAACTAAGAGACACCAATTCCAGTCTCTCTCTCTAGGCTCTGGTGTTTGCTGCAAACATGGTGTTTTCTTTTGTGTTTCCTGGCTTAGTGAAGGCTCATGTGACTCCATCTTGTTTTTAAACATTATGTGTGAGAGACTGTGTATTTGTATCTCTTATATGATGTGCATGTGTGTAAACATGTGTGTATGAGATATGCATGTTCATGTGAGCATGGGCATGTACTTGCCATCGCATACATGTGAAGGACAGAGGACAGCTTTGAGTTTTTGTCCTGATCTCCCACCTTGTTTGAAGTGGAGTCTGTTGACTTTGGGCATTCTCCTATCTCCAGCTCCCATCTCATGTAGGAATGCTGGCTTGTGGAAGTACCTGCTATGCTTGGGTTCAGGGATCTGAACTCAGGTCCTCACTCTCGTGTGGCAAGTGCTTTGGCCACTGAAGCCAACCCCAGCCTTCTGCTCCGATCTTCTCATGGTTCTCTCTCTGCCTCCCTCATATGATAGCCCCTCTGTACATGTCTGCATGTGTCTGGATTTACCGCTTCTGTTAGGACCAGTCCTACTGGGTTGGGCCGCACTCCTATTTGACATGGTATGTCTATAAACTCCCTGATTTTGAAGAAGGTCATATTCTGAGGTGATGCTCCTTTCAGGCTTTTGTTTTTGGTTTTTTTTTGTTTGTTTGTTTTTTGTTTTCTCTTTTATTTGGGGTAGACAATTCATTTCAAATCAAGTTTAGATGAGAGACAACAGCCCACACAACTTTACTTCTCAAGAAGGAGATGGAGGTCCAGGGGGAAGGCCAGCATGATTCCTTCCTGAACACTCTTGAGTGGTGACCCCCGGCTCCATCTCCTGTCTCGTCAGTGGCCATGAGAGACCCCTCCCAACCGCCTGGGTTGAATTCTTCAGAGGGAAGAGCATCAGCTGGGAAGATCAGGGCGGCAGCTGGTGGAGCCTGCCTTGCCCTGTGTGGCATGGTGTTTCTCTCCCTGTTGTAAGTTCAAGAGAACCAGGGCCCCTGCCCATGTTCTGCCATTTTGCCAAGGGAATTGCAGGTTTTGCATAGCGTGGTGGGGAAGCATCCAAAAGCAATAATTATAATCACAACGCCTTCACACTGGCTCCTCTGACAGTAAATGGACCATGACCGATGTGTTTCTGGAGAGCATCTCCGCACGTCTTCCTTGGTGGCGCTCATGTATAATGATGCTATGTCCCAATTGAATGCAGCAGATTGGGTGCAGTGGAGCAAGCCTGGGGCAGCTAAGGTGCCATTACAGGCTGGGAAGGGAGCGATGCCTCGGGAAGAGCAAATAGGACAGAGATGGGGAGGAGGCTAGAGGTGACTGGAAGTGACGTGTCTCGTCCTTGGAAAGGTGAGTGGGGGCCGTGGCATTGATACAGAGGCTTCGGGTGGAGCAGAGTCTGCTCTGAGAATCTCTCCTGAGTCTGTGTGTGCATGTGTGTGCACACTCATGTGGAGGTCAGATGTCAGTTTGGGTGTCTTCCTCAGTCATTCCCCACGTTAGATTTTTAGACAGTGCATCACTGTTCCTAAAATCTCGCTGGTTTGACGAGGCTGTCTGCTCAGGGAGGCTCAGAAATTCACTGATCTCAGCCTACACCCTGAGATTACAGAGCTGATTCTGGGAATCGAACTCCGGTCCTTACGCTTGCAGGGCAGTTTACGGACTGCGTTTGCATCCCAAGTCTCCCCCAAGTCCTGAATCTCTGTGTGCAGTGACCACAACAGCATGGGAGGACAGTGCTGCTAGGGGACGGTGTATGGAGATCTCACTATAGATCAGATGCTCCTTGTCTTGATCTGCACAGACATCTCGTTTTTTTTTGTTTTTTTTTTTTTGTTTTTTTTTTTTGTTGTTGTTGTTGTTACTGGAAATGTAGAGCTCTCTCTCGTTCTCTCTCTCACTCTCTCTCTCTCGCTCTCAAACATTTGGGATTCAAGGTAATAACAATGAAGAGATAGGTAAAATGCCCATTGTGTGGATAAGTGAAGTAGGTTTTCTGTTCGGAATCGGTGTTGATAGGATGGGGATCTATCTATGCCTGGGGAACAAACCAGCCATCGTACACTGGAAATTTGGGCACAGTGTGTGTGCCGCTTCAGGGGCTGGGGACATAAAGGTCTTTAAGGTGCGCAGGAATTACCTCTCTAATCTCTGTGACCTGAGAGGACAAGGCCACTGTGGTCACCCCACCATGGCAGAAAGGCAGAGTGGTGGCCGTGACTCTGGGCTGTGACAGAAGGGGCCTGAGGCTGCTAAGGAAACAGAGATGGGACAGGAAGTGGGGCCAGGGTTTAACCCTCCAGGTCCACCTTTGCACTCTGCTTCTCCCAGCTGAGCTCCATCTCCTCGCCACAGCCTTCCAGAACAGCATTCCCAAGTGGGGCCCAAGGGTTGAAACACACGAGTTTGTGGGGGACATTTCATATTCAACTGTAAGAGCACACAATGATGACGTGGAGGGCAAAGCCCTGCCCTGAGATTCTAGAGGCCACTACAACAGCAACAACAACAACAACACACACACACACACACACACACACACAAATCACATTTACTGCATAGTCTCTTGGGGTTTACAAATAACCTCATGACTTCCTTAAACAAGGTGGGATGTTGGAGCCTCAGATCAGTGTTCCCTGTCCCTCATCACTCTTCTATATGCATGGGATTTCAGTGTAAATCCTGGAAGCGAATGTTCAGAATTGATTGGCATCTTGGTATGTAAAGGGACACGGCCGTATGCTTCGAACGTGCATGGCTAATGTCCTGTCGCTGTAAATTAGGGCCCAGATTGCTCCAGGAATATTGATGTGCCATGAATTCTGGAATTGACAGAGAGAACTGGAGGTGATTTTTACACAGACGGGGAAAGCTTGATGAGAAAATCTGAGACCTCCTTTTCTATATCCCTTGCATCTCTGGGCAAGTGAGGGTGATGGGTTTCTAGCCTCGAGGTTTAGTATGCACATGGACCCCAGGGCCTGACTCCTGGGTTCCCGGAGCCTTGAGTGTGTGCTCATGTCTGGGGTCTTGCCCTGGCCTGAAAGCATTCATCTCTGAATTTTCACTGCCCACGGGTAAGTTTCAGAACATTAAGGCCATAAAGAGACTTCATGCCAACATAACACAAACACATGCCAAAGATTTTATCCAACTCATTAATTACCAAGGAACCAAGAAGGTGGGAAAGCAGACCGGAGCGGCAGTAGCAGAATAGAACTTCCACAGAGCAGCAAGAAGGGAAAAACAAAACAATTAGTTGGTGTGCTAGGGGAGAGCAGGACCATTACCCTTGGGTTAGAGAGACTCAGAAATCCATGGGACCATTACTCTTGGGTTAGAGAGACTCAGGAATCTACGGAACCATTACCCATGGGTTAGAGAGACTCAGAAATCCATGGGACCATTACCCTTGGGTTAGAGAGACTCAGGAATCTACGGAACCATTACCCTTGGGTTAGAGAGACTCAGGAATCTACGGAACCATTACCCTTGGGTTAGAGAGACTCAGAAATCCACAGAGGAACCCTTACCTTCACAGTGACTAAGCGAGCTCCACCCAGCAGATTCTCCCATGAACCGAGTGCTCCCTATGAGTGTGAGGGAGCTTGGTCTCCACTGGCACAGGAGTAGATGAAGCTCTAGAATGAGAGGCGCTAACTGGATACCTCCATCTGCAGCTTCATGCCACAAAGCTGGTGTTGACGGATAGCTATCTGCAACAGTCATTCAGAGACAGCATGGAACTTTGTCTACTACAGAGGCATTCTCAAGCACCTGTGGGTCTACCATCCTCAGCCTAGAGAACCACGATAAGCTCAAAATATACTTCTACCCACTTAGTTCTGTCCTGGGTGGACAGAGGAGCCTTCCTGGACATCAGGTAAATGACCGTGTTTCCCTGGGCTGTCAAATCGAAGCTCTGCCTGAGTTGGCCACAGGAATGTTTAGGAAGCTGGGCTGGTGGCCAGCCATGGACTCCAAGCATCTGCCTTCCTGGTAGGGTGCTGATTGGAGCCTCTTTCAGGGTAGAGCGGGTGTCTTAGCTTTTCCCTTCTTTGGGGAGTGTCCGTAGACCTTATGTCAGATTCTGTCTGGTAGAGTTGCACACACGAGTGAGAAAATCAGACAAGGCTCTTGTCCTTAAAGATTCCACTTCCACCAGTGGGCCTGGGACCAAGTGTGACAGAGAAATCTGTGCCGACATGGCGACCATACTTGTCTTCATGCATGGGAACCTTCTCTACTGTGCTCTCGAGTTCTGAGGAACGACTCAAGGCAGAGACCAATTTAGGGTTGTTTTTATAGTCATTGGTTGTTAGCGGGATTAATTATTTTCACCTTTCATTCCCCCGACCGTACTCTATCCAACGAGAAGCAAGACGTTCACCTTAGTGTTCTGTTTGTCGTGTGCCGAAGAAGCCAAATGCGGACGGTGGACTGCATCTTCTCACAGACCTTGCCAGGAAGGAGTGTGGAGAAAAGTTAAGCATGTCACCTACTTTGGCCTGCCAGTCCCTGGCGTCCAGCGACAGGTCCATCTGTGATGGAAGATGTGCAGCTTAGATAGCAAACCTTTTCTAGGTAGAGTGACTGTTCTCAAGGGCCGCATCTGCTATGAAATAACATGTTCAGACAAGTTAGTCCAGTGCACTGGCTGGTGTAGGAGAGAAGTGGACACAGGAACACCTCTGCGGGTGGAAAGATGGCTCAGCAGGTAAGGACACTGCCATCAAGACTGATGGCTGAGTCTGATCCCTGGAGTCCACATGATGAAAAGAGAATTGCCTCCTGAAGATTGTTCCTCACACCTGCACACACCGACACAGACAGACAGACAGACAGACACACAGACAGACAGACAGACAGACAGACAGACACACACACACACTCTGTGGTGGCTTGAATAAGTATGGCCCCCATAGACTCGTATGTTTGAACGTTTGGCCCATAGGAAACGTCACTATGTGGAGGTGTGAGGTGTGGCCTTGTTGGAGTAGGTGTGGCCTTGATGGAGTAGGTGTGGCCTTGATGGAGGAAGTGGTCACTGAGGAGGTGGGCTTTGAGGTCTCCAGCCATGCCCAGCATGATAATTGCTTCTGCTGCCTGTGGATCAAGATGTAGAACCTTCAGCTTCTTCTCCAGCACCATAACTGCCTCAAGCTTCCATGTCCCACCATGGAGATAATGACCAAACCTCTGAAATGGTAAGTCACCCAATCAAGCGTTTTCTTTGGAAGAGTTGCTGTGGTCATGGTGTCTCTTCACAACAAGAGAAACTTTAACTAAGACACATACACACACATACATACACACAGACATACACATATGCACACACACAGGTTGAGTTGGAGGAAAATGGGGGTTGTGGTGGTCATAATACATTATATACATGTATGAAATTCTTGAAGAATTAAAAAAGCAAAACCCTGTATTCTTATTTTCTTGATAGCTACACAGACGTCTACACAAGTGAGCTCCCCTTCCCGCCTACAGGAAGGACAAAGGCTAAGTGTGGAGGATAGCCCTGACCTCCGGGGGCTGGAGGACAGTGTCAAGGCATTCTACTGAGCAAGGCTCACTCACCAGCCTCCTTGACTTCCCTCCACCGTCAGCCACCCCTGGAGACCGGGAATCTGCCCCCCCCCCCCAGCTCATCTGTTCCCGGTGCAAACCAAGCCCTGAGCCACATGTTTTACAACTTTCTCTGGGTGTGGCTCCCATGTTTGTGTAGAATGTACAAGGCAGTAGGACCTGTTTGTTTACCTTTTAGTGCTTTGTCTTTTATCACAGGATCTCGGGCAGGGACTGGAGGTAGATGGTAGGAGAGAATTCCTATTTTCTCCCTGACGCTGAGAGCACATACGCCTTCCCGAGTACACTGCTGACTGTGCAGTAGCAAGAAGACCTCCCAAGAGGTGTTACAGAAGAGAACACAGGCTTTGAAACAGTGTGCGGGGGTGGGGTGGGGGTGCTTGTCATTCTTCTAGTCTCAGGTGAGGAGAGAGCCATCTGCAATTGTTTATTGACTTACTCATTTCTAAAACTTTGACACTGCACATCTTACTCCATGTTACTGTGACAGAATGCTGGACTGAAGCAACTTATGGGAGAAAGGGTTTATCCTGGCTTGAGCGGCGCCTGTCCACCATCGGAGGGGAGGCTTGCATCAGGGTTTATCCTGGCTTGAGCAGCTCCTGTCCACCATTGCAGGGGAGGCATGCAGCAGGGTTTATCCTGGCTTGAGCAGTTCCTGTCCACCATTGCAGGGAAGGCATGCAGGCTCCCGTCCACCATCAGAGGGGAAGCTTGCAGCAGGGTTTATTCTCCAGTGAGCTATCTCATTGTAAAGGGTGTACAGTCTTCCCAAGTAGCATGACCAGGTGGGGAGCCAGTTTTCAAATCCGTGGGCTTCTGGAACATTTTCTCGTTCAAGTCACACACCATCCATCCAGCCCCCAGGTACAAACCAGGTACCATCAGTGGCCATGACATCTGCCTGCCTCTCTTCAGTAAGGAGCCCCCCACCCCACACACCAGGTAAGCTCCCTGCCTAGCACTGTGGGTTTGGTTTTGCCCTGTCCTTGAAAGTCGTATAAATGAAACCCATACCACACACACCTGTTTGGCTCAGCTGCTCTTACTAAGCCATATCTATACAGTTAGTAAATGCAAAATTTTAGGGGGTTGGGTGTGTGGGTGAGGAGGGCACAGGTGGGTGCAGTAAGTCACATCATGGCAGACAGGATGGAGAGTGAGAGAGAGAGAGGGGGAGGCTACCCCCAAGGACCCGCTTCCAGTGACCCACTTCCTTCATTTAATGAGTGCTATTGTTTATTCCTTCTTACTGGGAATATACCAGAGGTATTTTATTGCCGACGGGCTATGGGGAGATTTTACTTGAAGGCTATTACACACGAAGCTACTACAACCGCTCTAGTTTATGTCGTTGGGGAACATAAGCAGGAAGCTATTTTGAGCCTCTGAGTAGAGTGGATCTGTTGGGAGACAGGCATGTGCAGTCAGCTGCCAGCTCTCACAGCTGTGCGGAAACTCTTGGAGTGACCCCAAATGCCAAGTCAGCAAATTCCGAGCGTTTGCTTCGGGGGAGATTCAAAGCCGGGTTCCCGCGGGGCTCCCATCAAGTCGTGTTCGCCAACAGATCAGCTCATAGCCTTGCTTTGTGCGTGTTTCTCTTTAAGGGCATGTAAGCAAATTTATACTGTGTGCTTGTTAATTGTGATGGCCACACTGTAATGCGTGTCTGTGTGTCATGTGCCTGCCATGTGATTCCCCTATTGGGCATAGTGTGACCCTTCTCACACTTAGGAGTCCTAGATAGTGGCTCAATATGGTTGCATTAGAGAATTTTATCATCTCTGAAAGGAAGAGAGTGCTGGTGCTCGGCTCATCTTACCCTTTTAAATGGATGTTTAAGGAGGAAGCGAATTACATAAAAACAGTAGAAAATGGGTGGCCATGCCCATTTCTTTCTGCGAATCAGCATGACTTTAATAGTCAACCTGGGGAAAACACCAATGCTGATGAGAGAAGCCCACCCCTTGCAGACCAAATGATGCTCGACTGATTTCAGAAACGCGTTAAAAGGGCATCATGTCCCCGTTCACTGAGTTTCAGTCTGTGCGCGCCACACTGAAACAGTCTACGCTAAAATCTGTCATATTTATAGAGGTGAGGAAATCCATATTTTTACTTCATAGATTCAGAAAAGGTATTTAACAAACAGGAAATCATTCTGAAAAACTCCTCAGTAAGGCTAGGTACAGAACAATGCCTCCAGACCTAGTAATCACAACCCTTCTAGAAATGGTCTTAGTGTTGAAACACCTGTAGGTGGGGTGGGTGGTGTGGAGTGCAGGTAGGTAGGGTGGGATGAAGTCAGGGTGGGGTGTGGGTGGGGTCAGTGTGGGGTGGATGGGATAGAGTGTGGATGGGATGGGGTGTGGGTGGAATGGGGTGTGGGTGGGATGGGGTATGGGTGGGATGGGGTGGGTTGGGTTGGGGTGGGATAGGGTGGGTGGGATGGAGTATGGATGGGATGGGTGGGGTGAGGTGGAATGGGGTGTGGGTGGGGTCAGTGTGGGGTGGGGAGGTGTGGAGTGGGGTGGGGTGGGATAGGGTGGGGTAGGTGGGATGAAGTGTGGATGGGATGGGTGGTGTGGTGTGTGGGTGGGTAGGGTGGGATGGGGTCAGGGTGGGGTAGAATGGGATGTGGATAGGATGGGATAGGGTGGGGTGGGATGGGGTGGGTGGGATGGTGGTGTGGTGTGGGATGGAGTGTGGGAGGGATGGAGTGGGGTGGGATGGGAGCTGCCTCCCCCTACTGGAAGGGTGTTGTGGGAGTTTCCACTTTCCCTGGATGTTAACAGTACAGTCTCTGAAAGGTTTTATAATTTTGTACAATTCTTCCACCCCTGCCAGCTTTCGGGTCACTGTTTGGAAGCTTTGTTGTTAGGCACATACACAGGTGAGATTTCTGTTCTTTTTCTTAGTAAATTGCCCCTTTATCATTAGGTAATGCCTGTGTTTATTCTGGGTGGGTTTTTTGTTTTGTGTTTATTCTCGATGCTGCCATGCCTGGTACTGATGCGGCCACCCTAGCTTTCTTCCGATCACTGTCTACAGGGCACATCATTTTCTACCATTTTACTTGTTTCTTTATTATTTTATTACAACTTTATAGGGGTATAATTCACATGCCATAAAATCCACCCATTTAAAGTGAACAATTCAATGGTTTTCAATATAGTTATGGAATTATGCTGTGATTGCCACAATCAATTTTATGGCGTTTTCATGACCACAGAAGTAACCTGGGAGCCCACAGCATCTCCCCGATTGTCCTCATCCACCCCTATTGTAGTAAGCTATTTCCTTCAGGCTTGACATGAACATCACCATCATAAAGCTAAGTCACTCTGGAGACCCACGGAAGACCACAGCCTGCAGCCACAGAGATGGAACAGACAGACCGGTGTGAGGACAGTGAGCTTGGCCCAGGGAAACGGTGAGGAAGCTCACACGCTCATGCAGGATGAAGGAGGGTCAGCAGACTCCCATCTGAGCTCTCATCCAGTTCCCACTCCTGAGCCCTCTAGATGTACTGGTCTTTGGGTTAGGATGCTAGAGCCATAGGCAATGGTAGGGTGGGCAGGAGGGGGACTCCAGATATACAGACTGTGTGTTATCGCACACAGAAGTTGCTAGGGAATAACTTGTAAAAAGGCCATCCCACTGCCCACGAGGGAGACGGATTCTTTATTTATTTTATATTTCCAATTATGTGCATGCGTGTGTTGAGTGCAGGTGGCCGAGGAGGCCAGGAGAGGCATCAGGTGCCCTGGGACTGGAGTTACCGGCAGTTGTGAGCTGCCCAGTGTGGGTTCTGGAAACCTCCTTGGCAAGAGCAGCCAGTGAGTGGTTGTGACTGCTGAAGCATCTCTTCGTGTGCTGGTCAGCCTTGTAAGTTTGACACAGACTAGAAAGATGAGGAACATCTGAGGAAATGCTTCCTTCTGGCAGACTGGCCTCTGGGCACGCCTGTTGGGGCATGGATTTCTGTTAGTTATGCCTAAGTAGAGTTCCTGGGTCACGTGGCACCTACTGGAACACTTTCCGAAGTCTCCAAGCCATTTGCCATCCCCACAGTCGTGCGTGTGACCTCCAGTGTCTCACCGAGGGCTTTGACCTTGTCTCTAACCGGCCCAAGGGCAGCGAACATCTCCTTGAGGTTCTGATTTGCATTTCCCTGATGACTATTGATGTCAAATGCCTTTTTATCAACTTCTTATAGAGTTTCATTGAGAAATGTCTTTTGTTCCTTTATCTATTGGAGGATTCGGCTAAAAAAATCAGTGTTTTTCTTATTCTGCAAATTATTTTCATCTTTTAGGTATAATTCACCTGTCAAAGAAAACTATGTATTTTTCCATCAGTGAGGAATGCCTTTATTAAACTTGCAGTGGGAATAAGTGGTCTATGGTGCTAGAAAAGAACGCCCAGGATACAGGGCATCTCCAGTAGAAAGGTGTGTCCTGAGTAAAGAGAAGATTCCAGGCGTAGGTGACCGGCACTGAGGAGTGGAGGCTAAGCTTGGGATCTTTCACTTTGTGGAATGGGATTCTCAGGAGCGGATTCTTGTGGAAGAAGGAGTTTCGTTCAGTTTCTGAGGAGGAGAAGAGAAAGCTAGCTACTTCACGGTTGGGAGCTCCTGTCCCCACCAGACTCGTGAGGGAAGTGATAATGGCCAACATCAGAGCATCTTAAGTCAACAAGAAGACAAGCCCGTGGGCGTGTGAGGGAGTTTCTAGATCAGGGTAACTGTAGCCAGACTTTCCTTTGTGGGACTGCCGGCCTGCAAAATTGACAGGGCTAATTATTCCTGATTGAGGTTTGGCTTTAGCTTAGGCTTCTTCCCACCCAGCTCTTAGAACTTGAATTTGCCCATTTCTGTTAATCTACATTCTGCCACGTGGCCTTTGTCTCTCTGCTACTCTGTGCATCTGACTTGTTTCATGTCTCCCTGGCATCTCTCCCAAATACATTCATCTCCAGATCCTCCCTCTCCCCAGAAGCCCTTCCCATTCTCTCCTGCCTAGCTATTGGTCATTTAGCTCTTTATTAAACCAATCAGAAGGTACAGAAAGATTATACTGCAACAGTTAACTGAAGTGGAAAGACCTGCCCTGACTGTGGGTGGCACCACCCATGTGCCAGGGTATGGACTAGAAGGAAACTAGACACTAGCGTTAACTGCTCCCTGCGTCCTGTCTGCAGATGTCATGTGACCAGCTTCCTAATTGGCTGTCACGTGACTAGCCACTTCCCATTCTTGCTGCCACGCCTTACCCACCACCACAAGGGACTGTTTCACCTTAAACCATGGGCTGAAATAAACCCTTCCCTCAGCTGCTTTTAGTCAGGCATTTTGTTGCAACAGCAAGACTATAAATAATACACAGAGATTACCAAGAGCTGGGCTGTGCATCTGAGCCTGGCAAGTTGTGTCTAGCCTGCCTGGCTCAGGTGAGTGAGGGCGGTTCTAGAGTCTCGTTGAAGTCATGGGGAAGGCCCATTCTTCACAGTAAGACATTTAATGGAACATGGATGTGAGGGGAGCTTTTCTAGCCCTCACTATTTCTCAGGTCAGGACCAACTAACAGTCAGCAGTTTTAAGTATGTACAGTTCTATTACTGCGTGTGGTCTTCACAGGGCTTTAGACTTTGATGAAATTCATTTTTGTATTTATGTCTGGTTTGTTGCTTAGGTTTTGCTCACATATCTCAGACACAGCTGTGAGATTTATAGTGGTGCTTACGGAAGAGTTTGGTGATTCAAACTTTAGGCCAAGCACCAAGGTGTGTTTTCACCTAGCTTGTGGAACTTGGTGTGAAATAGGTTGGTACTTTGCTCTGCTCCACTGTTGTGTCCAGTTCTGAGAACATGTGTTGGGCAGACTCTTCTGGGCTAGAGAGATGCTCAGGGGTTAGAGAGTGGTGGCTCATCCAGAGAACCCAGACCTCACTCCCAGCACCCACGTGGAGGCTCACAACTGTCCAGTCCCAAGGGATCTGACACTGTCTTCTGACCTCTGTGGGCAAAAGGCATGCATGCTATGTGCAGACATACATGAAGGTGAAACACCCACACACATTAAATGAGAAATAAATCTTTACACAGAGGCGTTCCTCTGCTTTGATCTGGGCACCCTTGTTTAAACTGAAACACAGCTGGCAGAAAATACCAAGGCTTAATGTGGACTTTCAAAAAGTTTCAAATGTTCACATGTGCATGCTACAGTATGCATCCCTACAATGCTCATGATGGACATGTGTGCACATGTGTCCATGCATGTGTTATCACACACATGTGGAGCTTATCAGTATTGGCTCCCTGTCTTGTCTGAGCTAGACTTTCTCTTTGTTTGCTTCTGTGTGCCGGGATAGCTGATGCAGGAGCTTGCAAGGAGTCCCCTGTCTCATGTCTCGTCTCACCACAGGAGTTCTGGGACTGCAGACACACACACGGTCATACTCTGCCTTGACATAGGTCGTGGGACCCACATTCAGGTTCTCACACTTGTGTGGCAAAATGCTTCATCCGCTGAGATGCCTCTCCAGGGCCTGGGCTTTGCATTCTGTTTCACTGATCTGTTTGCCCATCCTTATTTCTCTACCATCCTATCAATTAGCTTAACTTCGTTATCCTTCTAACAAGAACGTGACCTCCCCTAGCTCTGCTCTGCTGTTTCGGAACATTTTGGCAACTCTGTCCCCTGAATTCCCATACTGGTTTAAGGACTGCCCTGGGGAGTCCTCGGGGGTTCTATAAGGATTGCAATGACTCTAAGTTCAACTAGGAAGCAAGCTATGGCTTCGAGTTGGCTTGAGTGTTCCTTCAAGGTGAATGTGTCAAGAGCCTGGCTTTCAGCATGATCTTGAGAAAGAAGGACTTTTAAGCAGTGAGGCCCACAGGAGAATTGTTAGGACTAGGGGACACTGGGGACTTATTCGGACACTCTCCTGGGGCCCTGAGTCAGCTCTCAGAGAGCCAGCTATGGTCAAAGTTGACCCCTCTCTGAATTACTCTCTGGCTCCCTGCCTTGGTCTCTGACCTTTTTCTCTCTTATGCAGTCCCACGTGTAGTACCACCATCCACGTGCTCACTCAGTCCCACATCTAGTGCCCCCATCCACGTGCTCACACAGCCCCACGTCTAGTGCCCCATCCACGTGCTCACTCAGTCCCACGTCTAGTGCCCCCATCCACGTGCTCACACAGCCCCCATGTGTAGTGCCACCATCCACGTGCTCACTCAGTCCCCATGGTGTAGTGCCCCCATCCACGTGCTCACACAGCCCCCATGTGTAGTGCCACCATCCACGTGCTCACACAGCCCCCACGTGTAGTGCCCCATCCACGTGCTCACTCAGTCCCACGTCTAGTGCCCCCATCCACGTGCTCACTCAGTCCCACGTCTAGTGCCCCCATCCACGTGCTCATACAGTCCCACGTCTAGTGCCCCCATCCACGTGCTCATACAGTCCCATGTCTAGTGCCACCATCCACGTGCTCACTCAGTCCCATGTCTAGTACCACTATCTACATGCTTGCACTTCCAGCCTACAAAACCATGAGCTATGTGAGCTTCCCTTTAGCCCCAGGAACTTCGTTACAGTAGCAGAATGGACTAGCCCAGGAGTATCACCATCGAGAAAATATTGTCTTTCAACCCACAAACACGCACGCTTTGCTATTCATTTAGAACCGTGGTTTCTCTCGGGAATGTTGACGCCTGAAGAGTACACGATTTTCATTTCATTTCATATCTACTCCAAGGCATTTACTTCTGTTTGATGTTACTTTAAGTGAAATTGTTTTCTTAATTTAAGTTTTGATGTTTTAATTGCTACAATATAAAATGCAATTGATCTCTGTATATTGGTGGTTTTTTTTTTTACATCCCAAAGCCTCTCCAAACTGATTTATTAGTTCTAATAAATTTCCAGTGTGAGCCTTAGGGTCATCGAAGAACAAGGACGTCAAATAGAGATATTTCATTTCTTTTTGCTTTAATCTGGCCATCCATTCCTCCTTTCTCTCCCCTCCTTCCCCCCTTCTGTCCATCTGTCTGTCCCTCCCTTCCTCCCTCCTTCCCTTCCTTTTCTCCCTTCCTGTCTCTTTTAACCCAGTTTTCATGAAATAAAGCTGTCCACATGATACAAACACTAAACCTGTGCATTCTTGCCTCATTCCTTGGAGTGTGAAAACACATTCAGCATCCCCAGTATGTACACTGTTAGCACAAATAATATTTGGTAAAGTTTCATTCTGTTCTTAGCTCGTTGTGGGCTATCATTGCTATTATTATTACTATTATTGTTATTATCATTAAAAAGTATTGAGTTTTGCTCAATGACCTTTGTGTGTCTGTCAGTGTCGTGTGGCTTACGTCATTTGGTTTATTAGCACAGAATATTACACTAATAGACTTTGGGGGATGTTAAGCCATTCTTTCTCATGATATCCACATAGCTAGGAGTGCCTAATATTCCAATATGAACTCCCTCTTTGTCCTCCCCTCCCTCCTCCTCTTTTTCCTTTTTCTCCTCCTCCCCTTCCCCTTCTCTTTCTCCCCACTCTTTTCTTCCTCTTCCCTCTCCTCATCATCTCTCCTCTGCCTCCCCGCCTCCTCTTTCCCTATCCTTCCTCCTCTTTTTCTTTACCCCCTGTCTCCTCTTCACCTTCTCTCTTCCTTCTCCTTCCTTCTGTATTCATGTGGATCAAACCCAAAGCCTCCCACGAGTTGGCAAATGCTGCACTACTGCATCCCCACCCTTGCATTATTCTGTTGCTACAATGTCAAGTCGATCAGCAAATACACTTGGTTCCATTTCTATAGTTTCAATCCTTTAAAATGGATATGGTTTTCTTTGGTAGGCATCCTCCTGAATATTAACCTTCATCAGGCGATGAAAGAAGACAGAGACAGAGACCCACAATGGAGCACCGGACTGAAATCTCAAGGTCCAAATTAGGAGCAGAAGGAGAGAGAGCACGAGCAAGGAACTCAGGACCGCGAGGGGTGCACCCATACACTGAGACAATGGGGATGTTCTATCGGGAACTCACCAAGGCCAGCTGGCCTGGGTCTGAAAAAGCCTGGGTTAAAACCGGTCTCGCTGAACATAGTGGACAATGAGGACTACTGAGACCTCAAGATCAATGGCAATGGGTTTTTGATCCTACTGTACCTATTGGTTTCGTGGGAGCCTAGGCAGTTTCGTGGATGCTCACCTTTCTAGACCTGGATGGAGATGGGTGGTCCTTGGACTTCCCACAGGGCAGGGAACCCTGATTGCTCTTTGGGCTGACGAGGGAGGGGACTTGATTGGGGAGGGGGAGGGAAAGGGGAGGCGGCGGTGGGGAAGAGACAGAAATCTTTAATAAATAAATAAATAAATAAATAAATAAATAAATAAAATTGATATGGTGATGGCCCATCCTGGGAAATGGTCCATATCGTTCTGAGAAAGATATCTACTCTGATGCTGTTGGGTGGAAGTTCTGGGGTGTCGGAAGCCTAACAGGTGTATTGTGTTCAAGACCTCTTCCATTTTCTTGCTTTGCCTTCTGCTCGCTGTTGGCCCATTCTGGGCATAGAGCATGGAGCAGACCATCTCCTTTAGTCAGGGCTCTAACCCAGTTCTGAAAATGCTTCCCTTACACACTTTATGACTCAGTCATTAGGAGCACAGGTGATGACAACTGTTACATCTTTGGAAGGGTTCATCCTCTTCTCAGTATCAAATGTTGCTCTTCTTATCCGACGTCAGTAGAACCTCCCGAGCATCTGGTTGGCTCAGGGTTGCATGCATATCCCTTTCTGCCCTCTACTTAAAGGCTGTTTGGGTTGCAGTTTGTGTCTTCCTCAGAGAAGGCAGTTTTCATTCAGTTGGATAGTTGCTGTCTTGGATTCAGCTGGCTCAGATGTAATCACACGGGTGCAGTTGGCGCCCTAGAAGGTCTGCCTGCCCTTCACGTTCCATTTCCTTCCTCTGCCTGTGACCTGCCCTTCACTCACTTACCCCTTTTCATGGGAATCGAGCAAGCCTTTTCTAGTGCAATATTTTGTTTCCTTCACCCACATCCGTTATATTTCGTGAGGTATATTTAGTATTTACTCAGGAATTTATCATCTACATTTCAACTTATCAAAATTTTTTTCTCATTTTTATTAGTTCTCTGCCATTTCCGTACCATGCATTGTGACCTTATGCACCCTCTCCCTTGATGCCTTCTAGATCCGCCCCCTTCCTACCACCTACTTTGTGCCCCTCCCCCTATTTTAAGCCCATTAAGTCCAATTTTGTGTGACCTTCCGCTGGAGTGTGACTGATTCATCAGAAGTCACCAGATACCAATTGCCAGTACCTCAGCGAGGGGAGCAACTTCGTGCCTCTCCCTTCTAGGGGCCGGGGTCTGGCTTGGGCTGGCATGCTGGTCTAGTGCATGCTATCATGATCCCTCTGAGTTCAGGTATGCAGCTTCTCTGCTGACTCAGAAAACCCCGTTCCCTTGTCACCGTCAGCATCTGACTCTCACACTCTGTCCTCCTCCTCTGCCATGATGCCTGAGCCGTGGGAGGAGGGGCCCTACACCCTTTACTACAAATGTGTATGAACTAAATCCAATCTGATGCAGAACTTTTACCCTGTTTGGCTCTCTTTCTCCTTTCTCTTTCTTCTTCTTCTTAGTATCCACATGTTACAAACTCAGCAACACATTGCTGTAATTATTTCTTTGCAAAACTTTATGTCTTCCTTAGAAGCCATGAGAAGGAGAGGCAAGATGATGCTGATGGAGGATGTTAGCCTTTCTTGTTTATCATCTTCTGATCTCTTCATGTTAGCTGTGGGTTCAATCCGCCATGCTCTTCTTTTAGCACGAATTTGTTCCCAGCCACATCCTTTGTGAAGCTATTGTCGAATGCATGCCTCCATTTTATCAGCCCAATGCACAATTGTGTATCTATTGCTTCACACAGTTGCTTTGGAAATCAGTTAAGACAAGAAAAGAGGTGAAATATTCGCTTATACAACCTTAGGATGACTTATTACGTTGCTGGAGCTGTGTGTCCTTGCTAGCAGATTTGGATCACTGTATGCGGCGACTGGCTCTCAATTTAGAAATCTCCCATCATATTTTTGATATGGTGGGTATGCTTGCAACACATTCCGGGGTGTTTTGTATGTAAGGATAACGAAATTTCTCCTCCGTTTTAGTGGGTGGTCTCTCTGGAGTTGCAGCTCCTAGTGGAATAGCCCAGCTTTCAGTTGAAACCACACCCAGTTCCTTGCTGGCCTTGTGAAGGGAGAGTTGTGTAGGGTGGGCTACTCTGGCATTTTGGTGGAACCATTTGGGAAGAATTAGGAGGTGTGGCCTTGCAGGCAGAGGTGTTCCATGTGGTTCACCAACATGGATTTTAACCTTCTCAAACCATCAGATGCATTAAATATTTCCTTTTGTAAGACCCCTTGCTCATGGTGATTCATCACAGCAGTAGAGACCTAACTATGACTGCTGCTTTTTTTTTTAAAAAAAAAAGGTAAAATTATAGATTCTTAATGATCATCGACACCACCCCTCTGCCCCAGCTCTTTCTGAGTCTCCCCCAGTTCATGACTTCTTGTTTAATAGTTTTTGTTGTAAGAGTCTGTACATACACAACCTACTGAGTATCTTTAGAATTGTCCAAAACTGGGCACTGGGGGCTGGGTAACCTATCAGAGGGCTTGTCACTGAAGGATGCTGTTCCCCCCTCTCGGTAGCCCTTGGCCATCTGTAGCTCTTCCTCTAGGGATGGGAGCATATGCAATTTCTCCTTGTCTATGTTTGGCTATCAGCGGGCATTGTCATCACCAGCTTGTTCAGGGCAGACACTGTAGCGCCTTCTTGGTGTAGCTTCCCTTTCATGTGGAGAGGTTACTGTTTACCAGCAGGTGTGTGATCCTCCAGCTCTGACAGCCCTCCACACCCTCTTCTGCAATGCTCCCCGAGACTTCAGTGTGCTGATGCTTTGTTTGTGCTTTAACAAATAAAGCTTGCCTGAAGATCAGAGTGCAGAACTAGCCACACTAGTTAGCTGTGGAGGACACACAGTGGCCTTTAATCCTATCACTCGGGAGACAGAGGCAGACAGATCTTTATGAGTTCAAGGCCACCCTGGGCAACATGAGATTGGAAAAGAGTCTAAAAGAGAAACAGAGCCAAGCAGTGGTGATTCATATCTTTAATCCCAGCACTAGGGATGTAGAGACAGGAAGTGATATGGCTGGGCAGAGAGAGGAATATAAGGTGGGAGGAGACAGGAGCTCAGGATCCAGTCTGAGGTTTCATAGAAAGAGCATTCAGTCTGAGGACTTATAGAGACAGGACTTATAGAGAGGAATTTAGAGAGGTAAGAACTAGTGGCTGACGGCTGTGCTTCTCTGATCTTTCAGCTTTCACCCCCAACAGCTGACTCTGAGTTTCTATTTAATAAGACTAATTAGGATTGTGTTCCACTTGGAGTAGAGGTCGCATTGCAGGTCTATCGGTTGGACTGGATGCCTCCCTTGCTCTCTGCATTTTGATCAGTTTGATTAGTTGTGAATTTCTGTATGAGTCTCTTGCTATTAGAAGAAACCTCTCCGCAGATTGTATGTCCTTCTTGGCGAATGTTCACCGCCATAGGGTTATGGTTGTTCCCAGAGTTTCGGAAAGTCAACCGGGTGTTTACAGCATCTCTGTACTTCCCTTGAGCCCTGGGCACCACGGTTCCCACCTTGCTGTGTTTCCCACTTCTAAACCTGGGCTGCAGTACTTTTTCTAGTTTATTGGTTCTGATTTGTTTCTTTATTATTCTCCTCTTGCTCTACTATTTTTGGGTTTTATTTAATTTCTCTTTTTATCTTTAGATGGAAATTTAGATCTTTGGCTTATTAACTTTCCTCCTTCTCCGGTGCTCAGATTTAACAGTAGACTCTCTCCTTGGTGCAGGATTCCAGGAGGCTTGATTTGCTGCACCGTTCATTGTCTGCTAACTAGCAATGTTTGGAGGGGGGCTGGAGGGAGATGTAATAAAAGACTTGATTAACCCCAAATAAGAGGAGAAAGGAGAAAATGGGAACATAAAACACCTGAGCGAAGTCGAAAATAAAGGCGGAGATGGCAGACATAAAGCAGCTGTGCCAGTCAGATATACAGATAGGCTTAGAGCTTCGAGCACATGAGGTGGTCAGACTGGAACGGGACCATCCTACTGAAAACATTCATGGAGGTTCAGTTGCGGTGGCGTATCCCACACAGCGTGTCATGAGGCAGTGGCATCAATAAAATACAGAGACATCCTGTGATATCTCAGGAAGTTACTATGGTCCTGAATGTGTGTGTCCCCCGAGGAACAGCGCTTAGAAGAAGAGCACATCTTGACCATAGTATGGGGAGGCTGACACTCACCCAATAAATAGCACGAGTAATAAAAAGAATATTTTTAAAAAAAAAAAACGACATGCATCTGGGCAGAGCAACTCAATAGACCCAGCTACCTGTGGGCAGCACAAGCAACAGCCGTGGACAGGGACCACTGCAACAGCCATGGACAGGGACTACCTACCAAGCTTAGGTCTCCTAAGCAGACCTCAAGAGCATCGAGATAGTCAATGTTGATTGTCAACTTCCTGGGGGTTAGGATCACCATGGAAACAGCCTTTAGGCCTGCCTGTGAGAGACTTTTCAGATTAGATCAAATTGAGGTGAGAAGAGCCATATTAAATATGGGTGGCACTATCCCATGTGGTGTGGTCCTAGACAGAATGAAAGCTATAAGGTGAGCTGAGCACCAGCGTTCATCTCGTTCACTTCCTGACTGCAGGCTCAGCACAACCGACCACTGCCCCGTGCTCCGTGCCTTCCCCACCATGGTGGACCGTGTCCTCAATCTGAGCTGAATAAACCCTACATTCCTTCAGTTGATTTTCTCCTGGGTGTTGTCATTAACAATGAGAAAATAGCAAAGCCTTCACAGGACTAAAAGGATCCTTGGAACCAAGCAAGGGATAAGTAGAGAAATTCTCTGCTTCTTGGGAATTCAACATCTGGCCTTCATATGAAACTGTCCCACTCAAAACAATACTTTGAACTGGGTGACAGAACATTCCCAAGTGTAGCATGATTAATAAAAGCTCAGGGTCAGAAAGTGAAGTTCAACCTGAAGATCTGAAAAGCAAAGCAGCCAGTCACTGGCTCTTACCTTGACTTCAGTCTGAAATGGCGATTCTGCCTCCAGAAATCTCAGAAAGAGACTGTGTGTTGAAAGTTGTTTCCTCCTGTTTTATATTCCTCTCTAGGGCTGGGATTAAAGGCCTGCATCACCTGATTTCTATGGCAACTAGTGTGACTACTGGGATTAAAGGTGTGTGTCACCATTACCTGGTCTGTAAGGCTGACCGGTGGGGCTGTTTTACTCTCAGATCTCAGAAAGTCTTAATTTATTAAAGTATAATTGAAATGCCATTATATTTCCCCTTTTTGTCTAAAATAAAAAAGGGCTATAACTAATATAATAAAACTACATACTAAGTACAATAACTGTGTACAGTATATACAGGCAATAAACCCATCAACAATGTTTAGTCAATTCACATTTGACAAATTCAGTGAAAATACTCCATATCTATCCTATCCTGGTGAGTCCAAAGTCTTATACCTAATTTACTTTATATCATAACTTGCTTTCTGTGTCTGGTAACTTCAACTATCTAGTCTTCAACTCTCTCAGAGACCCAAGAAGGAAATATTACCTGAGTAAGCAGGAAGTACAAGCAAGTGACTTCCAAAAAATGTGAGAAATGACAGAAACAGCTGGCTCCCAGGACTGTCACCCAAAGTTCCTTCCTCTGCAACATTGGAGCAGTCATCTACAGGCCTAACATAACAGAAAAGACAGACTTCTTGAAGCAGGATATTTTGTGTCCTGCTTGTCTAATTAAAACAGCAAACTGTCAGCAGTTGAGGCAGGAGCATTTTCTTGCCCAGGGGCTTACTTTTGCCACAAAGAAGTAAACTTCACGTGGAGTTTCTTCAATGCCCATTTTTTCTCTGAAGTAGGTTGGTGCTGCCAGGAGCAGACATGTCTCAATGTCATAAAAAAAAAAAGAACCTAGGTTATTAAAACATCTTAAATGCCATCTTCTGTAGATCTCTGAAGTGTTTGAAGATGACTTGTCTATCTAAATTATATCTTTGTTTGACCTTGAAAACATACCTAATGTGACTACAAGTTCGATTATACTAGGTAATACTAACCTATATTCTTTATTATCCTAAACAGTTGATAATAATAATTTTCAAGAACTAGAAATTTGCACTACATTGTTAAATAAGCTGTATATGTACAATACCTTGAACAAGATTAGAAATGTATGTACAGTATGTTTTAACAAAATTAATCTCAAATTTGTATCAATATACAAAATTTGTATACAATATATAAAAGTAAAACCAATGTAAAACATTTAAAACTAACAGTTGCTTTTAAAAGTAGATTCAATAATCTACCTTTTTATCATATCTATATTCCCTTTCCCCTTTTTTCTTTTCCTTTCCTTTTCACTGTCTCTCTATTTTATTTTGATTTTTCAAGACAGGGTTTCTCAGTAGCTATGGAGCCTGTCCTGGAACTCGCTCTGTAGACCAGGCTGGCCTAGAACTCACAGAGATCCGCCTGCCTCTGCCTCCTAAGTACTGGGATTAAAGGTGTGTGCCACCAAAACTGCCTGGCCTTTTTTTTTTTCCAAAACAAGAACCTTGAACCTAATTTTCTTTGTTTAGCTTTTTTCTTAACCATTACCCATAACAATTTGTAACCAACACATTAAACAAAAACGAACATCCATAATCCAAATTTTTTTGGAATGTGGGTGTAGTTTTCTATGCTACTTCCTGCTGACTGGGGCCACTGATAATATTATGTAGACTCAAAGAAAATTTAGGATTTTGGTTCCAGTCCTTACTGGAGTATTCTGTGAGGCTGGATCATCTCACCAGCAGTCTTGAAGCTGTCCTGGATGTAGAACTCAGAAGAAACTGAAACAAATATTGGATCATCTGGGTCATCTGTTCCCAATGGAGATTTTTCAGGGGGTCTTTCTTGATCTAACCTTATTTTTCTGAACCCAGAATGAATCCGCAGCCTGTTACTTCCTTTGTAAACAAAAGCAAAACCTCTTCTCCAAAGTAAGATATCATTTGACTTAAATTTTGAAATCAAGGCATTTTCAAAATACATAGGTTGTATTACTCCAGCAGTATTAATAGTCAAATGTCTTTTCGTAGCTGTTGCTCCTTCCTCAGCACTCAAACAATTCAAAGACAACACAATAACATACAGTGTCCAGATTCTCTGTGTACTTTCCATCTTTACATGGAGGCTGAGCTGGGGCAGATGGGAGATGGGAGCACTAGCGATTCTCCCGAACCCAGGTGGCTAGGTTTGGCTTCCAATTCCTAGAACTGGAATTCCCATCCCAGCCCTGGCCTGGGATGGTGGCTAAAAAGCCTCAAGCAAATGGCTTTTTCGTAAATTCATATTACAAAAAGTTGGGCACCAAATGAAGCATGAATAGTAAAACTCAGGGTCAGAAATTGGGGTTCAACCTAAAGATCTGAAAAGCAAAGTAGCTGGTCACTGGCTCTTAATCTCAGAATGAGACTGTGTGTTGAGAGTTGTTTCCTCCTGTTTTATAATCCTTTCTAGAGCTGGGATTAAAAGCCTGCACCACTGGGATTAAAGGCATGCACTGCCCAATTTCTGTGGCAACTAGTGTGGCTACTGAAATTAAAGGTGCGTGTCATTATGGCTACTGAGATTAAAGGCATGTGTTACCATAATCTGGTCTGTAAGGCTGATCAGTGGGACTGTTTTACTCTCGGATCTTCAGGCAGGCTTTATTTATCAAAACACAATTGAAATGCCACTACACCCCAGTGGTCTTCATCCGTCAGCCCAGGGTCAACCTGGACCAGATGAAGTCTGACACTCAACCTCTGCCACACGTTAACTTTTTAAACACACTCTTTATAGGACCCATGACCTTGAACCTTCTCCTCCAGAGCAGCCTGCCCTTCCCCAGTGTCAACACAGCAAGCCTGCTCCAGCAGCCTGCCTCTTCCAGATCTCCTTACAGCCTGGAGATGGTTCTCCTTTTCTCAGCCAAGAGAAACAGCGTGCTTGACTCTTCAGAAAGGAGGCGTGTGCCTGTGTGTGCTTGTTCACTCTCTCGCGCACTTTGGAAGCTTCACCTCAGAGCTGCTCTGAGACCCTTGACTTCCAAAGGATGGCTTCTTAGAAGTACAAGCTTAATTTCAATTACTCTATCCACCGTCCCACTCGACAGGCCCTCTGGCGGCACACTTACATGAAAGCCTGTCTAATTGCCAGTAAATAGTGGAATAATCTTTTGAAACAATGTAGCAAACATAATTAATTGAAATAATCTCCATGTGTTTCATGTGGTAATAACCACTTATGGGAGATTAACACCCCAGAAAGAGACACGGAGAGGAGTGGGAATGGGGGCGGCCTCCTGTAAATCCTGTCTTATTTCCTTGACAGTCATCTTATTTATTTATTTCTTGCTTCCTTGTATCAATTCTTTTCAGCTGAGTGAAATAATGATTTATTACCTTATAGACTGCCACCGAGTTTGAATAAGTGGCAGTTAACTTATTAACTGGATGCTTTGCATCAAACCCGGGAAACAAGTGTCTGAAAGCGGAGGGAGAAATACCCATGCGAGGAAGATCCCACGGAAACTGGGGGAAACCTCAAATATGTTTGTTCCCCAAATTCTCAAAGACTTGTTCTTGTACCCTGCTCAGCGGCTCAGCGAGTTCATGATTAGATCTGGAATCAGTGGTTTTTATCAGAGTCTGCCCCTAAATCATCTGTACCTAAAGGTATATGGCAAAGAAAACAATCTATAACCGGAAGTGCTTGTTTTGTGCCTGATTTTTTTTTTATGTTCTCCCTCTGTGTGTCTCTTGCCAACCTCAGGGACACTGAAGTCACCTTAGTTGGCAGGTGAAGGAAGGCCAGCCTCAGAGCAGGGTGTACACCCTTGGGTTCCCAGAGAACTGACACAGTGTCCCCGGGGCTTGGGTCTAGTCATCCGGAAAGATGACATGATTGGAAGTGTACCAGGTTCATGTCGATCAGGTCCGCTCAAGGCAGGGCCACGTGCGGCAGGAACGTGGGAGAGCAGGGGTCAACTTCAGGTGTTATTCCTCTAAATTGACTGTGTTTATTGAGACAGGTTTTCCCACTGACCCGGCGTGGAACACAGTCTGCTCTGAGTAAGGCAGGATGTATAGGAGAAGGTAAGCTGAGCAAGTCATAGGGAGAAAGCCAACACACAGTATTTCTCCACGGCCTCCGCTTCAGTTCCTGCCTCCAGGTTCCTGCCTTGAGTTTCTGAAATGATGGATTATGATATGTAACCATAAGCTGAAATAAACTTTTTCTCCCTGAGTTTTGGTCGTGGTATTTCATTACAGCAATGGAACCCTAACTGAGACACTAGGGCAGAAGAGACTGGCTTTGCATGGTGACAAAGGACAGTGAGGGTGGGGTGTAAGGGTACGGAGTCGGCATGAGAAGCCAAGGGATCCTGGAGAGCATGAATGTAGTGCCTTAGTCTTTCCAGGCTCTGCCGTAACAGCTCTGCAGGCTGCATGGTTTAAACAAAACCATTTTCCCACGGTTCTGGAGATGCACTTGATGAGCAGAGCTGCAGCCTGCCCTGACTTGAGGAGTCCTCACATGGCATCTCTGTGTCATAGTGAGATCTCTGATGTCTCAGAAGTATGTCTGCCTCACTCATTGGCTCTCACGCTGAGGACGTCATTTACAATTAATCGATGACGTCATTTACAATGAATTCATAGCACTTGGAAGTCTTTGTGTTAAGCCGGTAGAGAAAGCGGTCGAGTCAGTTGCAACTCTATGCTCTTTTGTAACCCAGAGCTCATTGTTAAGTGTGGGTTCTGATCTACCTAAGAAGGACCACGGCGCTCAAGACAACTCAAAGAGACAAGGTTTGTAAGAAGAATAAGTTGATAATAAAAACAATGTATTCCCCCCCCCCCAAGAGATCTATCCCTAAATGTAGCCCTGTTAGGGCTGAGACTCTACCTTATGAATGGGACGGGATGCAGCCCATCCCAGGAAGCAAGGGACCAGTGGTTCAAGCAGTTGGTCTCTGAAGCTGCTCTCAGTCACCTCCAACGAATCATATGATGCTCTCATGGTTCCTAGTGATGAGTCTCTCTTGAGCACAGATGACATTTTGGAATCTCGGCCATGTTTTCTGTAGTGATTACACAGCAAATGTAGTCAAATGGCCCCACTGTTTACCATTGCTGGTCAGAGCCGAGGGTGTCTGAGTTCCTCTCCTGCTTATGGCATCCTGGCTAACTTCAGGGACTGGGGATGGGCAGTGTAGCCTGCTAGCTTAACCCTTTTCTGACTCGGGGGTGTTCTCCAACAGGCGGAACACTCACAAGCAATGTCTGTGCCCACGAAGAATCTTCAAGCATGAATTACCTTCCTTATTAGCTTCCATCACCTGTAATCGCTCATCAGACTCATTGCTTTGAAGTGTGAGAAAGGGTGTTTCAAATGAAGCATTTCAGTCGCTTTAATTGCGCTCGGAGTAGGCAGGAGCACTGGGGTCTGTGTTCCGATGCATGGGGTCTTCTGCCGCATGGGCTCCATCAAAGTCCGAGCCGCTCTGAGCTTTCAGCCAGCGCAGAGGAAAACAGCAGAAGAGAAAGAAACGGCAAATCAAAGCGAGGAAATCCCACACCGCTGGCACCCACAAGAGTGTTCTTGGGAGTCAACATTGCTTTGATTTTTAGATTGCGCTTGTTTTCTGCACCGACTGTTTCCAGTGTTTTGTACACATTTGGAAATTCTAGCCTGATGTTAACGTCCACCTGTTTCATGCCTCCCAGTGTTGAGGGGCAGTTTCCTCGAAGCCAGGAAATGACAGCAGAAGGGGTAACACATGTCCCTCCTGGGGTCTCAAACGCCCCAGTCTGTTGTGTCCACGAGGGCTCCTGAAATCCTGTGGACTGGACAAGTGAAGCCCAGTTGTACATTGGGGAGCCTGATGACACAAGGCTGGGGACACAGGACAGCACCGTATCTGTCTTGCAAGCGTGAGGATCCGAGTTTGATCCCCAGAGTGACATAAAAGGAAAACCAGATGTGGCGGTAGACACTCCTAATTCCAGCACTGAGAAGGCAGA
Source organism: Alexandromys fortis (assembly GCF_014885135.2). Classification (NCBI taxonomy): domain Eukaryota; kingdom Metazoa; phylum Chordata; class Mammalia; order Rodentia; family Cricetidae; genus Alexandromys; species Alexandromys fortis. The sequence goes on along the minus strand of NW_026067961.1, from coordinate 2,077,085 downwards.
AACAGGAGGATCCTGGGACTTGCCTGTCTGTCAACCTGGAAGAATTTGTAAGAGCCCAGTTAGAGTAAAGATGCTAATGAGAAATCCTGGATTTGAGGAGGAAGAGGAGGGGCAGGCATAGGAACGGTTGGGGTAGGAGAGGGAGAGGTGGTAGTGATGGAAATACACTGTGTGGAATTCTCAAGGAAGTTAAAATATAAAGTCCCCCCCCCAAAAAAAAAAGCAAGGTGGCCAGAATCCTGAGGAATAGCACCTGTCCTCCACCCTGCATTCACACATAAGCATGTGTACACCTATACACCATATAATACACAGGAGTATGGTCCAGAGGGCATGGGTGCAGACTGTGCCTACACAGGACAATCTGTTCCAGGGCCAGGAGGAGAAGGACTCCCAATGCCGAAAGAGCATTGGCATTCGGTCTCGGCCACTGAGGAGCCCTTGGAGGTGGACCATGAAGGGAGCATAGGCATCTCCAGTTGCCCAGTGTGGTCTCCAGTGGCCTGCGTGTGCTGAATCCCTGTGGGACTGGAGTTAAGTCTCCAGGTGCTGTAGGAGTTCTTACTGCTGGCATCCAGATGGACTCTGGTCCATCTCCAGGAGGGCTCTTCTTTTCCTCCAGCAGCGGGGAGGAGATTAGTGTTTTACGAGAGTCCCCCTGGTAACCCAGTCTATGTTGTCTGTGGACGTCTGAGGGTGGCCCAGGGAGTGTCATGATCTCATCACCAGGAAGACACAGTCATCCTTGTTAATCTGGGGCCCTAATGAAGAAGACGGAGTCTGCTTTCAGTCCATTTTAGCTTAAGCATTACCCACATGCCGTGAGAGAGTGCAGGACACTGGAAAACTGACGGCTTCCCTGACAGGGAAGGCCCAGCCATGAACTTGGAGGAGCGAGTCTGCCACGATATCCCTAGTAAGAGTCCTCCCCTGGTGTCTGGCATGCATGTGATCTCTGCGGCTCCTCTGACGCGGGATGAGGCTAGCACTGCTAACACGGAGGTAGTATGCCCATAATGAAAGTATCTACTTTGTCTTCATTCCTCTTCGTCTCATTCATTCCTTAAAATCCCTGGAATGTCCTGAACAGGATGCTCCCATGAGATGCCTCTGGCTGTGACCCTGAAGAGCCTCTTGGCGGGAGGGCCAGTGTCCTGGCTAGCTGGATGCCAAAGCTAGAGTCATCTGAAAGGAAGGCAGCTCAAATGAGGAAGAAGATACAGCTGCAGTGCATTTTCTTACTAGCAATTGGTGTGGGAGGGCTCAACCCATCGTGGGTGTGGCCATCCTGGGCTGGTCCTGGGTTCCATAAGAAAGTGGGTCGAGCAAGCCATGAGCATGTCAGTAAGCAGCATGTCTCTATGACATCTGCATCAGATCCTGCCTCCAGGGTCCTGCCCAGTGTGAGTTCCTGTGTTGACTTCTCAGTGGACTGTGACTGTGTAAGCCAAGTGAACCTTTTCCTCCCCATCTTGCCTTTGGTCCTGGTGTTCCATCTTAGTAACAATGACTCTAAAGAGGACAGAAACTGGTCCCAGGAGTGGGATTGCTGTGGCAGACCTGACCATGTTGTTTTGGGGAGAACTGTGGAAGGACTTTGGAACTGTGGGCAACAAGAGCCATTGAGTGTTCACAGCTTGGTGAACTGCTCTGTGGGACGTTGGAAGGCAAAGAATGCTGAAAACATTGTCTAAGGGAGGCCTGGCTTGTGAAGTTCTGGAGGGAAGACTGGGAGTCACTTAAAGACTCCCATTTGCTAGTTTGAGTTGAGAATCTGTGGTTCTGATTATCTGGGACTAAAGAACCATCTGTGGTTAACAAGAGACCAACACCACCAAAACCTTTGCTTTACTGGGACAATTGATGCTAATCAGCTGGAGCTGAGAAATTAGCAGAGATTAAGAAGAGACCGGCATCAATATGGTGAAAATCTGGGAAGATTTTCCTCAGGGTCAGTACGTAGAAGCTGTGTTCTGCACTGACCATGGTTGTATGTCACATTGGTAGCCAAACTTGGTCATGTGTAGGAGTCCCCCAGGTGGCAATGGTTTTGTAAGCATGCAGGGGTCATGAAGAGCAGTAGAGTCTTGGCACTGTATGGCAGGGCTGGAGCCCCTGAAGGAAGCCCAGATGAGGCTCTGTAAAAGCACAGCCTCTCTACAGTGGAGCCTCTGGTATTTTGGAAATGCCCATGTGGAATGACCACCAAGAATGGCAGCATTGGGGGAGTGGAACCAACCTGAGCCTAAAACACACGCTGTGTGTGCTTTAGAGGGCAGATCCAGATAAACGACTCCAAGCCTTCTGGAGGAACCCAGAAGATTGTGAGTGGATCCCAGAAATTGGGCAGTTAGGGTTTGCCTTGATTTGATTGTGATCCTTTCTTCTTGAGGTAAGAACGTATTTAATTTGTTTTTGATTTTATAGGAGTCCACATTTGACAGACTTGGAAATTTAAAAATATTTTGGAAATTTACAAAGACTTTGGGTTTTAAAAGAGACTGAATTTTTAAGTGTTTAAATATTCAAAGACTATGAAACTTTTGAGATTCGAAGTGTTCATATTGTAATGGCGCTATTCGAATGTGACCTTGGTGATGAGTAAGAAAAGAAAGGCCTTAGCTTAACAGTGTTTGCGTGTCAAGTTCAGTGGGACTCAATAGTGCTGGCAAGTTCTGTGGCAGCTTGACACAGACTAGAGTCCTTCAGGAGGGCAACTCAAACAAGAAAATGTCTGCATAAGATCCAGCTTTAGGGCATTTTCTCAGTTAGTGAGGGAGGACCCAGTCTACTGTGGATGGTATCATCCCTGGGCAGGTGGTCTTGGGTTCTATAAGAAAGCAGGCTGAGCAAGTCACACAGAGCAAGCCAGTAAGCAGCATCCCTCCATGGCCTCTGCATCAGCTCCTGCCTCCAGGTTCCTGCCTAGCTTGAGTTCCTGTCTTGATGTCTCTCAAAGGACTGTGACTCCGGATGTGTGCACCAAATAAACCCTTCCCTCCCCAGTTGCTCTGGTTCTGGTGTACAGTCCTGAGAGTCATCACCCTGACTAGGACAGCATGCCTCCTGAGAAGCAGCAAGGTTGTATTTCCATTCCCTGACTTCCAGCCATGGAGGGAGGCTGCAAACTGAGTTCTATCACCAATAGCTGCTACTTCAGCCTTCACAGCCATAGAATGAAATCTCTGTACAGCTGCTACAGGCCAGGGTTTGCACAGTCCAGGCTTGGCGGGTGTAGAGGCCAGGGAGGCAGCACACTCCAGAGTTGGGGAATGGGCACGGGAGCTCCACACCCAGCTGGATTTCACAACAGTGCCCCCACACTTGCACATGTCTGAGCCACACCCCTTCTCAGAAGCTTCCCTGTAAGTGTAAAATATCTCTGATGTCTACGTCTTGTCCCAGGAAGTTTCAAGACCAGGGGCTGCCATGGCAATACTGCGGTCATCGAGTCCGACAACCCGGGGTCCCAACACTTGTGCTTGGCATCTGAAATGGGGTTCTTGCGGACTGAGTTCTTCAGCTGTGAGTCTGTGCTAACCCCTGGCAGTGGAAGATGAATTGCTGGGTACAGCTCCTTGTACTGGTTGGTTTCTGTTAGTGACACAAACACCTGACATCAATTTCAGGCCTCCACAATCATGGATACATATGTGAGCACACACACCACACAGGCATGCATGCCATGCAAGCATACATACCACACAGGCACACACACCACACAGGCACACACACCACACAGGCACACACACCACACAGGCACACACACCACACAGGCACACACACCACACAGGCACACACACCACACAGGCATGCACACATGCAAACATGCATACCACAGAGGCACACACACCACACAAGCATGCACTCCACACAAGCATGCACACCATACAGGCACGCACTCCACACAGGTACACACTCCACACAGGTACACACTTCACACAGGCACACACACCGCACAGGCACGCACACCACATAGGCATGCACTCCACACATGCACACCACACAGGCATGAACTCCCCTGGAAGGAGAAAACCTTAATGAGGAAATACCTCCAGAAGGTTGAACTTCTAAAACATCTGAAAAAGAGGGCAGGGGTCCTGGAAGGCAGAGAACGGTAGCTGACCGTGAGCCCGGGAGCAGCCCAGTTAGCCGTGTTTCTTCATAGTTCCTGCCTATACTCCTGCTCCAGTTCCTGTCCTGGCGGCCGCCATGATGGACCAGAATCAAGGTATGTGAGCCAAACAAACCCTTCCTCACCTCTTATCACAGCAACCAGGAACAGAACTAGGCCACTCCTCTGAGCAATACCTGGAGGAGAGACAGAGGATGTCACGTGGTAGAGAGCTGTGCTCAGGGGTGACTGAATTACCCACAGCCTCTGATTGTTGCTTGTTCTGACACTTCTGAAACTGGCATCCACCATGCCATCAGCAGCCTCAGAAAGATTCTCTACTGGTTGCTCCATCCTCCCTCTCTCCTCACTAAGGAGAGATTTCTATTTCCTTCGTGGGTCAGTTCACAAACTTCAAAACCTAATAAGCTCGGAACCAGGCTCCAAGGAGGCAATGTTTACTTTGTGTTCCTAGACTATCTGAGCTGGTTTTATGAACACAGCCCTCGTAATTTCCACATCTGCAGAGCTTTGTACATTAATGTGTAGGAAAGATCAGACCCAGCACACAGCCTGACATGCCCCATAAAAATTTAATGGAAAATAAAATGCGTGTTCAAGAGATCAATACCGTCATTCTCTTTCACCAAACAGTGAATGACTGTTTTCATAAAATAATAATAATGCTAGCATATTGATTATGGAATGGGGACTGGTCTGTTGTCAAAAATGCAGTCATATTTAATCTTTTAATGCCTCTCTGCATAAACACCCAGTGCGGGAACTTGGCATCTGTCACCACAAAGACAACACGAACCAGCAAGGATTCCGCTGCCATGCGCTCGGTCATTTAGCAGAGCCATTGTTCTGGAAGTCAATGGGCAGAAGACAAGACCTGTGGCAGCCGCTGCAGCATCCCTGAAGATGCCCCCAAGAGACATTTGGATGTGCACTGAATAGTTTTGTGCTGACTTGATGCTGGCTGAGGTCTTCTGAGAGGAGGGAACCTCAATTAAGATAAAGCCTCCACAAGAAGGGGCTGTAGGCAGGCCTGTAAGGCATTTTTTTAATTACTGACTGAGGGGGGAGGGCCCAGCCCATGGTGGGTGGTGTCACTCCTGGTCAGGTGGTCCAGGGTTCTATAAGAACGCAGTTGAGCAAGTCATGAGGAGCAAGCCCGTAAGCAGCCTCCCTCCAAGGCCTCTGCATCAGCTCCTGCCTCCAGGTTTCTGCCCTGCATGAGTTTATGTCCTGGCTTCCTTTGATGAGGAGCAGTGATGTGGAAGTGTGTGTTGAATAAACCCTTTCCTTCCCACAGTGCTTTTGCTGGTGGTGATTCATCACAGCAATGGAAACCCCAAAGAACAGCCCTCTCGCGAGTCTGTGAGCGATTCAGCTGCTGGACCCAGTAGTCTCTCCCGAACATAACACACAGAACTCTGGAATCATTTCATGGCAGGAAGCCTGGTTGATACCTGGAGCAAATTCGCCCAGGACAGACAAATTGCTCTCCAAAGCCCACATCTCTGAAGTAATGAACTAGTAACACGTGTGTGGCTGTAACACAAGTTTAGAGAATCAACTAAAATAAAAAGATACAGAATAACAGAATGGATGGGAAAATGGGACCCATCCTTCCGCTGCATTCAAGAAATACCTCAACATCAAGAATTGACATTACCTCAGGGCAAAGGGTTGGGAGAAGATGGTCTAAGCAAATAGACCTATGAAGCAAGTTGGTGTAGCCATTTTACTATCTAGCAAAATAGACTTTAACCCAAAGTTAATCCAAAGAGGTGGGTGTAGACCATCCCATATTCAAAAGGAAAATCCATGAAGATGACATTTCAACTCAACATCTATGTCCCAAACACAAGGGTACCCACTTTTGAAAATAAACGCTTCTACACTTTAAATTACATACTGACCTTTGCACACTGATAGCGGGAGACTACAATACTCCAGTCTCACCAATGGACAGGTCATCCAGACAAACATTAAAATGGGCACATTCTGGAGCTGATTAACATCATAAGCCAAACGGACCTAGCAGATATCTACAGAACACTTTGCACAAACACAGAGGAATAGACTTCTTCTCAGTACCTCATGGAACTTTCTCTGAAGTTGAGCACACACTCAAACACAGAGCAAGTTTCAATAGATACAAGAAAATTGATATAACTCCCTGCATCTGTGGATTAAATCTGGATATCAATAACAGCAGAAACAACAGAAAGTTTACAAACTCATGGCAACTGAATGAGCCTCTACTGAATGAAAAAAAAGGGTCAAGACAGAAATAAAGAAAGTAAAGACTTTCTAAAATTCAGTGGAAATGAACACATGGCCCGAACCATGTGACATAATGAAAATGATGCCAAGAGGGAAGTTCACAGCACGGAGCGACTACATAAAAAAAAAAAAAAGGAGAGATCTCATACTAGCAACTTAACAGCACACCTGAAAGATCTAGAACAAAAAGAAATAAGCACACCCAAGAGGAGTTGAAGCGCAATTAATAAAAACTCAGAGGCAGATATTGGGGTTCAACCTGAAGACCAGAAAACAAAGCAGCCAACCGCTGGTTTTTACCTCAACCTCAGGCTGAAAATGGCGATCCTGCCTCCAGGAAACCTCAGAATGAGACTGAGACTGAGAGCTGTCTCCTCCCATATTATATTCCTTTCTAATTCTGGGATTAAGGGTGTGCACCACTACTGCCTGGTTTCTATGGTAAACTAGTGTGGGTAATGGGATTACAGGTGTGTGTCATTGCTACCTGGTCTGTGAGACTGGCCAGAGTGGCTGTTTTACTTTTCTGATCTCCAGGCAAGCTTTATTTCTTAAAATACAAATGAAATATTACTACAAGGAGTAGACAGCAAGAAATAATCAAACTGAGGGTTGAAATCAATAAAGCAGAAACAAAGAAAACAGTACAAAGAATCAATGAAACAATGAGTTGGTTCTTTGAGAATATCAGCAAGAAAAACAAATGCTTATCCAAACTACTAAAAGATGGAGAGAGAATATCCAAATTGATAAAATCAGGAAAAAAAGGGGGGACATAACAGACACTGAGGACATACAGAGAATCATTAGGGCATACTATAAAATCCTGTACTCCACAAATTGGAAAATCTAAAAGAATGTATAATTTTCTTGATAGGTACCACTTACCGAAGTTAAATCAAGATCACATAAACAATTTAAATAGATCTATAATCCCTAATGAAATAGAAGCAGTCATTAAAAGTTTCCCAACCCCCAAAAGCCCAAGGTCAGAAGGTTTTAGTACTGAATTCTACCAGACTTCCAAAGAAGAGTTAATGCCAACGCTCCTTAAATTATTACACAAAATAGAAACAGAAGAAGCATTGCCAAATTAATTTTATGCGGTCATAGTTACCCTGATATTCAAACTGCATAAAGACTCAACAAAGAAAAAGAATTACAGAATATTTTTTCTTATAAACATAGCTACATACATGCTCAATAAAATACTTGCAAACCAAATCCAAGAACAAACCAAAAAGATTACCCACCATAATAAAGTGGGCTTCACAAAAATCAGTCAATGTTATCCACCACATACGCAAACTAAAAGAAGAAGAAAAAAAAAACACGATCATCTCATCAGAGGCCCAAAAAGTCTTTGACAAAATCTAAAACACTTCATGATAAAAATTCTGGAGAGATTAAGGTTACAAGGAACATGACCTAACCATAATAAAGGCAATTTACAGCAAGCCTGCAGGAACAGCAAATTAAATGGAGAGAAACTCAAAGCAATTCCATTAAAATCAGGAACAAGACAAGGCTGTCCACTCTCTCAATAGCTATTCAATACAGTACTTGACGTTCTAGCTAGCACAATAAGACAACTAAAGGAGATCAAGGAGATACAAATTGGTAAGGAAGAGGTCAAAGTATGGCTATGTGCATATGTTGTGATAGTGTACATAAGTGCCCCTAAACATTTCACCAGGGAACTCCTACAGTTGATGAATACCTTTGGTCAAGTGGCTAGATACAGGATTAACTAAAATAATCAGGAGGCCTCTTATATAAAAAATGTACTGAGACAGAAATCAGGTAAACAACACCTTCTGCAGTAGCCTCAAAGAATATAAAATATCTTGGGGTAACTCAAACCAAGCAAGTGAAAGACTTGTATGACAAAAACCTTCAAGTCTTTGTAGAAAGATATTGAAGAAGATATCAGAAGATGGAAAGATCTCCCATGCTCTTGGAGAGCTAAAATTAGCATAGTAAAAATGGCCATTCTATCAAAAACAATCAACAGATTTGATGCAATTGCAACACAATTCTTCACAGACCTTGAAAGAACAATTCTCAACTTCATATGGAAAAACAAAAAACTCAGGATAGCTGGAATAAATCCTGTAAAATAAAAGAAATGCTGGAGGTGTCACCATTGATACATCAAAACAGACAGGTGGATCAGTGGAATCTAATTGAAGACCCAGATGTAAATTCACCTATTTACGGACACTTGATTTTTGATAAAGCTGCCAAAAATACACACTGGAAAATAGAGGAATCTTAAACGGCTGAGAAACACTTAAAGAAATGTTTAACAACCTTAGCCATTAGGGAAATGCAAATCAAAACTACTTTGAGATTCCATCTTTTACCTGTCAGAATGGCTAACTCACACTGGTGAGGATGTGTAGCAAGGAGAACACTCCTCCATTGCTGGTAGGAGTGTGAGTTTGCATGGTAACTACAGAAATCAATATCATGCTTCCTCAGAAAATTGGGAATCAATCTTCTTCAAGATCCAGCTATACCACTCTTGGGCATATACCCAAAGGACTCTCCATCCTACCAAGGACACTTGCTCAACTGTGTTCATTGCAGCATTATTCTTAATAACCAGAAACTGGAAACAACCTAGATGTTTCTCAACCAAAGAATAGATCAATTAAATGTGGTACATTTATACAATGGAGTATTCATCAGTTGTTAAAAATGAAATGATGAAACTTGCAAACAAATAAATGTAAACCAGAAGAAGTCATCCTGAGTGAGGTAACCCAGACCCAAAAAGACAAACATGGTATGTATTCACTTTAAGTGGCTATTAGCCATTAAGTAAATGATAACCAAGCTACAATCCATGGACTTAGAGGGGATAGGTAAAGAGGAGGGTTTTAGTAGGGAAACATGGATCTCCCTGGAAAGGGGAAATAGAATAGATTTTAGAGGTGAACTGGGGGTTGGGAATAGGAGGTATCAGGTGAGGGAGATGGAGATAGAGAATTGTGAAGAGAGATAGTTGGAATTGGGGGCATTTGGGGGGCAATGTCGAAGCCTAGTGCAGCAGAAACATCCTGGGATCTAGGAGGGTGTACCTAGTGAGGACTCCAGTAATGGAGGATGTGGAGTCTGAACTGACCATCTTCTGTAGCCAGGTAAGACTTACAGTGGTGCAACTGAATTGCATTTGGCTCAGGTGTTAACTGAGGGAATCCCATGGGTATTTGTAAACAACCCAGGCTGATGCTAGGACAGAAGGTTGCTCTCTGAAGACTGACAGCAGGGCCCCATTGCTGAGGACAACATCCACACAGCTCATTCAACATGGAGAGGTTGAGTTGGTGCCGGCATGGAGCCTTCATCCCTACCTTGGTGCAGGAAGGTACTCTCCAGGAAATGGGAAGAGAAACCTGGACACCACGCCATCCACAAAACCCTCGACCTACAATCTGTCCTGACTGCAAGGTATGCTGGGACAGTGGTGGCACAGAATGTGTGGGAGTAGCCAACCAATATTTGGTTTGAGGCCCACACCATGAGAGGAAGCTCATGCCTGACACTGCTTTGATGGCTAAGAAGTGGAGACTGGATATCTTAGAGACCTAGGGTAGAACCAATAAAAAAAAAAAGAAATGATTCCTGATGATATTCTGCTGTACCCATAGATCAGTACCTTATCCAGTCAGCAACATCCCTCCTGCAGCAGATGGGAGTGGGTGCAGGGTCCCACAGCCTGGCATCATACCTAGGGTGTAAATTGGAGGTCCCCATTGCGTACTTCCCTTTGGAGTTCAGGGAACACTGCAGAAAAGGGAGCAGAATGGTTAAAAGAGTCAGAGGGGATGGAGGACACCAGGAGAGTACAGCTCACTGAATCAACTAAGCAGGGCTTAGAGGCTGAAGAGGAAGGTACAGAACCTCCACAGGTCTGAACTGGGTCCTCTGCATATATGTTATGGCTGACAGCTTGGTGTTTTTTGGGGACTCCTAACAATGAAAGTTGGGATATTTCTGACTCTTTTGCCTGCTCATGGGATTCTTTTCCTTCTTCTGGGTTGCCTTGTAAGGACTTGATATATCAACTTTTGCTTTTTTCTGTAGAGTGAATGGAGAGGTTGTGGTTTTAGGGAAGAATGGAGGTGAAGAAGGAGTTGGAAGGACTGGAGGTTGGGGAAATTGTGGTAGGAGAGGATGTATGAGAGAAACTTTATTTTCAATAAAAAGGAAACAAAAAATAAAATGTATTTTCAAAACACTGGATAAAATACTATGAGGATACACTATACAATAAAACAAAAATAAAATAAAGACTAAATAGGCACAGAATGAAAGAGATGTAATTCAGAAAATGTTGAGTTTTCCTGAATAAATGATAGATGGATTCCCCCATATTGATAACAGTATAAATTCATAAAAACAAAAGCCTCAATGACTCCCAAACAAAAGTCATTTCACAGACCATCACAAGCTGTAAAAAAAAAAAATGCAGGAGTAAAAAGAAAATTCTAAAAACAGCTTGAGAATAAAGGGAAATTATTTCCGAGGCACAAGCGAGACAGCAGGCATTGCCTCAGAAACTATGTGAACCAGATGGCAGTGAAACAATGCTGAGAAGAAAGACAGGGAGGTCAGGGTCTGGAGAGATGGCCCAGCTGTTAAGATCATGTGTTGTCCTGGTCGAGGATCTGAGTTCAGTGCCCAGCACCCACGCTGGGGCTTACTGCCCCTTAAAACTCCAGTTCCAGGGCTCCACTGCCACCTTAGCCTCCATGAGCACTGTGCACTCATGCAATGTGCATACAAATAAATAAAATAACAAAAAAGGGTGTATTCATATTTTGTCTAAAGTATAGCATAACTATGTGTGTCAGGGCTGCAATTACGATGGTCCGCTATTAATGTCTACCATGCAGCCAGTCTTGAGTAAGCAGGACACAGTCCCACCCAGAGCCAAGACTCTTAATTTTTCAAAAATGCTTTTAATTAAAATAGAATCACTTGTAAGGTGTCACTTGTAAGGGTGTTTTGTCTGCATGTAGGACTGTGAACCATGTGTATGTTTGGTGACCCTGGAGGCCAGAAGAGGACATCAGACCCCTTGGAATGGAAATTACAAACAGTTATGAACAACTATGTGGGTTCTGGGAATTGAACCTGGACCCTCTGGAAGAACAGCCCATGCTCTTACATGTTGAGCTAATTCTCCACTCCACCTAGGCTCTTTCCATGTCTGCTGAGCCCGCAAGATCACATCTCAACTTACTAGTAAACCACCCGTTCGCCCTTTGATTTACTCATGGAATTCTAGCGGAGACTCTATGGATAAACACCGCAAGGTTCTCCTTTGCTGCACTGAGAAGGAGGAGGTGAGGCAGGAAGTGAAAGGACCCTGAGGGCCAGGACTGCCACAGCAGGTGAAGTGGGCTTGGGGGTTAGGGTGGGGTGGGGAGGGCATGAGACAATGAGGTTCCCCCTAGAGGAGATGTCAGGAACCACGGCTCTAACTACTAAGGAGGTTGAACAGACACTTTGGCATAGGTATGTATTAGGGGGTGTTTATCACATTTTGTTGCGATGAAAAACCTTGATAAGCAAGGAAGGTTTGCTGTTGCTTGTGGTTTGGGGGTACAGCCCATCGTGGTGGGGAAGGCATGGTGGCAGGAGTGTGGAGCAGCAGATTGTATTGTGATCACCACCAGGAAGCAGAGAGATGAACACCAGTACCCAGGTAGCTCTCTCCTGTCTATTCAGTCCTGGACCCCAGCCTATCTAACGACGCTGCCCACATTCAGAATGGGTCTTCCCTTCTCCTGTCTAAACCTCTCTGGAAATGTCCTCACAGGCACACCAGAGCTGTGTCTTGGTGAATCCCGGAACCAGGCACACTATCACCATGACAGGGTGTGTGGGTATACATACGTAAACACGTTTTTACATGCCTTACTAAGTCACATGCCTTGGCATTTCAGCACAAGCTGTAGATATATAGAGAGTTAAAAGGATGGGAAATCACAAAACCTGCAAACTGACTGCCTTGCGTGGATTCTTGGAAAGACCTGCTCACCGAATGACAGGACCGGATGTGGTGGAGACAGTACATGTGGGAATTCATGTGCTCTGAGCCAGGGGATGGGGGGAGAATATTAACAGCACCAATGTGCTCATTATGTGAATGTCATGAGCGTGCAGTGTTTGTAGGGGCCAGAAAATGGTGTTGGGTCCCCCAGAGCTACAGTTACAGAGGTTCTGTGTAGCACAACTAATAAAAACCCAGAGACAGATACCGGGATTCAAGCTGAAAAATCAGAAAAGCAAAGCAGCCAAGCCTCTAGAGAGCTCTTATCTCTACCAAGACTCAGACAAACAAAAGGACCATCCTGGATCCTATCCTCAGTGTGACTGCAGACTGCAATGCTCCCCACCAAACCTCAGACTGCAATGAGCTCCTGTCTCCTCCTGCCTTATATTCCTCTCTCCACCCAGCCATATCACTCCTGTCTCCACCTCCTGAGTGCTGGGATTAAAGACCTGGGGTCACCTTTGTGTGTGAGCTGTTTCTCTTTTTAATCAGATTCAATCTCCTGTAGACTAGGGTGGCCTTGAGTTCTAGGATTAAGGGTGTGAGCCCCCATTCCCTGGCCTCTAATGGCTTATCTCTGTGCTCTATAATCTTTCAGGCAAGCTTTATTTATTAAAACACAAATAAAATATCACTACAGTTGTGAGCTGCTGGGAACCAAACTTGGATCCTCTGGAAGAGAAGCAAGCACTCTTAACCATTGATCCATCTCTTCAGTCCTTAGGACTGGAATGTTCTATTAAAATACAGAGGAAGCTACTTAAGAATAACAAAGCAAAAGAGACCACACACAGGTAGGTGGTGGAGGAGTGGGGATTGGGAGAGCCCTTGTTTCCCTGAGTGTGAACAAGATAAAGCCCACGTGGAGAAGCTTGGGCCAGCTTTCCAATATAAATTACACAGATAATAATAACAGCTTGCAAAATGACACCATTACAAAACAAGGCTGCTGGAACACAAACACAAATAAGATACACTAGCAGATGTGGCCTTGCATTTTAATGATCGTTAATTGCCATTTAAAATATTGTATAAATGAGTTAAGCTCCCGCCACGCAAGGCTGAGCATTATAAAAATCTATGCACATAATCCCTGCCATCAAAAAGCGAAGGGGGAAACAGATTTCATCACACTGATGGTGCTGGGAAAGCCACCCGTCAGGTCAGATGTCTCTGATAACCCACCCCTAGCTGAGCAGCTCCTGGCAATTAAGGCTGAAAGAGGGAGCGACAGCTATCCTTAAATGGGGGTCCCCTCCCTGTGAGTCGACCACGCTCAGTGAAGGGCCACCCAGCCAGCAGAGTAGGGCTGCAGAGATTTACTTCATGGGTTTGCAAAACAAAAGAAAGAAGACACAAAGTCAGTTAGCTGAGTAGAGAAGGGGGTGCACCTGGGAGGGGTGGGGGAAAGGGTAATTATGATCAAAATACGTTTTATGGAATTCTCAGAGAATTAACATTAAAAAACAAAACAAGAAAAAAAGATTCGATGCCGCTGGTGACAAACCCTTTGGTGGAGGAGAGGACTGAGCCCCGAACTAAGATGAAAACAAAACAAAACAGAACAAAACAGAAAGCAGTGTCACTAAAGCCATGCTGATGGCTGGACAGCACCCCTGAGTCTGCCTGTCATCCAGCATGACACACCCCAGGGTAATGACAATTTATTACTATTATTACTCTTACTCTTATTAATGCTCCATCACCTGGCCATGGGCCACCAACCTGGAAGAAAAGCAAGCTGGTTTCCTGTCTTCTAGAGCATACAGGAAGGCATGAAATGTGTTTAAGAGGCTGGAAGACACAAACATTCGTGAAAAAGAAAATTTCCTAAACAAGAAAGAACTATGTGGTGGTTCGGATGTGATGTCCCCGCAAGTCTTTGATTGCGTGGTCTCCTGTTGGAGGAAATATACCACTAAGACAGACTTTGGGAGTAAAATCCCTCGCCTACGGCTGGTTCTATCTCGGTTTCTTTCTTGTGGCTCGGGATGTGAGCTCTCAGCTTCCTGCTCCAGCTGCCATGCCTGTCACCTGCCGGCTGCTGCTCCTCCATCCCGGACTGTAATCTTCAGGAACAATAAGGCCAAATAAACCCTTTCCCGCAAACCTGCTCTGGCCATGGTGATCTGTCATAGCAACAGCAAGTGACTCATGGGGACACATGCTGAAACTAAAGAGACGTTTCTAAGAAGGTGTTTCCAAACTCTGGCAGGGTGTGCCACAAAGCGTTAGCCACTGTGCTCTGGAAACACCTGAAGCTGAGGAGTGGAGATGCTTCACGGCAGGCAATCCGTGGAGCCGTGTGCAGACAATTAATGGGTGGAGGCTTGTTCGCTCTCGTTAGCAGTTGGAAGGTAAAGCATGCTGCCTCTTAACAACAATCAGGCCATAAAAATTAAGGGGAACTTTAACACCTATGGTTTGGCAAGGCACCGCAGAGAGAGCAAGTCAGAGGCGGCTGGTGGAGACATGCGTTTTTACAGCCATCTGGAAGGCATTTGACAACGTTAATTAAAATTAAAAATATAGATTCCACACTTTGGCACTAAAATAAGAATGTCTGTACCTAAGGGTATGCAGAAAATGAGATGTTCTGCAGCTCCAACCCAGCAAAAGCGTTAACCTCTGCCCAAGAGAGGACAGGCTTCTTGAGACAGGGGATGGTACACGCAAGGAACAGTCTGCGGGAGGGACAGGAAAGAGACAGATAAGCCTCGGAAAATGCTCAGCAATTTTTGTGAGCTAGACGATCTGAGTAGACTCACATAGAAACACTTTGTTCATGTTAGGAAGTTCAGAAGGACAGACAATTGCAGCACAAGTCAGAATGGGTAGAAGCAGGACAAGGAACATCAGGAGAAGAAGGCAGACGAGAGGGAAGGAAGCAGAGAAGGACACGGGAGAGACAAAGACCAAAATCAGAGAGAGAGAGAGAGAGAGAGAGAGAGAGAGAGAGAGAGAGAGGCAGACAGACAGGGAAAGAGGCATAGACAGATATACAGAAAGACAGAAACACAGAGGGAGTCAGACTGGGGTGGAAAGAAAGGGGGGGGAGAATAAAGTGTGCCAGAGACAGAGATAAAGAAGAGAAACAGAAGGGGAGAGGCAGAGAGATATAGGAGATGGGGGGAGGAGAGAGACTGAGAACGGAAATCTGCTTGTCCGTAGTCGTGAGTCAGTGTGCACAGTGACCAGATAAAAGGACCTGGCTGGCGTTTGACCCCTCTTGCTGCCCCATTGGGTTCACTCTGGGCAGAGTGTCAGGAGAGACGTGGCTTGTGGCTTGACTTGGTCTGGACTCCCTTGCAGTCTGTGGCTCCCAGGCCTGTCCGCCTTCTCTCCTGTCTTGGAAAAGGATATGATAATTGCATCTATTTGAGCCTCAGGAAAGGGTGGCATGCCCTTGATCCACGTAAGCACGTGGGGACGGGAAGGCAAGCTGCGCTTTGCTCCTGTGGCTACAGGTCCTGAAGAAGACAGGAAGCATTTCTTCCAGTTACCTCCTCCCAAGCAACTGTTAGGATCCGCTCCAGCTACTGCTCTTTTTCCGTGTCTTCTGGAGTTTCTAGGGATATAATCGCAACCTAAGCAAGGCAAGTTGCTTTCCCTCCGCATCTCGCTATAGCCTTTGAAGCTAAGAGAATAGCAAGTGTAATCTTAACACCCTCAGCCCAGGCACAGCCTTCCATGGGGGAGGGTTGCAACTCTCCCTTCGGAGTGACTCTCGATGATGCTCTCTTAGCATGAATGACCTTTATTTAACCGGTTTCTTCTGGTTATATTCAGAAATTGCTTTGTGAGTGGCTGCTAACTTTTGTCAGATTTCTCTGTAACAGCCTTTCACAATCTCTTTCCCCAGGTCGTGTGCTGAGGGCAGATGGTGGAGCTGAGTTATGAGACACCGACCACGTTTCTGCTTGGAAATAAACCCGTTTTTAATATTGCTGGTTGTCCTTTCTCTGGATAACCAGCTACGGCTTGCGGTCTCCATGTGTGTTCCTCAGCAGCTCTGTCATTACAGCTCCTGAGCTTATGTGCAGGGCTCTGCTTGCAGGCCTGGCGTGGGTAGCGTGTGATCGGCTCAAAGTGGAGGGTACTGCGCTCCAGGGTACTGCAGCAAGACGGTCACACCCCACACCTTCCTAGCTGACACGAAGGCACACAGGGACTGAAGGGCACTAAGATATTCTAATGCATTGTACCGTCATGGTCCCACGCACGTGCAAAAGCTTAAGTATTTTCCTGTCACTGCTACACACGCTGTAACTGTGGACTGACCTGAACAAGGTTCTTGTCAGATTCTATTTTAGCCCACTCTTCAATCTTCCGCTTCACAATTGGTCAGTTCACCTTTTCTATTCCTTCTGGATGCCATCTAGAGAATTTATAGTAATCCTTGCCTTGGGTCATTCTTTAATCTTTGTGTTGTGTGTGCTCCTTTGAAGTACCTGCCATGCAAACAGAGACACTGAGTTTGGTCCCAGAACCTACAGAAAAGCTAAGTGGGGCAGCCCACATCTGTCTATCCTGGTGCTAGGGAGTAGAGCCTGGAGGACCCCTGGGGTTCCCCAGTCCTTTGAAATGTCTGTGAGCGTCAGGTTCAGTGAGAGACCCCATCTCAAAGAGTAAGGGGGAGAGTAACTGAGAAAGAGTGACTGACCACCCGACACTGGCCACTGTCTACACACACACACACACACACACTCACACTCACACTCAGAGATACACACTCTTTGTCACCTCCCCATATACTCACACACATACACACTCCCACACACATACGCACACTCACGCCACTCATACACGCACACTCACAGATACACACTCTTTCTCACACACCCCACACACACTTCCCCCTACGCGTCTGTAGGAAATGGAACAGAGAGGTTTCTTGAAAAGAAGAATTAGAGGAAGCAGACAGAGGTGCCGTTTCTGAGAGACCCCGACTTCTGAAGGCAGGATGCCAGGGCTCTCAACGCCCGAGTCTCCTTCCCATAAAGAAAACTGAGAAAATGAAGTGCAGCGTAGGCAGAGCTCAGAGGCAAGCTGCTCGGGAACAAAGGGTCAGAGGCGGCCGAACACGGCCATTTGGTTTCATGGCTGTGCCTCCCAAAGTCCGCATGAGCTGGACAATGTGGTCACTCAGCGGTCACTGTAGCGATCAGTCACTTCCTGCTCTGGCTCCCGGCCAAGCCTGCAGGAACCCTTGCCACCACTCCAGGGAGGGGCTGTGTCATTAGCTGGAGATGCAGGGAGGTGGGGAGGAGGCTTCACCTGGGTCTTGCTGGGAGAAGCCTCTCCAGCAAGCCTGTGTTTTATTTGCCCTGGGTCACCTGCGTTCTGGCTTTGTGCGGTGTGAGCCCACCAGTTGGCCGCATAGGAACACTCTGTTGGTATGAAAGCATTCATCTCTTCGCCCTCTTGTACAGGTGGAGTCCATGCTGACCAAAAGAGGCAAAGGGACCCACCCTGCATCCTGCTGACCTACCAAGGGTGATCAAGACCAATCTTGCCAACTTAAAGGGATTTAAAGTAACCATGGAAACACTTTCCAGGAAGTCTGGGAGGGAATTTCTAGATTTGGTTAATGAGAGAGCAGGTCCACCTCAAATTCAGGCACCACCGCCCCATGTGCTGGATTTCTGGACGGCATAGAAAGGGGAAGAGGGCTGAGTTAAACCCTGGCACTGGCTGCTCCCTGATTGCAGACACGATGTGACATGACCAGACCCCGTCACAGTCCTGCTGCCAGGATGAACGGCACCCCGGACTTCTTCCTTTAGCTGACTCTGTCAGGTGTTTTGTGTCAGAAAAGTGACTGCTACCCTGGGGCCATCTGTGCCATCTTCAGAATATGGGCAGGGGATGCTGGGGCTGGGCTGGGCCTCAGAAAAACAAAGGCGCCTAGAGGACTCTGGCCATTCAGGTGAGAAGCCTGTGATGTCTGCTTGCCCAGGACTGGTGCCTCTAGTGTTACAGATAGAGTTACAAGACCCTCGACTGGGTTTTCTCTGAAGACTTACTTCATGGACTGCATCCAGGCTGAGACATGTTCCAGTCTGGGGTGTTCTTTGTCATGTGTATATGTGGGGGTGGGGTGGGGGTAAACCTTACTCAGAGCCTGGTCCTCCAACTCCCCAAGAACCTCACTTTATCTTGTAGAAGGTAATTCATTTTGGAGTTGACAACATTATGAAATTGGAACGAGTCCCAGGGACGCAGAAACAAAGACACTGCAAAGCTGGGACACCTGTTTTTATTAAAAGTTGACAGCTTTTATCAAATTATATTTATAGCCGCCCCCTTCTTCAGTTCAGAGGGGGTCTGGGATCTGGAGAAACTGTCACTTCCTGGCTTACAACATAAAAGAGCTGGGGGCATCTCTACCTCCTGAGCCAATCTCAAGGGCTGCAGGGATTTCCAACCCTGCGAAAACACATCGCTGGGCCGCGCTCTGCGCTGTCAGCTCGGAGTGTGGATGTTTTAACTGCAGACACAGGGACCAGGCTACACGACCCACGTGACCCTATGAGCCGCTCTCAAATGTCCCCGTGCCCAGGCTCACCAACTTTCTAGTCTTTGGGACCTTCATCTTGACTTCTAAATAGGCACAAGAGAGACACATAAGAATGTTATCAGGTGTGTCCCTGAGGTCTGGATGTGGGTGGCTCCCTGAAACCCATATGTTAGATCCAGCCTTCGGGAGAGAGTATGAGGGGTCTTTGGTAGCCTCCGTGACAGAAATCAGTGCCTTCTGCTCACAGCCCCTCCCTCCACATGAAGATGCAATTGGCAGGAGGCCTCCAGGAGGAATGGACCTCGCCAGGCACTCTGCCTACTGTCCCGATGACCCCTTCATCTCAGATCTCCAGCTTTGGGAACTGTGAGTGACATGTCTATGGCTTTTAAGCTCTATGAAGCAGCCTTGTAGGCACAGGCAAGCCCACCCCACCTTCTCTTATAAGGCCTGGGCTCAGCGAGTCAGCCTGGCTGAGCCAGTCAGCAAGATGCTTGCTATGCAAATGCACGGATCTGAATTGGATCCCCAGAGCTCATGCGGAAATCTGGGCGTGGCAAGGCACACTTGTAACCCCAGCACTGTTTGGACAGAGACCAGCAGATCCATAGGGTTAGTAAGTAGACAGCCTTTCCTAAGTGGACATGAATTCTCGGTCCCGGTGAGAGATCCTGCACAGTACCACAGTGCACACAAGTGCATCTGCACACACATGTGCCCACACCCGTACACAGCAGTCAATGGCTGTGCTCCACCCAGGATTCCCCAAGGCTCCATCAGCACCCCTGTGTTTCCCTGGTGTGGGAGGGGATGCTTGCTTGCCTGCCCAGGGTGCCGCATGCGCCCACTTCCTTCCTAAGCATCACGGTTTGCTGTTTGTGTTCTCGCGTGAATCTGCATATGATTCTAAATTTCCATTGTCAACCATATTGAGTTTCCTCATTTCTGGCTCCTTGGTCTGACGTCCAGGATTGCGATAGAATTCACACAGCTCTAAGTTCTTCTTACTGCTGGAGATAGTAGATAGCAATTTTGGTGTCAGTCACAGACACTGTCAGTTTTGATTGTGAATTGTCCCATCTCATCGAGACTGTACTCAACAAGCATGACTTGCCAAGAGCATTAAGAGAGGCTCCTGCGTGCCAAGGTGGGACAGTCCCCAGGCATCCAGAGCTGGGCATATCGCTTCTTCATTGCTCCCTTCCCGGGCTCCCACCCACGTGGATGGCTGCCCTGGACTCATGCCTCCTCTAAGCATGCCTGGGAGCCTGAGAATCATAAACATATTTGAGTGACCTTCCCAGCTGTCACCACCTCTCTGGTGCACCACAGTGAGCCACCATGTTCCCCTCACTGCTCATCTTCTTTCTCTTTGGCTGGAATCCTGCTTCCTTGAAGTCAAAGTCACCACTTTGGCTTGTAGGCTATCATTGTGATAAAACAGATTCAAGGAGAAAGGACTTTATCTCCGCTCACAATCCCAGGTTACAATCCACCAACCCAGGGAAGTCAGAAAAACAGGCTTTACATCTGGCTGCAGAACACCCACAGTCCAGAACAGAGAGAAATGCATGCTCTATTTCTCTAGTCACACAGTTCAGGAACCCCTGCCTAGAGAATGGTGCTGCCTGTGGTGGACGGTGTCTTCCCACACCAATTACCTTAATTAAGACAGCCCCATTCAGACATCCTACTGGCTAACTCAGTGTAGATAATCCCTCACTGAGTGTCTCTTCACACGTGACCCTAGGTTGTCACATTCACAATTAAAGCTAGCCAGCACAGTCATACTTCTTGCAGCAGCAGCCTCCCCCTGTGTCTGCCTTCCAAGCCTTCATTTTTGATCCACACAGACCCATGTCTGTGGTCCGTCCATTTTTAGGGCTGCATACACAGTGCCCTCCCCTCAGTATGTGCCCATTCTCCATAGACGGGCATCCAACGTGCTTTTATTTTTTGCTTGAACCAATGTGTTGATGAACCTATCCTTATGTTTCTTCAGAGTAACACATGCAAGTGTTTCCAGAATATTCCTTTCTAAGTCAACTTTAATCTGAGTTTACCTCCTAGGAAATGGCCTATGTTTCTACTCTCATTTGCATTTTAAATGTCCCTAGAACGCCCCATGTTGATGGCTCTGTCACCAGCCTGTTCACTGTTGGGAAGAGGTGAACTCTTTGGGGCTTGGATAGAAAGTGAGGTCATGGGGTCAGGGGCAGGAGTTGAGTTCTGCCCTTGAAGGAAAATTTAGGCTCCACTGTTTCCTGTATCTAGGTTGGTCTCTTAGACCTCCGTGATGTCAACAGCCTACCCTACACATGATCCTGCCAGGCTGCTCTGGCCCCAAAGCATCAGGGCCCAACAACAGACTGGCGTCTGTGAACATGAGCCCAGGCAACTCTGTCGTCCTTGAAGGTGATGATCTCAGGCATTTTGTCGCAACAGTGCAAGGCTAGCGTGGCCTCCATCATCTTGTGGCTCATTCAGACTCACTCTTGCCTGTCCTGTGCTGTCAGCACGAAACACTGTACCCCAAAGCAGCCATTCCCTGTCCTGAAGAAGATCAGCCAGGCTCGCATGCACAGGGCAAGCCTCGGGGCCATCGCGCTGGACAAAGATAGCTTTGCTTTGGTCCCCAGAGCGCACTTGCAAACACGAGAAGGAAGCTGGTCTCCAAGGCACTCTGGCATCCTGGGTAGATTACTCGAAGCTATTCGCTTCCCATCTCTCCCCAGTGGCAAGCCGGTTATGGGAACGGTTCTGACTTGTTTAGCAATTACCTGCCCCCAGCATCTTCGACTGTCTTCATCAATTCCACACGCCGGGTTCACCTCCTTGGGGAGCGATTCCCTCTCTCCGCTGACGCTCTTCCTCTCGCTGTTGGCTCTCGCAAAAACATTCTCCACCTACTTCTTTTACAGCCTCATAATCGAGCTTTATGACAGAAGGAACGAGGCTTGCACGTGACCAAGAACCCGCAGAGAAATCTCTCCCACCCTGGGCTTCCGGGAGGCACATGTGTTCCTTCTTAGGAACGAAGCAAGTGGCTTATACTCTGAAGATCCAACACTCCAGCTATAACTCAGGGACATCTGTCAGATTTATTGACTGGCTGGGGAGACAAACGAGGCGATGGGCTTCTGCTCCAAATCATTTTAAGCTTAGGAAAGTGACATGCAATTTTATAAGTGCTCTGGAGAGTCTCACGTCTTTCAGAGATGAAGAAAGAAAGTTATCAATGTGTCTCTGACGTCCTTATGGATGCGTTTGGATATTGACTTGACTGCTGTAAGCAAGGGTGACGATTAATATCCACCTGAGAGACACCGGGACCCGGATGTGTTCCCATGCTCCAGTGCGCTGCCCCCTGAAGCTCTGTCCTCTCTGCTGCTCCAGTCACATCAGCTGGAAGAAAGAATGAGGAAGTAGCTACCCGTCCTGGCAGGCCCCACTAGGGGAACCACAAACCCTCGGACTGCTTGACTGTGAGGCAGGCTGATGCCCTGATCATAGAGGGCGTTCTGCTGCTCTGGAGAGCCAGTGAGGTCCTCCATCTTCCTCCTACAGCTGACCCCTGGCTTCCAGTGGCCCAGGTGCTGCCCTCCTGCTCCAGACAGGCATTTTTTAGCTTGTCTGACTGGGGGAGAGATGAGCACACGGAAACCAACTCTACTCCTCCCCAGCCAGAGTCTGAGGCCAACTAGCAGCATCAACCCTACTGCAGCTTCACAGTAGAACATATGAGCGTCCATCTCCGGAATGGCCTTTCTGCACCCATCTGCCTGAAGAGTTGTGTTCCCTTCCGAGCCTCATGAAGCACGCTGTCTGTGGGCTGTCAGTGCAGTGTGCTACCCATGGGGAGCCTTCTGTGTGGGATGGGGCCCTTGCTTCCCACTGCCTTCAGCCTGGGCAGGGCGTGAAAAATCTGACTACTGTAATCTCTCTTGTGTAAGTCAACCCCAAGGAAATAGCCATAGAACTTGAATTTCTCAAAATAAAAAATAAAGGCTTTAAAAATTTATATTTTGATTGTCCCTGAAAATACCCTTCTTAATGGCACATAATAGAGGTTCCATGTGTCTCTGTAATTTAGTTTTTAAACATTCAAGGATTATTTAAAGTCCAATTTTATGTGCATTTATTCTCTCTCTCTCTCTCTCTCTCTCTCTCTCTCTCTCTGTGTGTGTGTGTGTGTGTGTGTGTGTGTGTGTGTGTGTGTGTGTGGTGTGTGTAGGTATCTATGCCATGGTGCATATGTGTCATTCAGATGGGAAAATCCTGGAGATCAAACTCAGGTCAGCAGCCTTCACTGCAAACACCTTTGCAGCATGAACCTTCTTTCTGGCCCAGTGTATCCTTTTGATTGAAAATATGTTCTCACTTATCTTTGATGGCTTGGCTCAGGACCTGTGTGGAATTATAAACAAGAGTGTGAGACCAGGTCCCTCTGCACCGTAACTCTCCTTCCTGGCTGTGTCCTGCGAGATCCCATCAGAAGCCAAGAGACTTTCAGCCCAAATGTTACATTTGGATACACATTATGTCCCAACATCCCTGGGCTAATGGCCGCAGCCTCAGATCTCAGGTTTTTCATCCTTAAACCAAGTACAGGGACAATGTGGTTCCACTCCACGAAGGGCAGAGGCTTGTCTTGATCATACCACCCTCAGTGAAAATCCAGTAAGTGTGTTTGTGTACCTGCACCTCCGTGGAGACCGCCACAGTCCTGCCAGGCCGAATGTGGCTTGTAGGTCTATGTTACCCAGAGCTGGGCGTGGGTATCTGCTATGAAGCCTGCTTGAACAGCTTATGTGACTGGTGAGGCTAACCTAGGAGGTAAAAAGCACCCACTCATCCCCTGTCCTATCAGGGGGTCGTCTGCACTCACCTTGTAAGGCTGTGTGTGAAACACTGAAAGTAGCAGGTATCTGGGCATGCGGAACAAAGCCTACATTTAGCCAGTAAATGTTACCAATGTGGCTGGGAAGCTTTGGCTTCTGGATGGTGGAGAGGCAGCGTGATGCTCAGCTCCTGCATCCTCAGTGCCAGACGTGGAAGCTATAAATTTTATGTATAAGCACAGAGTCAGGACACATGCACTGGGATTCCCCATATCACCCTGGCAACCGGCCCTCCTGTCACCTCAGCACACGGCCCTGATGTCACTCTTGGCACCTGACCCCCATGTCACCCTGGCACCCTGCCTGTTTTCCTTTTCCTCCCGTGGTTTCACCTAGAGCATAGACGCTGTCCTGCTGTCCCACCACAGCAAACGCTGAGGCCAAGTGAGGCCAAGACTCCCAGCCTTGCACACATGCAGCCTCCCAGGTTTCTGTCTCTGGGGATTTGAGTTCAGGATTGTCAATTATCTGCCTTGTTTCTAAAGATCCAAATCTCTGGATCCCCTGTGATCCCGTGAACTTTGGTTCCTTGGCTTTCTGATTCTGGGATGGTCATTGACTGGCTCTGATGCTCCATCCAGAGTGGATGACTAACAGACAGTGGGGTAGCACTTGATGGGCACAGCTTTGGGGCATCTGTCCTCCTCTCTTTTCTGGAGGAGGTATATGGGGGCAGGAGCAAGCAAAGAGGAAGGTACAGGTTAAAGTCTATAGCAAAATTCAAAAGTCACAGAGTGACCAAGCACATAAAATATGGCTTTGCGATCAAGAGTACATATTTGGGATGAGCCTGAACCAACAATTCAGCATCCTGAAGACAGAAAACTGAGCACAGTGGTACCACCTACTCCTGGAAATCCCCAGAATTCCATGAGGTCTGGGCAGACACAATTCAGGACACCTCCCGTCACTATCAAGTGAGTGAAACTTAGCTGCAGGGGCAATGACCTGCCTTGAAAGCTGGGGCTGCTGGGACTGCACAGGACACAGCCGGGGGCTTATGGCAGTGGGGATTTACTTCCCAGACTTCAGGCTTTTCTTCACCTTTTGTCTTTTCCCCTTGGTCCAGTCACATGACAAGTACTTCTGTTTTGCTGACACAGGAGAGTGCTATTTGTTCCTTCCCTGCCCTGGTCCCAAAGGCTGCCCAACACAGTGCAATGCTAACAGAGCTGGCCCCTTGGAGACTTCCTCCAGGCTTGGTGCGATTCTCCATCTTCCAACTCCCCACGCCTCCGCAGCTGCTTTCATTCTGATGGCATCCTTATAGGGATCCGGCATAGGATTAGGTCCCAGCCAATGACCTCACTCAGCTCAGTCACTTTCACAAAGACCTTGTTTCCATCAGGAATGTCCAATCTTGACACCGGGACAGGATGTTGCCACCTACGAAGTTCACAATCCAGAACGACACATTGGAGATTTAAAAAAGAGAAATTTCCTAATGGTGTGAGCTTACAGTTTTGTCCTGGGCCACATTCTTAGTTCTCTTCAGCTCCACCTGCCTGTGAGTAGTGGGTTGGGCAAGCCCTGCTCTGAATGCACCTGACTTTTGGGCAGGAAGTGGCCAGGATCCACTCAAGTTCTGGAGACACCAGTTTTTCATAACATCTGAAAGCCCCTTTCCTTCCTAGAGGTCATCAAGTGTATTTTCTTTAGATTTTAAAGGAAGAATTATTTTATAAAGCTCCACCCCTCCTTAGACAAATACCACCGGTTTTCAGATAGGACAAGACAGACAGGAAGAGGGACCTGGGGTTAGGAATGGAAATGGCAATGGGATTTGTTCATCTTGGTCTTGGAGCAAACTTGGAGAGGAGGCACAGCCGACAGCTGCAGAGTCTCGGGGGAAGAAAAACCCTGCACCCTTCATGTAAATTGATCACCCGGATACATTCGGAACACCCGCTAATCAGTGCTAAATGAGCTCAAATTGGTTATCGATTATTGATTTAGAAACAACATATAGATTAGCACAGAACCCCTGAGAATACGCTTTAAACACCTGGGTTATTAATCACAGAAAAATGTAGTCGAAAACGGCAAATGGAGAGTCTGTATCGTTCCAAGGGAGCTGTAGCATTGCTTAAGTTTGCAAAAGGTAATTGTCTTGAGCTGCTTGGCAGATTGCAGTCATGATGGAAGATTCTGGAAAGACAGGTCTGGAGCCCTCCCATCCCATGCTCCAGGGTCCGGTCAATGACTCTGATGTTCCTCATGAGGTAGAGCCCTGGTGCACACAGACTGACCCCAGTGTGGAATTTATTTGTACAGATTCGAAACTTCTCATTGATTTTTATTACAAGATTAAGGCTATGTTTCTCCAAGGAAGAAAAACGGCTGTAGAAGTAAAATTATAACCGTCATAAGCATGGTAAACACAGTGTGAGAAGTAATTCTAAGCTGTCTTTGCAACAGAACTTACAAGCTACAAAGCCTCCACCCGTTACTCACCTTCCACTGGCTTCAGCTGAGGTCTACCACTGGGATTCTAGAGCACCTCGGGGATGGGCAGGTTCTACCCTTGATCTCATGCCCCCTGGAGCTCCTGGATCTTCCCTGGAAATACCCACTGGGATCCTCTGGCCCCCTACTCACCTCATCCAAGTGGATCCCTCCAGGAGCTTGCTCTTAGCTTGCCTGTGTCCTGACCCCTGGGATGGAGGTCATTCAGTCTGATGCTCGGCTGCAGGGTCCTAAGGGTCTCAGGTAAACACAGGGGCCTTACACAGTGCTGTCAAACTTTGTGTGTGTGTGTGTGTGCACATACTTGTATGTGTACATTCTGAGACTAAAGTTGTATGGTGTGTGTCTTTCTGAATAGTGCTCCACTACACACACACACACACACACACACAATTGGGTAGTCTCCTCTGTATGCTATGAATATGTTTTATTATCATTGGTTATTAAAGAAGCTGTTCCAGCCAATGGCTT
The DNA here is from genome assembly GCF_014885135.2 of Alexandromys fortis. NCBI lineage: Eukaryota > Metazoa > Chordata > Mammalia > Rodentia > Cricetidae > Alexandromys > Alexandromys fortis. The sequence continues at coordinate 2,050,248 of NW_026067961.1, read as the reverse complement.
AGTAGAGTGAAGTCAGGTGGGAAATCAGAACAGAGATATAGAGAGAAAGTAGGCAGAGTCAGGCAGTCACGCCATGTAGCTGCCAAAGGAGAAAGACACAAGCCACCAGCCAGAACCTTTTTCGTAGGCCACAGCCTCATGGTGATGCACAAATTAATAGAAATGGGTTAATTTAAGATATAAGAGTTAACAAGAAATTTGCCTAAGCTTTTGACCGAACAGTGTTGTAAATAATAGAGTTTCTGTGTTATTATTTGGGTCTGGGCAGCGAACAAGCAGTCTCTGCCTACATAATGGCTCACCAACGTAAGGCAACTACATCAACATTAAAACTGAGAAAGCTTGGGAATAAATTCCAGACACAAAAGAACAGAGTTAACACAACTTCTTGGTAACCATTTTTTTCAGATAGGGCCAAGGGTCACACGTGACCTTCCCAGACTGACAAACGTGATGTTGTCTGGATGGCGATCGGGGATGAGAGTGAGTCTATGCTCAGGATGAAGTGTCCTTTAGAAGCTTGTGGAACCCAGCATTCTGGGACCAGCCCACAGTCACCCTCTCACTCCAACACTGCCCATCAAGCTCCCCTCACATGTGTGGCTCCCGGAGTCAAGAGCTCTCCAGGTGCCATTCCTTGGGGTGGTTCATGTATACCTCAAGTCAAACAACCTTCACAGAGTTACTGCCTTGTCACAGATAGATGGCTAAGACACTATAGCAGCGTGTGACGGAGCCCTGTAGCTCACAGACGCTATCTGCCCAGGTCCTTAGGACCATGGCCCTGAGAGTGTCATGTCAGAAGCAGGGGAACATGCTTGTGTCTTTCTGGAGCCCATGAGCCCACAAAACAGGGTAGCTTCATCAGCAGTAACTTGAAGTAGAACTGCTTGCCTTGGTAGCCCCAGTCAAGGCAAACATGGCATTTTTACCCTAATATTAATGACTAATATTAACGCTCAGATCACACAGCACACAGTAATTCTCTTCCTTTGTCAGCCCCATGAAGGTTACAGAATGGCTGAAAGGGGGTTAAAGAGGTCACAGCAGAATTCAAGGCATTTCAAAGGCAAGGATGAGGGGCGTCTCTGTGGGAGTCAGAGAGCAAACCCAGGCTGGAGGCCTTCTGGAGACAAGCGTGGGAACAAATTGTGGTGGAGGCCATGGAGACGAAGAGGCTGAGCCTGGGACCCAGGCCAGTGAACAGTGATCGGTGACCCTGCTGAAGCAGAGGTAGACCCGCTGGGACAGTTTGGACTTCTCTACCTGTTGGTCCCCTGCGATACACACCTGCTCAGATGGCAGAACGGTGGCACTGTTGTCATTGCTGTTCACAGTTTTGCTTGTTTTGTTTTCTCAGTGGAACCCAGGTGAGGGCTGCGTTCTTCTCTCAGGGTAGCGTGCTAGACAGGCTCACAGTCCTGGACTTCCTGACATCATCTTAGTGCCTCTGTGTGCTCTAAGAGTCCCAGTTCACTTCCACGGATTTAGGACCATTTCCCCTCTTCGGAACTTATCAGTCTTTGTCTCCTACGCAGGGCCTCATAGCTGGTGTCTACAGTGTTTACCTAGGTTTGCAGTGATCCTCCGTCTTCAAGTCGGAGTTTCTCAGGGCAAGGCATCATCTGAAAAATCAATGTGTTTCACAATGTGGAGTTACCCGGGGGTACAGCCGACAAGACAGGAAATGTGGGACAGACCAGGAGACCACGGCTGCTTCTTAGCTGATAGAAGTCAGGTGGGCTTGATATGACGTCAGCGGGATGTGGGTGTGTCCCGGAAGCACAGGGCTTGGAAGTCAGTAGGGACTGTGTGGGCACGAGGCGAGTCCTTAGCAGTTTTCTCAGCTCTGTAGCAACTGGCAATGGTCTGCGCTGCTTAACAGGGTACAGCGGGAGGTACAGCTGTCTGCCCAGCGGAGGCAAAATTGCTCATCCAGAGGGAAGCAGGGCAACCTGCAGAGTGGGAGGCAGCTGAGCTCCTTCTGCCTCTGAAGACCTGGAAGAGAAGGTCGAAGTTACATAAAATGGGGTGGGCTGTGGGTGTGCTGCTGCTGGACCCCAGGGATGGCGATATTTAACGTGTGCATGTGTGTGTGTGTGTGTGCATACATACACGTGCATCCATCTGTCTATCCCTCTACACACAGAGAAAAACATTCACTCCCATGTCTGTCCATCATCCATCTAGAATGACAGAGGCATGAACACAGATAGGCACACTCCTGTGCTGTCCATCCATGCGACTGTGGGCACTCACCCAGTCCGTAGCCACATTCAACACACCCCACTCCTTTCTCCTCTCTTCCCCTCCCTCCCTCTCCTCCTCCCCCTTCCTCCCCTCTCCCAGGTCTGTCCATTCTCCACGCTGACACACGCCTTAGTTTTTAACTGACTTCTCCCAGCTAGACCAAGGTTCACTCTCCGTGGTTATGCAGCAGGAGTCTGAGCTGAGCGGGGATGAGGCGACTCAACCCTTCCGGGCCCGTGTGCAGGCTGGCAGAAGTTGCAAACACCCTGTTCGCTGGTCCCCTGTGGTCTTACCATCTTGTAAAGTGCCCCGTTGCTCAAGACAGGACCTTTGTCTGTCTGGGTTCTCACAGAAAGAAAGCAAGCCAGGCCATTGCTAGGATGCTGTGGGTACTGTGGCATTCGCTGCTACTTCCTCAGCCCCCACTTCCTTTCTGAGAAACATAGGAGACCTGTGCTGGGGTTGGATTTCTCCATCTTTCTCCGAGCTGGCTGCGGGGTGCAGCATGAGAAAGATGGGAACCGCGAGGCCGCCATTAACAGCAGTCCTACTGTGAGCAATTAAAGCCCTGACAAAGGACAGTGCCTCTTAATCATCTAGGCGTTCATATTCCCAGCCTTGATGTTCCTCGACGTGTGGAACAGCACAAAGTACTTTCAGAGCCACTGGAGCCTGCTGGAGCCTGCCAGCTCCTGGGGAGCCCAGAGATTGAAGTCAATTTGCCTTAATAAAGCTGTTTAACGTTAATTTAAGGTGGAATTAGGCCAGGTTTAAGAAAATTAAGAAAAATGTACTGAATGGGCACATTGGAGCATCCTTCCAGGCGAAGCGAGCCACCTCCACTCTGCAGTTTCCAGCGGGCTTCCTGGAGGTGGAACCATTGAAGTTGAGGCCCCGTGTTCTCCCTCTTCCCAGGACTCCAGCAAAACCGCACTCCTGGAAAGCGGTGGTTGTGAAGATGTTTTGTGCAGTTGAATCGTAGACAATAAAGCCCTCCGAGTGTGTTGCAAACTCTCCTTAGGGGAAGTGATATTTTCCTAAACCAGAGAAACCTTGCAAGTGCTTTGGAGTTGGGGGAGGGAGGTGGTAGGAGATGGTTTGTGCTTTCCAGCCAGGAGGAAGAGCAAGCGCAGCAGCAGAATAGCCTGAAACAGCAAGGAAATGAGAGAGGCCTGGGGATCGTGAGCAGAGGGGAAGCTCTACTAACAGAGGCACAAAAGGCCCCAAGAGCCCCCTCACAGTACGCAGGGACCAAAAAGCCGGAAGTTTGAATTTGACTCTGTTACAATAGAGGCCACAGATCGCTAGTGAGCAGAGATGGGGCACAGCATCAGAAATGTAAGCTGCCCGGAAGCTGGCAGACCCAGCCACGGTAGCAGAGCCAACTCCATCATGGCGTGGGGCAGGGTGGAGGTGAGGTTTGCACTATGTCTGGTGGAAACTTCTTTGAAGTGGAGTCTACAGCTTTCCAACGGGGGTGGAAAGAGGGGAGAGCAAGGGAGGCAAAGACTGCTTCTACACAAGGATCCAGGAAAATAGGTCTACCATCAAAGGAGTATGGGGGTGGGGGGAGTGGGAGGGAATTAGACCTGAGTTAGAGCCACACACCACTGTATCCCCTTCTGATCTCCAGGAGAGCGCTGCAAGCAGCCAGACATCACTGTGGGGAGTTGGAGTGTGCTAGGAGGGCAAAGATGGCATTTTATGTGGGAATTTGTGGAGGGCAGAGAGAAAAAGCAGGCGGCGCTCCATCTCCAGAGTTCACGGCTTCGTGGGATTAGCTCCCCACTAGTGTGGGCAGGGCCTGTGACCTCCTTCCAGCCAATAGGAGACGGAGCTTTGGGGGCACACAGGGTGACACTGCCTGGCATGTTCATACTCATCACCTCACACATCTGCTGGGTCTCATGGAGGTGCCCCATGCTGACTGAGAGGGGGCAGCCGTAACTGAGCTCTGCAGGGGACACCAGGCAAGAAGCTGACAGCCAGCATGAAACAGACTCCAAGAATATGCACCCCATCAAAGCCATGGGAGCCCAGCCTTCTCATTTCCCCCACTAAATCACAAATAAGACCTTAATCTGAGCCACGCACAATGCCCAGGTGAGCCACACCCAGACTCCTGGCAGGAGCCTTGGCTTGAGCTGACTCGGAGAGACTCAAGAGAAGGCATGCATGGATCCAGACATTGTGTGCTGTGGTCATCTCTGGCACTCCAACAGGAAACTAAGAGGAGAGAGGAGAGATTCAATCACTGTAGGAGCAACAGAGTCCATTCTAGGGTTTTCTTCAGAAGGGACCCCCAGGCTGAGCATTCTCCCCAGATAAGCCTCCGAGGCACAGCCTGCATCCCCAGAGGTCTTCTTGGGGCAATCCCCTGCCCTGGGCCCACTGCACGGGATCTGTTGCAATGAGCAAGGTGGTGAGGGGCCACCTGGCCAAGTGCCCAAAAGCCAGCGCGTCACCCCTGGGACTGTGCGACTGTGCGATGCGTGCCGCAGCAAATGATTCTAAATAGAAAGTGTGGCATATGGCCGGGGAGATAATGCTTGCTGGGCCTCAGCCAGTCCTCCAGGCTGCCTGCACCTTCAGACGGTAGCTGCAGCCTTTCCTCCCCGCACCTGAAGGGGGCTCAAGCCCTCACCCCGCCACTCTTTTCTGGCTGTTCACAGTGGCTTTTTACTGCCCTCTGAGAGTCTTTCCTGTTTTCTTCCAAGCCATAAAGGGCAGAAACTCTTAGGGGCTGGTGCTGATGCCCAGACAAGTGGCTGCTGGCTTCTCTACTGGATCCCAGGAAGCATCTTGGTTTCCATGCCAGCTCATTCTGTTGCTCCCGGAGGCAATGAGTTTTCCCACTGAGGGAGTCGATACTTTCTAGCTGCGTAGTGTGGGAGGGGCTTCTTCATTCTCTGACCAGCGTTTGCTGACAGCCTGCCCTTGACCCTGAGGGGAAAGTGAGGCTGTCTTTGTGATGGGCACCGGAATTAGCCGAGGACCTGCACAGGCCAGTCGACACTCGAGCTTGGCTGTCCTTTCCTTGACCCTCGTGTGCAGGAATAGGACAGGGCAGACACCAGAACTCATTTTACTACCCAACTACACTCTTATACAAATGAGCTTTTTGATAAGGAGATGGGCAATGGGATGAGATAAGGTGATGGTCTTCATCCATTGCAGCTAGACCGGCTGATGTGGGAGTGATTTCTTATAAATAAAGAAACTGCCTAGGCCCCTTGATAGGCCAACCCTTAGGTGGGTGGAGTAAACAGAACAGTATTCTGGGAGAAAGAAGCGTAGTCGAAGAGTCGCCATGGTTCTCCCACTCCAGACAGACGCAGGTTAAGATCTTCTCTGGTAAGCCACCTCGTGGGCTACACAGAATATTAGAAATGGGTTAGAACAATATGTAAGAGCTAGCCAATAAGAGGCTACAGATAACGGGCCAGGCAGTGTTTAAAAAAATACAGTTTCCATGTAATTATTTCGGGGCATAACCTAGCCATGCGGGCGGCCGGGTGCCGGGGACGCAGCCCAGCCGCTCCTAATTCAACAACCGGCCATGCCACTGAGCAGGGGAGGTGGGCCCTCAGATCCAGTCATCCGGTTCAAGGCACTGTGTGTCTTCTAAAGGCCTTGGCTCTGTCTAGTTTTATTGTAGAAAGGAGTCAGAAAAGTGGGCAGAATGCTTTGCCCAGAGGGGTGCCACAGGGCATAACAGCTGCCTTCCCTGTCCCACCTAGTTCCTGACTTCACTCTAAGGTGTCTCCCAATAACCGCTGACCCAGCCCCAGCATACGCTGGTTCTGTCCAGGGTTCTGGATCTGCTATCTACCAACTCTCTCTACTCTGAACCATCTAGCAAGACCTGTGTTGGGCTGAGCTCAGGCTAAACTGGATTCAGGAAGCAGAGCCCTCAAACACTGTTGGTGAGGATGCGAACTAGAAGCATCTTTATGGAAAAGAAGACAACAGAGCCTCAAAATTTAAAAGTAGATATGACCTGGTGCCTCCCCTCCTAGGTCACACCATAGGCAGGGAAGACATCTGAGCATATCCTCATGGCTGTTAGGGCATGTATCAGACTTTCTTAGAGGGGTCACCAACCAGCTTCCAAATCATGACCCGGAGACTCATTATTAGTTTTGAATGCCTAGCCTTAGCTTAGTTCTTATTTTAATCTCTTTATCTTTATCTTTTGCCTTGAGGCTTTTTACATTTCTCCCTCTCTCTCCTCTCCCTCTCCCCCCCCCACTCTCTCTCTCTCTCTCTCTCTCTCT